>NC_141141.1:162078183-162450683 GCF_053477565.2 Lygodium microphyllum | reverse complement strand
ATCAAAGCATGTTCATATGCCCAAAATGGAGCCTTTCCAAGTGCCAATGGAGGGGGAGAGCTGCTATTGTGACTATCAATGCTGAAGACACATATGGGATTGCTGCGTGATTTCTCCAACTATAAATGCTAGTCTTGGGGCTGCAAAAAATGGTGTCAAAGTTTCGGAGGGGTCCGATTAAAGCCAAGGAAGGCCTCAAACAAGCTCCAGCAAGGGGAGAGCAGCCCACATATGAAATGAGAGTTGGGAGTGTAATGGCTTCCTTGTTTCAAGAGGGCTCAAAACTGAGGTAAACCTTGTAAAGAGTGAAGCAATACCTCTGTGTGAATGCCTTGAGGGTGCCCAAAGGGGCCGAAAAGGTGCTCGGGAAGCCGGGGAGTGACAGGAGCTCAAAGGAGTCGGATATGGCTGCCAGGAAGGAGACCCAATGTGAGTGGGGAGTCGACGGGAAGTTGAGAATGCCACGAACCAAGCTCAAGAGTCAAGAAGCCTACTTTGATACCAGTTGAAAGGTGAGAATATCGAAGCTTGCACTCGAGAGCTATGGCGGGAGAGCAAGAGCAAGAAAGAGAGACAAGAAATGGGAACTCCAATAGTCACAATGTGTGACCGAGCCTTCCTTCATTCAAACAATCACTAAAAAAATAAAGAATAAAGTGACGGTGATGGGCGCCCGCCACCTGCAGTGTGCAGTGGCAGTGACTGTCAGTGTAGTAATACATGGGCAGCTAGGCGGAGGCGCCTTTACCCCCAACATTACATTCAAAGTTGATCTTTCCTTTTTGTCATTATGGTTCTTTGATGGTTTCTATGAAGGATATAAAGAATATGTTGAAGATTTGTTGTGATAAATCCGTGGGAGGATTGCTATATGATGTTGTGTGAGGATTTGTGAAGATTGATATTTTTTTTTCTTATGGTTGATTAAAATATAAATAATATGCTTGTCGATGTGACAAGATAGACTTTCTTGCAGTAGATTCCTCATTTTCTTAGTGTTCCTCTTGGGACTTCATGTTTTTGGTGCATAGTTGGGGAAAACTACCATCAACACAAGTACCAACAAAGATTGAAAAGGGAAGAAGTGGCACTATTGAGAAGGAAGAAAAGAAATGGGAGATTGTAGAATTCTTGGTACTATTGAAGAATTGAAGATCTTCATTGCCAAAGCCACTTTCTACAAGAAGTGCATCCCTCAATGGTAGAAATATGTCACTATTTTGGTGCATACTCTATGTGACAGATTGATTTCACTATCTTTTAAAGCTACAGAAAGTTATATCACTATAGCCAATTGTTTTCCACAAAGCTGAAGAGAGAAGCAAAAATAGAGAGAATGACCATCCATGGGAGATTTTGCTTTCATTGAAGAATTTTTAGACATCATCAAGTGGGAGATTATGAAGAAGTTTTAGGAGTTGTGGTTAGTTGAAGTTCACAAGAATAAGAAGGAAAAAGAGTTGGAATTTGTTGATGAATGCTCAACAATAAGTTACGCGGGATGCTTGGTGCACTGATAACTTTTTGCTTGTCCGATTGTTGGAAATGTACTAAAAGGGAGTAAACATAGTGTTCTTCATAATCTATGCTATTGAAACCCTCCAAAATTGGTATTATCAAGATAA
The DNA here is from genome assembly GCF_053477565.2 of Lygodium microphyllum. Taxonomy (NCBI): domain Eukaryota; kingdom Viridiplantae; phylum Streptophyta; class Polypodiopsida; order Schizaeales; family Lygodiaceae; genus Lygodium; species Lygodium microphyllum. Next base: position 162,449,058 of record NC_141141.1, on the reverse strand, counting down.
TGCCACTATGGCAATCCTTAGAAGAATGAATTTTGATATCTTCAAAACTGCATATCTTCCTCTTTGCAATGGAATGAAAGTTGAATTCAGAGATGTGGAAAAGAAAAAAGTAAAAAAATTATTGGCAAGAGAGTCCTCGAGAGAATGAAGCCCTTATGATTATGTTTAGTTGAGTACAGATAAACTAGGTGGAGCTAACTCCTTGATGAATGGCATGATCAAGAGGCAAGCACTAGAATGAATTTATAGGTATGTGAGAAGAGAGAATGAAAAAATCAAAGCCAAGAACAAGCTAGCAATAGAAGCCTCCTTTGATGCCCTTGTGGCACTCATTAAAGAAGTCCCAATGGTGAATCAAGGTTCTCTTCCTAGCTAGATTCATCCTAGAAATGTTGATAACAGGCTAGCAAATGTAGTCCTCTTGCCAATCTTTCAGGAAAAGTACAATGAAGACCTCGATCTTCATATAGCTGAGTTCATGGTAGCATGTATAGCCAACAATGCTAGAGCCCTCAAGCATTGGTTGGTGATATTCCTCGCCACTTTCAAAGGTGTGATGTTTCAATGGTATGAGAGAGAAGTAGCAAGAATATTTGGCACACTAACGACTAGAAGGTGGCCTTCTTCACCAAATTCAGGCATGAAGGTTTTGAAGAATAGATGCAAGAGGACTTCATAAACTTAAGCCAATCCTCTAGAGAATGGGTGAAAGCATATGCCTCTAGAATGGAATCCATATTGAAGAGATGGACTTCACTTGGATGAAGGCATCTAGAAGAGAGTTTTTCTTAGATGCCTACAACCAAAATTTGATAAGTTTGTGGAGCTTAGGAGACTAATTAACCTCTAAGCTACAGTGGAAGGTACGAGACTATATGATAAAATTGAAGCAAGGTTGTCGATGACCTCAAGAAGAGGAGTCTCCTCCCATGCAAGAAATGGTATATCCACCAAATGTGGTTCCAAGGACTACTCTCTATCCCTACCCTCATATACAAACAGTGCCGTAGTATAGTGCACGTAATCTACACTAGCCACAAACAACAATACCTCAAATGATGGTTCAACCACAACAACAACGGCCTCAAACAGTTCCCCCAATGGCAACTGTTCCCCCAGTGGCAACTGTTCCCCCAATGGCAACTCAACAACAACAATCAAACCCTACCAACTAGAACCAACAACCACCAATCTCAACAAGATCTCTGAATCAGAATCAAAACAAAGAACTCTCTAGAGTAACCCAACTAGTCTATGCAATGATTACAAAGACTTTCCAAAACCCTATTGTGAGTACTCTAGGAGGAGAAAATTTGAAGGACTATATATCTAATTCAATTATAAGCATCGATGGATGTGATTATAGAACAATTGTAGACACTAAAGGTGAATACCGCCAACATATCGACGAGTACTATAAGAGATGGAAGAGATGTGATGCAATCTAATACATAGTGTGGAAAGTGCCATTAGGTAGGACATTTACCCATTCAATGTACCCAAAAACAAACTATCCTTAGAGCTGATTCAACTTGTTAGAATCCAAGATGACAACCCAAGATATCAAACCAAAGCCTAGAGAGTTTGATCCTAATTTTGTCCCAAGGAATTTTCCCTCTCAAATTTACAAAGGATGATAGTCCAACGATGGCCAGAGATCAAAAGTGGAGCGTTATAGATGCAGAGAAAAAGGACATATCTCACAAAATTCTCCAAATCCTAGAAGGTACATGGATTACAACCCCTTTTTCACTCAATGCAAGGGAGAAGGACACACTATAAAAGATTTTCCAAGTCCTAGCTCCTGTAAAAGCCAACACCACTGATAATCAATAGAAGACCTAAGAATCTGCAAATAACTTGGTGAAATTGAAAGTTACTGCAATAATGCATGCCAAAAAAAGAGAATCCACAGTTCCAAAAGAAAATGTTCCTTGTGCCAAAACTGTGAAGTTCAATCTTTCAAAAGATAAACAAAATAGAATAGAACTGAACAGTGCAGCCCAGTGCCACAAAAGGATACAGAGAGACAATTATATAGAGACAGGACTAGATGTCCAAGAGATGGAGAATGCAGAAGTATCCCTAGTGATTAAAGAAGCATAAATGTTGTCACTACTAGAAGAAAGAGAAAATATAAAATTGTGTGTTGTCTCATTTCCTAGCCAGCTAGAGAAGCCTGTGGATTCTATCAAAGAGTATGACTTGGTCAAAGACCTAGACACTTCAAACCAAACCTAACATTCCAAAAGTTTCTAATGTTGTCCCCCAGCTACCAAAAGAAATTTAAAAGCATACTGACAAAAAGGCATGGCCTAAGGATTATCCTACAGCTGCCACTAACTCCAATAAAGCCCCAAAGCCTATGAAAGAAGTGGATGTGGCTAATTCCTTCTTGGATCGTGGTAACCCAAAGATTGGAATTTTAATTGAAGGATATTTTATTGCAAATGCATTGATCAATAAAGGCTCATTAGTGAATATAATGATGGATGTGACAATGAAGGATCTAGGCCTACAAGGCATGCAACCTACACACTTGCTTATTAGACTAGTAGACCAAAGCAAAATTAAGACTTTGGGAATTCCCCCATATATAAAGACAACCCTGATAGGAAGAGACTATTGGCTGATCTATCTGGTGGTAACTAAATTCCTACATGACCTAATATTCTCTACTACTAGAAAGACCATGGCTTTTTGAAGCAAGAGCACAAATAGATTGGTTCAAGGGAACCCTAACCCTAGGTAGAGGATCCAACAAGGTGGTATTAAAGTTGTATGGCTTGCAAAAGGGTAATGGATCCACCTCCATCGAAGTCTTAACAAACTCCTCCAACAAAGTTACAGATGGTACATTAGCAAATGAAGAAGTTGTCAAATAGATCTTTCCCAAGAAAGTAGAGCACAATCCCTAATAGTAGGCACTGTAGGCCAACTCCCAAAAGAAGCAAAGCCCTTTTCGATGGGTGAATACCTATTGCCTAAACTAGAGAAGAATTCTAAAATTACCTCTAACAAAGAGATAGAGGCATGGTTGTACTATTCTTCTTGTTATATGGCTACAACAAAGCTAGAGGCAAAAGCAAAAGCAAAAGATATAATAGAGAGTCTGCTGCTGACAGAGCCCCTATAGAGGCAGAGCTAGATTCTAAAGAGGATGATAATAAAAATTAAGATACAAATTACGGTAGCGAGGTGGAGGAATCTATCCAATCATAAGAGGATAAGAATGAGGAGGAAGTCTTAGAGGCTATAGAAGTTGAAGATCCCATATTATTGGACCAAATGACTTTGATACCCTTTGGACTAGTAAATGAATCATAGCCTATGAAAAATCTCTATAAGAAATGAATTAAGGAGAATAAGACTTCGCAGTGGCTCTTGTCAACCTAATTTACCCTTCTCAAGAAAGGACAGTGATGATGTGCCTTGCTAATAAACACTAGTCCTGCAGCCCAAGCAAAACTCAAATAGTTCCTGTTATGTGACATTCCTAGAGGAGTCTTCAAAAGATGAGTCCTCAAATTAGGAAGTGATTAACACTCAAACAAAATTTGAAATAGCCATGATACCATTTCAGCATCATAAGAAGCCAACCAAGTCCCCATGGAAAGAAGAAGTCATTTCCAACAGAGCATCAGACGAGGAGGCCACTCCCTTGAAGGAGTCCAGATTTATATCTACAAGCAATCTGTGGAACCTTCATCCATGAAGTGGAAGGTGAAAATCAATTAACTTTTGTGGATAGAGATGGCACTGAACATCACTTGAAGATGGGTACTAGTTTTCAAGAAGAGGAGTTTTCGGTCCTGCGTGACCCATTGAAGGAGAAATTGAATGTCTTTGCATGGTTGTATAAAGATCTAAAGGGGATTATTTCTATGGTGTGTTAGCATCACATCAGCCTAGATTCTAATGCCAAACCTATGAGGCAAAGATAGAGGTGCATGAATCCAAATTACTCAACCCTATAGTAAAAGCATAGTTGTTAAAGCTCCTTGAAGCTGAGTTTATCTATTCAAATTACTCAGTCCTAATGATAGAATAGTTATTGAAGCTCCTTAAAGCTGACTTTATCTATCCAGTGGCCAATGGTGAATGGATTTTTCCCATCGTGGTGGTATCCAAGAAGAATGGAAAATTGTAAATATGTATGAACTTTTGCAAAAGCTAAACTCCAAGACAAAGAATGATCATTTTTCTATCCCTTTCATAAACCAACTATTAGACATAGTGGTGGGACATGAGCTATATTTCTTACAGGATGGATTCAGTGGATATAATCAAGTCTAGATAGCAGAAGAAGAGTAATCTAAAATAGCTTTCACAACTGAATGGGAGACCTATGCTTATAGAGTGATGTTGTTTGGGCTCTGTATCCAAGAGTGACTATGGTCGCACTCCAAAAATTCTTATATGATTTCATTGAGGTATACCTGGATGACTTCTATGTTTATAGCCTAATCCGTGAGTATTGGGGACACTTGGAGTAGTGGTTTGATCAATGTTGGGAGTATGGGATCTCCCGTAACCCTGACAAATGCATCTTCGGAGTCTCTTCAGGAGTTCTTCTAGGCCACATTGTCTTTGCACAAGGGATAGCAATAAACCTTGCCAAGATTGAGAAGATTACAACTCTAACTATGCCAAACAACCTCAAACTGAGAGGATTTCTTGGCCATGTGGGCTATTACAGGTGGTTTATTGCACATTTTACACAACAAAAGCAGCCCCCTTGCATAAGCTCTTGAGGAAACATGCAAAGTTTACTTGGACCACTGATTGTCAAGAAGCTTTCAACACCTTGAAGTAGTGTCTAATTGAAGCACTCATCTTGCAACCCCTTGATTGGATGAAGGAATTCCTTATGTACACTAATGTATCTATAGAAGGGTTAGATGCGGTCTTACATCAAAAAGGCTCCTAGAAACTAGATCATCTTATCTACTATGCAAGGCAAAAGGTCACTAATCGAGAAAGGAACTACACAATGATCGAGTTAAAGTGCTTGGCAATGGTGTTTTCCCTGGAGAAGTTTTGACACTACCTGCTATCGATGCACTTCAAGTTTTATGTGGATCATGAGACAATATTCTTCCTAATGAATAAGGTGGATGTTAAAGGCCGAATGATGAAATTGATCCTTTTGTTCGAGGAGTTTGATTTTGAAGTGGTTACCAAGTTTAGTTGCTCCTATGTATTGGCTGATCCTCTATCACAGATCCCTCAAACTGAAAAAGAGGAGTAGGATGATCCAGACCTCTTTGATGCTTCTCTATTTCTTGGTTGAAATAGTAACCACATGGTATGTAGACATTGCTAATCTCCTAGCCACACGACAGTACCCCCTAGCATCTCTAGCAAAGAGAAGAAGAAACTTTTATTGAAATCAATCCCCTATACCTTGTTAGGTGGTGCTTTGTATATGAGAGATAAAGATGAAGAGCTAGGGAGATGTATTGTGCAAGATGAGATCGAGATAGTGCTAAAAGTATGCCACAACAAGCCTGTGGTGGACACCTTGGGGGAGAAGAGATAGCCATAAAGGCCTTACTCATAGGTTATCGATGGCCTACATAAAGCCATTCGAGAATTAGGGCATTGATTTTATGGGCTCCATTGATCCACCAATCAAAAGGAAGTAGAACCGGTACATATTGGTATATACAGACTATGTGACGAAGTGGTGTGAAGCCAAAGCTTTCAAACGAGATAACAGTAATAATGTAGCCCTGTTTTTATACAAGAACATCAACACTTGCTTTGAGAGTCCCTTTTAGAGTTGTTTAATGATAGTAGTACTCACTTTCTAAACTAGATTATGGAAGAGCTGGCAGAGCTTTACAAGATCCACTATCACAAGTCCACACCCTACTACCCCAAAGCCAATGGCCAAGTTGAAGTTATCAATTGTATCCTTTACTTGATCCTAATGAGGACAATTATTGCACATCGCCTTGATTGGGACGATCGGCTTATAGACACTCTCTAACATATAGAACCTCTTATAAGGTTGCTATAGAATAGATACCTTTCCAATTTGTGTAAGGCACAAAAGCCATCTTCCCTCTTGAGTTAGAGCTATCCTCTTTGCGAGTGGCCATCACAAAGCACTTGGGAGATGTTGAGTCCCTGTAATGCCAACCTCCTACACTTAGAATATTTGGATGAAACACAATGGATGGCTTTACAATGCTAAGAGACAGAGACAGAGAGAAGGATTGGAGCAATAGAGAGGAGCTGTATGCTCTCATCTCTTTTTGTTCATATTATTCCATAATCCATATAACTAAAGTGAATACAATACTTTAAGGTCTACAGACCATTCACACACAACCTAAAGTCAATGACTTATTTAATGTCCCACACTTGTTGATACAGCTCGGGTCATAAACAAGGGCTTGAAGTCTCAACTCTCCCCCTCAAGCTCAAGATAAAACATGTAAACCAAGTAGCTATCAGAATCGACTATTTATCTTTACCAAAAGACTTGGTAAAGATATCTGCTACCTACTCATCCGTCTTCACATGCATAAGATCCACTCTACTTCCAAGAACCATCTCACAGATGAAATGATAGTGTACCTCAATGTGTTTAGTCCTGGCATGGTATACTGGATTTGTTGCCAAGAGTACACTACTGAGATTGTCACATAACAAGGTCACTCAATCATACACCTGTATGTCCAAATCAGCCATAAGCTTGAACAACCATGCAATCTCACATGCTACCAATGCATCACCCGTGTACTCAGTCTTAGTACTAAACAATGCAACCATAGGTTGCTTCTTGCTGCTCTAGTTGATCATTTTGCTTCCAAAACCAAAAGCATAACCACTCATAGATTTGTGATCATATGAACATCCTACCCAATTTGCATATGTGTATCCAACCAGTGTCAAGGGCTTATCTTTCACATAGAACAACCCATAATCTACAATGGACTTAACATATCCCATAATTTGCCTAACAACATCCAAATGTGGCTTTTTGGGCTTTTGCATGAAGTGACTTATGAGCCCAACTGCATAACTCAAGTCTGGGCCTAGTAATAGTTAAGAAGATCAAACTACCAACCATGTGCATGTACATAGTCACATCATCAATTTCAGCTCCAGTGCTAGTGTCCAAATTGACATTCTGATCAAGAGGTGTATCTAGTGGTTTACATTCAGCCATGCCATATTTCTTTAGCATTTCCATGGCATAGTGTTTTTGCATCAGCCACCATAAACCATTTTCAACTTTGATCACCTCAATACCCAAGAAATACTTTAGTTCACCTAAGTCTTTCATGTCAAATTCAAATTTTAGCATCTGCATAACATGATGTATCCCCAATTCATCATCACCTGTGATTATCAAGTCATTGACATAGATGACAAGCACTATCCCTATCTTTTTTGTAAATAGATTGTGATCAGCCCTACCAATAGTAAATCCAAAACTCTGCTAATAATTATTGATCCTTGCTTGCCAGGCCCTTGGAGCCTGCTTCAACCCATATAATGCTTTTTTCAGTTTGCATACATAATGCTACAAATTAGGGTGTACATACCCTTCAGGCTGATCCATATAAACATCCTCTTCCAAGTCACCATTGATGAAAGCATTCTTCATATCCATCTGCTACAATTTCCAACCATTAGTAGTAGCCAATGCAATCATTGTTCGTATGGTTGCCATCTTGGCAACAGGTCTAAATGTTTACTCATAGTCTAACCCATACTCCTGAGCATATCCTTTAGCAACTAACCTGGCTTTGTACCTCTCTACACTGCCATCCGAGTTGCATTTAATATTGTAGACCCATTTGCAACCAATGGTCTTCTTTTCTTTTGGCAATGACACAAGATCCGATGTTCTATTTTCAGCCAAGGCTGATATTTCCTCATCCATAGCTATCCACCAATTTTTATCCATCATTGCTTCAGCATATGTAGCAGGTTCTTTGACCTCCATCACTTTTGTCATGCAAGCATAATGCTTCATAGAATAATCACTGTAAGTCAGCCTATCTACAAGGTACTTGACTCTTTGCAAGCATCTAAGTTGTGGTGCACTACTCAATTCCCCTCTCTCATGAGGTGGAATATACATGTTCTGCCTAGTACCATGCATATACACAGTCATAATACCAAGCTCACTATCTAGACTGTCAAGTAAGTCATAGCCTGGAGTCATCTGCCAGGTGTCATTACACCAGATGTATCATCAATGACTTTTTCTTTTCCTTTGTTGTCCACCACATCATATCTCCCCCTCAATGACATAGTGGTGTCAGTTGGACGGTGAGCAAGAGCTCCGTAATCTCCCTGTCCATGGAGATATCATCGTACCACTAAGGCATGTCAATGCAGTACTTTGTTGTTCTGAATCAACTATAGATGTAGAAGGCATATCTAATGGCACTGCAACTGGTGATGCATAGTAAGAGGCCATCTCATCAAAGATGACATCTTTTCTCACTAATGTATCCCGAGCAAAGGGATCATATCATTTGTATGCCTTCTTCTCCTGCAAATATCCAATAAAGGCACACTTATGTGCTTTTTCGGATCCAAATTTTTCCTTTTCTCATCAGGTATGTGCATATAAGCAAGATAGCCAAATACTTTCATGTGATTGACATCAGGCTTGTAGCCACATAGTATCTCAAATGGTATCATCTCATGAATATCTGTAGTAGCAGGCACTACAAGATATAGGCCTTATACCGACATTTAAAGTGACAAAAATACAAACAAAAAAATTTGCCCCCATCGTCGCAAAAAGCGTCGTTATTAACGACGCTATAGAAATGTTGCTATCAGCGTTGCTATTGGCATCGCTATCTGCGTTGCAAATTCGACGCAGATAGCGATGCCAATAGCGACGCTGATAGCGACGTTTTGCGATGTGCATAGCGACAGCTATAATGATGCGAGCAGTAAAATTTGCGACGCTAATAGCGACGGTAACAGGGATAAAAAAATTTTGTGGCAGGGCAGCTTGCATATGTGTGCTGTATGAGAGCCATACAAAATAGTTTCTGCACTACTAGATACAAAGGGCTTGCAAACAAAAAGAATGTATACTGAAATCATAAAACTGATACATGAAATGAATACATAATCGCATAAAAAACGATTGGTACAATAATGATAGGATATCACTAATACATAGAAAATATCTACATAGATCAGGTGACTAAAAAATAAAGGTGTGTGAGCTCCAAGGATCCAAAGGCGAGCTACAAATCATCGTCCCCTGAAAGCTCGTCCCGCCGCAAAGGAGCATCGAACGGACTCTGCAAAAAAAGAAACAACACATCAATCCACCATACAATAATGCATTCAAATATCTCATGGTAACTACGGACAAGAAAGATGAGTGACTTACAGGGCCGCCGCATCTATACAATCGGTCAATCAATACATTGAGACCGTGCCTCTCTGCATATCGAGTCTCAAGGCCTATCAGATCGCGATTTGTAATGGAGTGCTACAAAGAAAACAAAATGCTAATTGTTAGAAACATGATTGTCAGTACAAAGATTATTTCAAAAAAACAAACAAGCAAAACAAAAGAAAAACTTACAAAGTCCTCCAAATATGTCCTGTGGCCGCCACTCCCAAGATGATGAACCACTCCGGCCTTGAGTCATGCCCTCGCCGTCTCGCGCTGTTGACTCCAACGTCTTGGAGAATCTATAACCTCCTCCCTCAGTCGGTGCCAGTCGTCTGCATCTAACCACTCGGGATTTGCAGCCCCACTCTTGATTGCCTTGCATGCGTCGGATCGTCTGTGTGACATGTATGCACGCATGCAATCCATCATCCAGCCCGTAGAGAATCTATCTGCTGTGGCTGGCACCGAAAACTCCTCGTGCAAGGATGCTACTATGTAGTCCTTGATCCCCTCCGATATATTCTTCCAATGATCCAGGACGTTCTGCCAAAAAACTTGTTGGCACAACTCTCTCATGCGAGCCATCACCCTCCTCCTCTCATCATTCATGATGATGACTCCTGACCTACTATTGACCAGATATCCATAACCCCTAGGAGTCTGCCTAAGATGGGTCCTCTCCCATCTGCGTCCACGTTCCTGGGCATATCCATGAGACCCCTCTACATCCGGTGTACCGACGGGGGTAATCTCTCTCGGAGTGGCACCCAAAGGGGTGCCACCTGCTGAGGGTTGCACAAAAGCCGGAGTAACTGGAGTAGACGTCCCCACAGGTGTGAAAAATCCTGGAGGTGATGCAGCTCAAGCTGAACGATGAGACGGAGATACCACATCCGTGTCTCCACAACAGCATCCCCTTGATCCCGATGCACTCCCTCCCTCTGGCCCAAGTCGTGAGCGTCGAGATCGTCTACTCGAAGCCGAAGCATCCGATCGCGCTGAAGCAGATCTAGCAGAGTACCCTGACGAAGAACGAGATAGCTCATGGTCTGCTATCTCTCTGAATCTCGCGAGCTGGTCTAGAGACATGCGTGCGAAGATGTCCTGCAACTCCTCATCGCTCATCCCTCGACTCATCCTGAAAATGTCACCTGCACAGATAAAAAATGATGTTAGAATATTCAATTTAAATCATACAAAGCATAGTAATATAAATCATTTTAAAAAAATCTCTCTTAAAATGCATATCTTATGTACCTTTATAAGAGATTGGTCAACAAATTGAGTAAGTGGATGCTCCAAGTATGAAGTATCCTATGGTCCCATATTAATCTCCTAACACAACTCCGCATATACTAGAAGGTCGATAGACATGTCACCACAAAAGAACGAGTCCGCCTCGTTCTCAAAAAATTCTTGGACTCCTGTATTTCCATCATTGTTAGCCAATGCTGGCTCCAAGCTTTCTACGGCCTCCACCCCTTGCAATATCGACCCCTCTATTTGCATATTATCTTCATCTATGCTCGGAACATCGCTTTGATCATATACTTTCGCCTCGCGGATTCAATAGAGGACGTCTTAATCTCTTTCTGTGAGATCCATTGCACTAAAGTTGATAACTTGTAAATGGCCCTGCGAATTTCTGGAGTAAAGCATCCTACAATCGCGATCGGTAGGAGAAACTGCCACAAATGAGAAAGCATTATGAATAATGGCCACTTTCCAAATTGCAAAATGCCCATGCTAATTACAATCCATTCGTAGCACAAACCTAACATATCTTATGCCAATCATGGGATTTTGGTCCCGGCAATTGGTTGTCTTTAGAAAATGTGGACCTGAGAGAACGCATCATACCCGTCGGAGTGCGGATAGACTTGATTACTTGCTTCACAATATGAGCTCTTCTTTAGTGGACAAAACCCAAGGAGTGCGAGAAAGTTGCACGCGACCATCAGCACTCGACTGCGGCCAAAGTGCCTCCATCTTACCTATCTCCTTCAAATCCATTTGTGCCCCTATAGTGTCTCTCTTTCCTGTGATGTGGTCCCATAGCAAGCTGCCCACATTCTTGAAAATATGCATGGGATCCAACAAGTGGTTGACCTGTAAGTGGGTCCAATATGGCAACTCGTAGAAAACTGAGAACCATCGCATTCCATCTCGATGTGATTCTGCGTGGACCATTTTCAGCTCGTACTAGCTTGGGGTGTTCATACGTGTTGGAGGTCGTCCAAGGAAACCTTTCCTGAGTTCATGATCCTCCGGCAAGAAAGCGGTGTGTCCTTGATATACCATCTTCTTCATGGTTCGTGACCTTCGGGAGTCTAATTGTGGCCCGCACAATGGACATGCATGATAACCTGAGGTAACCAGACATGTTCCAACACCACGACCTAGTAAATACTTGATTGAATGAGATAAAATATGCATAACCAGTGAGAACGGATGCCTACTCACCTGAGCACTCTCCCAATCCCAGAAAGTCATGCATCGTCCACATGAGAATGGCTCGAATATTTGCTGACCGCACTGACCATCGCGCCTGCTCATATCTTGCACAGTGACCCCCTCCTCCCACAAAATCTTAAGCTCATCGACTAATGGATGAAGATACACGTCCATATTTTTTACTTTGTAGCGGCCTGGGACAAGCAAGCTAAGGATGAGATATCCTTTCTTCGTAGAAAGCCATGGAGGGATGTTGTAGTTGACAAGGACTATAGGCCACACACTGTAAGAAGCTGAGTGTAGACCGAATGGGTTCACGCCATCCATTGCGAGTCCGAGCTGAAGATTCCTTGGCTCTCGTGCAAAGCCTGGGAAGGTAGAGTCAATATGGCTCCATGCGCGCGAATCTGCTGATATTCATTGAACTCCATCCGTGGACCTATTCTACACATGCCATGTTGTCAAGCTCGCCATGCCGGACGTACGAAACATGTGGTTTATGTAGGGGATGAGCGAATAGTGTCTGAGAACTTTTTGAGGGATGGTTTACCCTTGCAAGTCCTGTCAATACCTGTGAGCACCACACTTTGGACATGTCTCCATAGTCTCGTATTCTCCTAGAAACAGTATGCAATCGTTGATACATGCATGGATATTATTGTAGTCCATGCCAAGCTTCCGTAAAACATGTCGTGCATCATCACGAGACTCAGGCATGGTATTTGCAGGTGGTAATATATGATATTTCAATAACCTTAAAAAATTTATAAAACACCTTGAAGAAGCACAAATGTTTGTAATCATAGTGTCAAAAAAAAATCAATGAAGCCTATGTGCAAGGTACCTGAATAACTCGGTCACACTCGTATCACTCCACCCGTATTTTGCTTGCACACTTAAGAGTGCAAGAAATGTCTTCAACCGAGATACTTGGCACCCATCATATTATAATGGTATGGATTCTTCTTTGGGATTTAGTGGTGATTAGTCAATTATTGAGGTGTCTTCTTGTATGGCCATTATACCTTATATACCTAGCTACGATCTCTAGGTTATGTACTTTGAGTATCTTAGAGAGGCTCTACTAGGATTACTTATACAACTACACTAGAGGGCTTTGAGTATAAGTAATCTTAGTCAACAAAATTTATGAGCATCATTTAGGATCTCTTAGTCTAATAATAAATCAATCTCAACAAAAACCATCTTAGTAATGTGGTTTTTTTGTCCTAGGTCTATGTATAAAAATTAATGCCATCTATGAAATTTATCAACTGTAGTTATAAAATTTGTTAAGGGATTCTTCTTCTATAGCAATACGTTTGGGTTCATTTTGATAAAGTACCATAATGACCATTAGCTAGGGTATCATTTTCTTTTAGTCCTTCCGTTGACTAGTTGGCATGATTACTAATTTGTTATGCCTATAAAGTTAATACAAAAACAAGGAATTATGCATATCACAATTAGATCCCCTACTTGGACATTATGAAGGATATGACCAATTTTAAGCCATCTTAAAGAGTCACCAATGTATGTGGCCCATGGCAAAGCACATTGCATACCATTATCCATAAGTCTATTATCGTGCATCTTAAATCTTCTAATTAGACTTTATAAAGTGTATGACCAATTTTTAGCCCTCTTAAGGAGTTGATGTAATGGTACCCATAAAAAAAGCAAAGTGCATACCATTACCATAATCATGGATATGTTATCGTTCCAATATATACACACACAAGTGGACTACATCTTGAGTAGACAAAAGCTATCCATTTGAGTAGACATACATCTCCATAAAGCTATCAGTTTGAGTATACATCTCTTTCTCTTTCTCTCCCTCTCTTTCTCTCTCATTTCCTCTCCCTCTCACAATATATCCTAACACTCTCCAAAAGCAAAAGGGAGAGGGAGAGAGAGAATGCACTCTCCCTCCCTCTCCCTCTCCCTCTCCCTCTCTTTCTCTTTCTCTCCCTCTCTCATTTCCTCACCCTCCCCCTCCCTCTCCCTCTCCCTCTCTTTCTCTTTCTCTCCCTCTCTCTCCCTCTCCCTCTCTTTCTCTCTCATTTCCTCTCCTAAACAAGCAAAAGAGAAATTGATTTAAACTTTAAACAAGCAAAAGAAGGAGAGAGGGAGACTCACCGATAAGATATGGCGAGTGTGGGGCAACTCCTCTTTGCGATGAAGGCTCCTCCTCTCCTTCGCAAGCAACGACGGTGGCGGCAGCGGCGGCGGTGGTGGCGGCAAGTCTTCTTCCTCTCCTTCTCTCACGACGGTCGCTCTCTCACTCGCTATCGCTCTCAAAACACAAAACACGAAAACGCGAAATAAAGTCGTGCTCTATTTCGGCCCGTTTTTTTTCCCTGTGGACCGTCGCTATTTGCATTGCTATTTGTGTCGGTATTTGCATCGCAAATACCGACGTGAATAGCAACGCCGCTACCCACCGTCGCTAATCGTCGTCGCTATAAGCTCAACTCCTTGTAGTGAGGAGTCCTGCTCAAGATATACATGGCTTTCATAACATTCTCAGCCCAATAATAGAGTGCCTTACTGTTCACATTCATCATTGCCTGAGCAACTTCCATCAATACCCTATTCTTCCATTCAGCTACCCCATTCTATTGAGGAGTGTAGCTACAAGTAAGCTACCTACGTATGCCATTTTCAGCCAAACAATTGTCAAACTCATTTGACACAACTCCCCACCACTATCAAATCTCAAATAAGAGATATAGCAATCAAATTCCTTTTCAACCTGCTTTTTAAATTGTTGAAAAATAGTAAACACCTCATGCTTTGTTTTCAAGATATAAACCCAAGTATAGCGACTCTAATCATCAATAAATATCACATAGTACCTGGAGCCTCCCATAGATGCATTATGGGCTGGCTCCCACACATCAAAGTGAACTAACTATAATGGATGTGTACTATTTCTTACATGCCTGGCAAATGGAAACCTTGACTATTTACCAAACTAACAAGCATCGCAGACATGACCAATATCTGTATATTGAACATATCACAAGCTGTTTCTTTTGCATCATTTGCAGCTGCTGAAGATTAACATGTTCCACTCTCTTAAGCCCTTTAAAGATGAACAGGTTCCACTCTCTTATGTCATATTTCCAAGTCTCTAATTGTGCATGAGCCATGGGCAAACATTGCTAGTTTTAGCTATGGCAAAGTGGCATCAAGAGTAATCATCCTACCATTCCTATGACCACGAGCGTGACCACGAGCAATCAATTTGCAGCCATTACCAAACTCCTCAATGAAGCATCCATGCTTGTTAAATCGTACCTACAAAATCTGCTCAGTCATTTGACCCACAGACAATAAATTTTTAGTAATCGACGGGACATGCAGTACATCATGTAAGTTCTTCTTCTTGCCATCATGGATTACCAAAGGCACTTTGCCTTTATATTCAATGCTATGCTGCGTGTCATCCCCTATGCATACATAGCCATTCTTCTCAAGCACCATATTTGTAAACCAGTCACTGTGAGGTGTCATATGATTCGATGCCCTCGAGTCAATGTACCAAACTACATCCTCTTGAGACTTCTCAATAGCCCTGCTATCTTTTACATATGTCATGGCAAACAATCTATCCCAGATGCATCTTTTGCCTGGCTGGACGATGCATAATGTCCATGTTGTTTGTCTCTTTGATTGCCCTTCTTCTTCCAGTAGTCCTTGGCAATATGACCATACTTTCTGCAATAGTGACAATCCTTATCCTTATTAGGATTGTCAAATGGGCATTGTTGCTGCCAGGAGCCTCTGCCTCTAGGGCTAGATCTTCCCCTAGCTCTAAAATTTCCACCTCCTCTTGCATTTGAACCTTGCTGATTATTATTGCCATAAGATACATTCCATTGGCCTCCTTTTCTAGAACCATAACCTCTACCACGGCTATCAAGGCCACATTAATGCGAATAAAAAACAACATCCTTAAGTCTCTTGGAACTGTTAGAGCCTGTAGCCAATCCAAGTTTAACTTCCTTATGAATAAGCAATGCAACCAGCTCATTGAAATCTGGCATTTTAGCTTGCACAAAGATGGAAGCATCAAATGACTTATATTCAGATCCCAAACCATTTAATGTCACTGCAACCATATCTTCATCCTCAACCTATGTGCCAATGGATGTCAGCTGATCCACAATAGTCTTAATCTCTGTGACATAGTCATATAAAGATTTTCCTTTTCTTTCCATGCTGTTGAGTTTTGGCTTTAACTGTATCTTCTTGGCACTGGTAGTTGTGCCATAATACCTGATCAATATGTTCCATGCATCTGCTGGTGACTTGCAGTTCATGATCTGCATTACCATAGTGTCCGAGATACACAAAGATAACTAGTGTAGCACCTTGTGAGCTCTTTCCAACCAAGCTTGGTGCGCTCGTCTATGATCAACTGTAGGATTCCTCTCTAGGATTTCAGGTTCAGCTTCAACACCTGTCACCAAGTCCCAATATCCTTTACTTATCAAGAAGTTCTCCATGTGGAACTTCTATATGGTACAATTGTTACTATCAAGCTTTCCCCCCCCACTATCTGGGTTATGTTATCGGTTCTGTTTGCATTTGCCATGTTCCAAACAATGCTTGACTACTTGCAAACCAAGACTTCTTAAAACTGATCAATTTCAGCCTTCCAATGCAATGTCAATTTTCAGCATCAACCTCTGTTCAAATCAGTGTATTTCACTCCATAAACTTGTCAAAGACATTCACAACCAAGTGATACATGATGTAGGTACATCAATCAATACATAGATCATGAAGCTGCTGTAAATTAACTTGACATTCAACCTCACTGCCAGTAGATATACATGCAGTCTCAAATCTGCAAGAAGCTGTAAATGACCAGCTATTCTTTCATAGCCAAAACAGAGATGTATACATGTCATACATGCTTCAAAACTTCATAGACATCTACTAGTAGATGTAGCAGTCCAAATATGATCATATGGGCACAAATCAGTGTATAACCAATAAGTACAAGTGTCAAAACTCCTGTTCATAGGTTGCAGACAACAAATACTCAACAAAACAAGGTTTATCCAGCTCTAAAATGTCTTCAAATCACTTCATACATTTTCTTCAATGTGTCAAGGTCAATACATGACCATACATACAACCATAGACACTTTTTCTTCAACAAACAATGTCATAGAATGCATTCCCTATTTGGAACCAGCCAAGACAATGTCAATGCATTTGTTTCTAGCTCAAAACTTCAGCTTTCATGAACATTTAATACTCATCTCAGTCCTTCAGATATTTAGCAGACATATGCCATGTCATACATTTGACAAAAAACTAACCAATGTTATGTAATGCTTTAGGACCAATGAGTGCTTGCTGTCCATTATTTTATGGGATTTTTTAGCCTATCATATGCTTCCAGATCTGACTATTTTCTTCTAGAAATTGCAACTCAAATGCATAAGCCACAATACATATGTCTTCCAGATGTATCTACACTTCAGTGGAGCCAAGAATGCATGTCAGATAGCTTCAATGCTTCAACCAAGATCCAGTGTATGCTGCTTCACTGTTTACAACAATTCATTCTCTGTTCCACGTCTTTGTACCTATGCATACCCTTCAAATTGAGCTTCCATCAATGCATTGCCATGTCAGGACCTTCAAGTACCTTCCAAAGTGTGTATGCAAGCTGTAGATCATTTGAGTAGTGATTACTTTATTGATTTACAGTCATGGGGAACAATTTGGACAGTAGGCGCAATCACGTGATGTAGCCTGGGGGTGTATTCAGTAAGTCTTCAGCACACTGATGATCACTGCTCTCTTTAATTTAGTCAACGAAGCCTCCAAATGCTTCAAGCAAGACCCAGACAACATCTCCTTCAAGCAAGATTAAATACCCTCAGCAGATACCTTGTAAAACAACAATGGCAGGTAGCCTGCTATTCACAAAAATCCTTGGCCTTCAGTCTTCAAGTCTTCTTCACTTGTTCAGCTGCAAAGAGCCCATCCAAGATAGCTCTAATACCATGTTAAGAGATAGAGACAGAGAGAAGGGTCGGAACAACAGAGAGGAGCCGTATGCTCTCATCTCTTTTTGTTCATATTATTCCATAACCCATATAACTAAAGTGAATACAACACTCTAAGGTCTACAGACTATTCACACACAACCTAAAGTCACCAACTTATTTAATGTCCCACACTTGGAGATACGGTTGGACATAGCTAAGACTCTGTCGATCATACACACGAGCTTGAAGTCTCAACATACAGTGTATGGAAGCATACAAGCTTGACGAAAGGCTTACCATGACAACTTCATCAAGCACAAAGAATTCAAGGAAGGTGATGTTGAGTTAGTTACAATGGAGCTTCTATGTAGAGATGCAGGTTAAGAGAGAAAAGAGATAGAGACACACGATTTGTGGTACTGAAGAGTGTACCTCAATAATGATTTTAGATAGGTATATGTACTATGTACAACTTGGCCCTTAGGGGCGGACACGGGTACTACCCTTTATCCCAACAACCTCCCCCCTAAAGGCAATGTGCCCAAAGGTAGAGGAAAAGAATCATCAGCTAAGTCTAAGTATGTACAAAGCTAAAGAGAATATACCTATCCAATATCCATCATTTGCCGCTCTTTGCTAGAAGACCTTTCATGAGAAGGTCTGTAGGAATATCATCAGTGTGCATCTTAACCAGCTCAATGCTCTTGTTGTCAAGTACCTCTCTGATGAAATGATACTTCACTTGTATGTGTTTTTTCTTTGCATGAAAGACAGGGTTCCATGCTAACATGATAGCACTCTAACTATCACAGTGGAGAACAGAAACCTCAATAATCCCAAGCTCAGCAACCACCATAAGGCCTCTTTGCATGCCTCGGTGGCAGCCACATACTCTACCTCCATAGTAGATAGTGCAACACACTTCTGTAGCTTGGATATCCAAGAGACATATCCCCCTATGAAGTTAAACACATACCCTGTAGTGGACTTCATGCAGTCTGCATGTCTAGCTTTGTCTGCATCTGTAAAGCCAACGACAAATGCCTTCTACTAACCAAAGTAGATGCACAAATCCTTTGTGCCCTAGAGGTATCTCATAATACCTTTCACTGCTTCTCAATGATTCTTGCCAGGGTTTGCCATGTACCTGCTAACCACTCCCACTGCAAAAGGCAATGTCAATATATGTAGCAACCATAGCATACATCAAACTACCAACGGCTAAAGCATACGGAATCTTGGCCATTTCAACATTTTCATCATCAAATGTAGGGATATCCTCTGCACTACGTTTCACTTATGGAGGCAATGAAACTCCGATTGCTTTCCCCCCTGCATATTGAAATGCTGCAAAATCTTGGATACATACTCCTGCTGAGATAGATAGAGTAAACCCTTCGATCTATCTCTAAGTACCCACATCCCAAGAATGTGATTAGCATCACCAAGATCCTTCATGCCAAAGCTGCCATGAAGACTTTGCATGAATCCAAGGCATGAGTATCCCTACCGACAATCAGCATGTCATCAATATATATAACCAAGATAATCAAGCTGCCATCTATTGCCTTTTTGGTATACAATGAGTGATCAACTTGACTTCTCTAAAATCCCTGAGACTGCATGAAAGTATCAAACTTATGATACCATTCTCGCGGTGCCTGTTTCAGCCCATTTACAAACCATCATCTCTAAGCCTACCCTCAAGCTGCTGCATATATATGTCCTCATGCAGATTATCATGTAAGAATGCAGTCTTACATCCATCTGTATAAGCTCCATATCTTAAGTTGCAACCAAGTCCAAAATGGTTCTTAGATTAGTCATCTTAAATACAGGAGAGAAGATCTCATCAAAGTTAAATCCATGTTCCTACTTGTACCCCTTTGCAACCAACCATGATTTGTACTTTGGTGAAGAACCAAAAGTGACCTTCATCATGTAAACCCACTTGCATGGAAGAGTTTTTTGCCTTTTAGGTAGCTGCACCAAGTCTCGAGTACCATTCTTATCAAGTGATTACATTTCCAATATCATGGTCTTGAGCCACTTCTTGCTGTCCGATCTAGTCATTGCTTCCTTGAAGCATGATGGTTTACCATAATGCGTCAACATGACATAATCTACAACATACTATGCACCAAGAATAAACCTATTTGGTTGCCTTGCAGGTCAGGTTGACCTATGTAGTGAAGCTTTTGCATTTTCTAGTTGTTAGGCCTACAAATATGCATTTACAGGTTATTGTCTTGAAATACAACCTGTAATTCTGCATGTACAGGTTGCTATCATGAAATACAAGCCTGCAATTCTGCATGTATAGGTTACTGTCCTGAAATTCCAACATGTTGTCCTGATAGTTCATGCTATCCTAACTGCATGTTTTTAGGCTAAAACTGTGGTGTATTATAGGCAATACCTTACTGGTCATTTCCAGCACCATTTCCTGCATTTTTAAGAGTATTTACAATAGGTATACACTGCTGACCACTGGGCATAAATGATTGTCTAAAAGGTACATCCTTGTTGAGTGTTTAAATGACCTATTTTTTGGCTGATTTTTGTTGTTTTTGAGAGTTGAATGGTTGATTTTATGAGATGATTGATTGGTTTGGAAGTGTTTTGAGAGTGTTTTGGATAGGTTGGAATGGTTTTATTAAGCTCATGATGTTTATTAGTAGAGTTGTGAATTTCTGATGATGTTATGATAGATTCTGTTTGGTCCTGATAGCTTCTGTTGAGCTTCTGTTTTGTTCTGTTTTCTCTCTATAAGGAAGGATGGATTATTGATTGATATGGTTTGAGATTTTTTAAAATATTATTGAGTGATTTTTGATGGTTTGGATTGGTTTTGGTATGAGTTATGTGGTTCTGATGCTTTCTGTTGACCTTCTGTAACTCTCTGATGAGCTTCTGATGAGCCTCTGTAGACCTTCTGTATGCTTCTATATGTGTTCTGTTGGATGAGAAAGTAGCTTGGGAAAGTTTTCTAGCCTTGTAAAGAGGTGAATACAAGTTCAAAAGAGCTAAAAGAAGTCAAAGAAGTAGCTGCTGAAGACTCAAGTAAAGACTACAGTGAAGTGACAGTGGTGAGCTATGAAAAGACACTGTAGTGGCTTTGGTGCCTCTTCATATCAGAAATACCTCTTCGGAGGTGCATCCACGACCTAATAAGGATTATTGTGGGTGATTATTTAGATATTGTAGTGAGAATATGATGTATTATTGATGGAGAGAGAGAGAGAGTCAGAGATAGTCAATTCTATCAAAATAGTGTGATTGTATATGAGAGATTGAGAGAGAAGACTATGAAGATATTGAAGATGAATACTATGTGATATATTTCCATTCAAAGATGGTGTATTCCTTTTCTTTCTTTGTTCTATTGATGGATTTTGTGAAGATATTGAAGAATATGGTTGATTCTATCAAATCCGTGGGAGATCTACATGATGCTGCATGAAGATTTGTTGTGCCTGGTGTTCTTTTCTTCATTGTGATTATATAAACCCTAATAAAAAAGCTTGTTGATGTTACAAGATAGATTTTCTTTCAAGAGAATTCCCTTTTCCTTGGTGTTCCTCTTGGGGCTCCACGTTTTTTGTGCGCAGCCGGGGAAACTTGCCATCAACAAGCACTAGAAGAGGCTGAAAATGAAGGAAATGGCATTGCCAAGAAGAGAAGAATTCAATGGATGTTTGTAAAGTTCCTTCTTCCACTGAAGAGTTGGAATTTCTCATAATCAAAGACACTTTCCACAATAATTTCATCCCACAATGGCGGAAACATATCACTATCATGATGCATGCTCTATGTGGTGGACAGTTTCCTCTTCCTATTGAAGCAGCAGAAACTTGCATCTTAGTGGCAAACTGTTTGGGAATAAACAGAAGAGCAGAAACAGAGAGAATGACCATCCATGGAAGATTTGGCATTCATTGAGAAGTTTCTAGACATCATCAAGTGGGAGATTGTGAAGAAGCTTCAGGAGTCTTGGTCTGTAGAGGTTCACGAAGACAAGAAGGAAAAGAGTTGGAATTTGTTCGTGGATGCTCAACAACAAGATACGTGGGATGCTTGGTGTTCTGACAATATTTTGTTTGTCCAATTGGCAACCCATTGGAAGTTGGTAGACAGGGTGTTCTTCACAACATACACTATTGAAACCATTAGAAGCTGGCATTACTATGATAATGGCACCACTACAATGCTTAGACGTATGCATTTTGACACCTTCAGAACCGAATACATTCCTCTGTGCAGTGGCATGAAAGCAGAATTCAGAGACGTTGAAAAGGAAGAAGTAGAAGAAATGTTGGCAAGAGAGTCCTCCAGAGACTGAAGCCTTCTATTATCCCTCTGTGGAGTACTAACAACATAGTGGAGCCAACCCCCTGATGAATGACACAATAAAGAGGCAAGCGTTAGAACGAGTCGAGAGGTACGTGAGAAGAGAGAAGGCAAAAATCAAAGCTGAGAATGAGCTCGCAGCAGAAGCCGCCTTTGACGCCCTTGCGGAACTCTTTACAGAAGTCCCAATGGCACATTAAGCCCTTCCTCCTCCTGCTGGAGGTCCACTTCCAAGCCAGATCCGTCCTGGAAATATTGATGACAGGCCAGCGAATGTTGTCCCATTGCCAGCTTTTAAGGGAGAGTACAATGAAGACCTTGATCTTCATGTAGCAGAGTTTATGGGAGCATTGTGGCTAATAATGCCAGAACCCCTGAGCATTGGTTAGCAACATTCCCCACCATTTTCAAGGGCGCGACGTTTCAGTGGTATGAGAGACAAGCAGCAGGAACTTTTGGCACATGGGACGACCTGAAGTTGGCCTTCCTCACTAAATTCAGGCGTGAAGGTTTTGAAGAGCGGATGCAAGAGGAATTTATGAATTTAAGTCAGTCATGTGGAGAAAGAGTAGAAGCTTATATCTCACGAATGGAATCCATCCTGAAGAGATGGACTAACCATAATCTAGATGATGGCATTCAGAAGGGGGTGTTTCTTAGAGGATTACAACTAGAAGTCCGTAAGTTTGTGGGCTACAAAGAGCAGCCACACTGCAAGCTGCAACAGAAGGTGCAAGGCTGTATGATGAAGTGGAAGCTAGATTGGCAATGAATCCAGGAAGAGGAGTCCTACCTCCTCTGATGCCAAGAATGATGTACCCACCAAATGCAGTCCCAGGGAGGACTGTCCCCTACCCCTACCAACAGATGTCCCCAGTATCACAGTATAGTGCACCAAATCCACAGTGGCCACAATCAATGCCTCAAATGATGGTTCAACCACAACAATAATGGTCCCAACCAATTTCCCCAATGCCAAATCAGCAGCAACAGTGGAACCCTACCAACTGGAGCCAACAGCCCAACAGTTCAAATAGGAGCTCTGAATCAGAATCACAATAGAGATCCCTCTGCACCAGCCCAACCTGTTTATGCAGTGATTACAGAGACTCCTCAAAACCCTACTGCCAGTACCTCAGGAGGAGAAAGCTTGAAGGATTATTTATCCAACTCAGTTGCAAATATAAAAAAGGAGTTGATGGATGTGATTACAAAGCAGCTACAGACGCTGAAAGTGAATACCGCTAGCATAGCCAACGTTGCAGGAGCAGGAAGAGATGTGATGCGGTCAAATACTTGGTGTGGTAAGTGTCATCAAGCAGGCCATTTAGCCACTGAATGTACACGAAACCCAACCATTCCTTGAGCCTTCTGTTCCTATTGTCTTAGGAAGAACCATACAGAGGATTTTTGCTCTTTGAAGGAGATGCATGATAGGATAATGAAGGAAGAAGATGCAAGATTCAACTTGCTGGAATCCAAAATGACAACACAGGATATTGGGCCAAAGCCTAGGGAGTTTGGTCCTAATTTCAGACCAAGGAGGTTTCCATCCCAAAGTTACAGAGGAAGACAGTCTGGCGATGGTCAGAGATCAGAAGTGGAGTGTTACAGATGCAGAGAAAAGGGACACATTTCACTAAATTGTCCAAATCCCAGAAGGTTAGTGGATTACAAGCCCTTATGCAGTCGATGCAAAGGAGAAGGCCACACTGCAAAAGACTGTCCAAGCCCAGCCCCAGTGAAAAATAGTGCTACTGATAATTCGGCCAAGGCCCAAGAGCCTACCTCCAATTTAGTGGAATTGGAAGTTGCTGCCATCACGCGTGCAAAGAAGAAGGAACCACCTATCCAGAAAGAAAATAATCCTCCTGCCAAAACAGTGAAGTTCAATCTTCCACCAGAAAAACAGAACAGAATAGAGCCTGACAGTGCCATACAGAGCACCATAGTGCCACAAAGAGTCACAGAGACAATTCTAGAGACAGGACCAGAGGTCCAGGAGATAGAAGAGGAGGAAGTGCCACAAGTGGTAGAAGAAGTCTCCATGATGCCCCTGGTGGAAGAAAAAAGGAAAATGAAAGTGGGTGTTGCCCCATTGCCTAACCGTTAGAGAAGCCAGTGGATCCTATTAAGGAATATGATCTGGTCAGAGATCTAGATATCTTTAAACCAAACCTCACATTCTGACAATTGTTGATGTTGTCTCCCAGTTGCCGAAAAAGGTTCAAAACTATACTGACAAGAAGACGTAGATTAAGGATTGCTCCCTCAACAGCAACAAAGTCCAACAAAACTCCAGAGCCTATAAAAGAAGTGGATGTGGCTAACGCCTTCCTAGATCCGGGTACCCCAGAGACTGATGTATGGATAGAAGATTGCTTTATTGCAAATGCACTGATTGATGGTGATTCATCAGTGAACATTATGACGGACGTGACAATGAAGGATATAGGTCTACAAGGTGTACAACCAACCCAATGGCTCATCAGATTGGCGGATTAGAGCAGAATCAAGCCTTTGGGTATTCTCCCATATGTGAAGACTACAGTGGCTGGAAAATATTATTGGCTAACCTATCTGGTGGTGAAGCCAAACTCTTATGGTACATCCTACCCTCTGTTACTGGATAGACCATGGCTTTTTGAAGCCAGAGCAAGGATGGATTGGTTCAAAGGAACCTTGACCTTGGGTAGAGGACCTAACAAAGTGGTGCTGAAGCTATATGGTGCTCAAAAAGGACATGGATCCACCTCTTTGGAATTATCTTTTGACTCCCCTAATGAGGCTACAGATCGAACATCAGCAGATGAAGATGCTGTCAAATAGATCCTTCCCAAGAAAACAGTGGCACGTTCCTTAACAGTGGATACTGTAAGCCAACTCGCAAAATATGCAAAGTCCCTGTCAATGGGTGAATACTTCCTGCCTGAACCAGGAACGATTTCCGAAATAACTTCTGACAGTGAGATAGAAGTATAGATGTACTGCTCTCCCTATTACATGGCCATAGCAAAGCCAGAGATAGAGGCAGAAGATGAAACAGAGAACCTGTTCTTCTCTTACAGAGCTCCTACAGAGACAGAGACAAAGACCGAAGAGGATGGAGATGATATTGAAGAATAAGATTATGAAAGCGAGACGGAAGATTCTATCCCACCTGAAGAGGTTATATATGAAGAAGAAGTTCCAGAAGCATCGAAGCAGACGAGCTCATGCTGTGGGACAGAATGGCGATGGTACCATTTGGTTTGGTAAATGGATCTTCTCATATGCAAAATCTTTATAAGAAATGGGTTAAGAAGAATAAGCCGTCTTTCAGCAGTGGCTCATGCCGTCCTCAACCATCCTTGCCAAGAAAAGATGATGATGATGCACCGTGCCAACAAGCACCAGTCCTACAAACCCAACAGAAATCAGAGGGTCCCTATTATGTGACATTCCTGGACGTGTCATCAGAAGATGAGTCTTCAAGCCAAGAGGTAACTAATCGTGAAACCAAACCCGAAACGGCTCTAATCCCATTTCAACATCTCAAGGAGCACCCTAAGTCTCCACCAAAGGAAGAAGTCAGTTCTAATGGAACATCAGAAGAGGACACCACCCCCTTGAAGGAGTCGGATCTGTATCCAGAAGTAGTCCGTGGGACCTTCATCCGTGAAATAGAAGGTGAAAGACAGTTAACTTTTGTGGATGCAGATGGCACTGAACGCCATTTGAAGGTGGGTAGCAGCCTACCAGAAGAGGAGTTGTCAACTTTGTACAACTTGTTGAAAGAGAATTTGGACGTGTTTGTGTGGTCCTACAAAGACCTAAAGGGGATTGATCCCACAATATATCAGCATCATATTGATGTGGAGCCTGATGCCAAGCCAGTACGGCAATGACAGAGGCGAATGAACCCGAATTATTCCACATTGGTGAAAGCAAAGCTGTTGAAGCTTCTGGAAGACGAATTCATCTATCCAATGGCAAATAGTGAATGGGTCTCACCTATCATGGTTGTACCCAAGAAGAATGGCAAATTGCGAATCTGTGTGGATTTCTGCAAGTTGAATTCCAAGACAAAGAAGGATCACTTTTCTATCCCTTTCACAGACCAGCTGTTGGACACAGTGGCAGGACATGAGCTTTATTCCCTTCTGGATGGATTCAGTGGATATAACCAAGTGCAGATAGCAAAAGAAGACCAATCCAAAACAACCTTCACCACAGAATGGGGGACCTACGCTTATCGAGTGATGTCGTTTGGGCTCTGCAATGCCCCTGCTACTTTCCAGCAAGTCATGATGGCTGCATTCCAAAATCATCTACACGACTTTATTGAGGTATATTTGGATGACTTCTGTGTCTATAGTTTGATCCGTGATCATTGGGGACATTTGGAACAATGCTTTGACCGATACCGGGAGTATGGGATCTCCCTCAACCCCGACAAATGCATCTTTGGAGTCTCTTCTGGAGTTCTATTGGGCCACATTGTCTCTGCACAAGGGATATCAACAAACCTGCAAAGATTGAAAAGATTGCAGCTCTGACAGCACCCACCAACCTTAAACAGTTGAGGGGATTCCTAGGCCACGTGGGTTACTACAGAAGGTTCATAGCCCATTTTGCAACAAAGGCAACCTCCTTGCACAAGCTTCTGAGGAAAGATGCAGAGTTTATTTGGATGGAAGAATGTGGCAAAGCCTTCAACACTCTAAAACAATGTCTGATTGAGGTAACCATTCTGCAGCCTCTTGATTGGACGAAGGATTTTCATGTATATACTGATGCATCTATTGAAGGCTTAGGCGCAGTTCTCTACCAGAAGGGCTCCTCGAAGCTAGACCAACCCATCTATTATGCAAGCCAAAAAGTCACGGATAGAGAGCGGAACTACACAGTGACAGAGCTGGAGTGCTTGGCAATGGTGTTTGCCCTAGAGACGTTCCGCCACTATCTGATGTCTACCCACTTTAAATTTTATGTGAATCATGAGGCCCTGTCCTTCCTGATGAACAAAGCGGATGTGAAAGGACGAATGATGAGATGGCTCCTTCTATTTTAGGAGTTTGACTTTGAGGTAATTACCAAACTTGGTCGTTCCCATGTTCTGGCTGATCATCTATCGCGTATCCCACAAATTGTAGATGAGGAACAGGATGATCCAGACCTCCCTGATGCTTCCCTATTCCTGGTAGAAACTGTAACCCCCTGGTATGCAGACATTGCCAATCTGTTGGCAACCCAACAATACCCTCCTGGCATTTCTAGTCGGGAAAGGAAGAAGCTTATGCTAGAATCATCCCCCTACACCCTGTTAGGCGGTACACTGTAAAAGAAAGGCAAAGATGAAGTGCTCAAAAGATGTGTTGCAGGAGGAGATTGGGATTGTTCTCAAGGCTTGCCATGACGAGCCGTGTGGAGGCCACTTTGCAGGAGAAGCCACAACCAGGAAGGCTCTGCTAGTAGGATACTGGTGGCCAACCATTCATAAGGATGCCTATGATTACTGTAAGCGATGTGATGCCTATCAAAGAATGGGGAAACCCACGAAAACAAGTGCCATGCCACTGCAACCTATCCTTCCTTTGAAGCCGTTTGAGAAGTGGGGCATTGACTTCGTAGGCTCAATCGATCCTCCCACCAGAAGGAAGCAGAACAGATACATCCTCGTATATACAGATTTTGTCACAAAGTGGTGTGAAGCTAAAGCCCTAAAACGGGACGATGGTAACAGTGTGGCCCTATTCATGTACGAGAATATCATCACCCATTTTGGTAGTCCCCTAGAGCTAGTAAGTGACAGAGGCACTCATTTCATTAATAAAGTCATGGAAGAGTTGACAGAGCTGTATAAGATCTGCCAACCATCGCAAGTCCACTCCTTACTACCCCAGAGCCAACGGCCAAGTCGAAGTCACGAATTGAATCCTCTCCTCGAACCTGACAAGGACGATTGCTGCACATCGTCGTGATTGGGACGATCGACTTACAGAGGCCCTTTGGGCATACAAAACCTCCTATAAAGCAGCAACAGGACAGACACCCTTACAGCTGGTGTATGGTACAGAAGTTGTTTTCCTTTTTGAATTGGAATTGCCCTCTTTGTGAGTGGCTATCAAAGAGCATTTGGGGGATGATGATTCACTGCAATTGTTTGGACAAAACTCGCAGGATGGCTCTATAGTGCATGGAAGCCACACAAGCTCGACGCAAGGCTTACCATGACAGCTTCATCAAGCACAAGGAGTTCAAAGAAGGTAATTTGGTCCTAGCTTATGATTCACGATTTGGCAAGTTTCCTGGCAAGCTTCAACAGCGGTGGATGGGCCCATATAAGGTACTTGCTGTCAACCCTAATGGCTCTGTCCAAGTGCAGATCATTGATGCCTTTGATGATCCCTTCTTGATCAATGGATATCGCTTGAAGAAGTACTTCCCTCCTTGGGGATCTTGACAATCACGGTCACCTGATCCTTTCCCCCGTTGATGTGGCACTGTACTTCTTATGATGCTACTTGTGATAGCAGTTCTTCATCCACTCCTGATAAGGTGGACGCAACCCTCTGTCCCCTTAGCCCCACCTTCCAGCCCTGATCTCTTATCCTCTATTTTTCACCAGTGGTAGTGGAGAGGTGGGTTCTGACAAATGGTATTTCTACCATTCCCTTGCTTAATTCGAAGAAAAAAAAAAGAGAAAAAAATATATATACATATCGATCATGGGAGAAAAGGACGTAGGTTCCTGTCATGCCGACCTATTCTTCGAGAAAAGGTGGAGACACCCTCAGGAATAGGAGAAAAAAAAGAACAAAACAACAACAACAAAACCAGAAAAAGAAAAAAGAAAAAAAGAAAAAAAGAAAAAAAAAACAAACTATTATGGGAGAAAATGAAAAAATTCCCTGTCATAGCAGGCCTCGCTCCAAGAAAAGGTGGTCAACACCCTTGGGCGAGAAGCTGGCTGTGGAAAAGGTGGTAACACCCCACAGTTCAGGATAACTGACTCACCGGACGAAAATTGTCCAGAAGAAATTTGAATCCTCCTCCCTTGGTGCGCTGTCTCTGCAACTTCATCAGTCTGTCTACCCCCTTTCGCAGACGATCTTTTCTACAACCAATTCAAGTACCAGATTTGTTAGCTGCCTCCCTGGGTACGCCTCTTCAACAACTGACAACGCGATCTACATCGACAAACAATTGAGTGACGCGAGCTTTCATCCTAACAGGATGGGGTTGTGATTATGGTTGCCCTCTGTATCTATCAGAGAGTGAGACAGAGGGTGGGATGAGTGACCAGTCTTTTCCCTTCAAATCAAATGAGAGGTAAGAAGTGTGAATGAAGTGTTGCACGCACGGGATGGGTCTCTCAATGCACAAGCACGATTTGTTTCTGTGCACTGCACCATAAGGCTCCCTGGCCTTCCTTCTCGCACCGTATGCCGGCACAGGGTGGGATGCACAGTTGCACCATCAAATGCACACAAGGCATACAATCTTTGCACAAGTGACCGTGAGGATTACATCAATGGGTTTCAGGACATGATTGCCCTCTGTATCTATCAACAGAGCATGAGACAGAGGGTGGGCTGAGTGTGACTGGTGTTTCCTCAATCACTTATTGAGAGGCGAGATTTGAGGGACGTTACGACACTTGGAGCTCGGTACGTTCCCGTTTTCCTATGCACCCATGGGGTGGGTCCCTACCGTCATCACAGGACACGCCACCCTGCTCTGTACACTGCACTGTCAGGCTCCCTTGCCTTTCTGCTTGCACCTATGCCAGACGGGTTGGACGTAGTGATGCACCATCAACTGTGCACCCTGGCATATTCCCTCTGCACCATTCCCTTGTCGATTCCTAAACCGCGATGTGAGCCATGGGTTTTTTCTCTTACTTTCCTAGAGTGCTATTAGTCATGGGGTGAGTGATTGCTCTTTCATTCCATTTGAGTGATTGTGAGTTGAGTGTAATATCCCTCGTCATCAGCAAATTTCCTGTGATTTCTTCAACCAGCTACATCCCTGGGTGCTACCGCGTGGTCCCTGCCACGAAGGACGTGTGCTCTGAAGATGCCTTGGTACCTCCTGCAGCAGCCGACCACGACAGTGGACGTGCCATCGACAATCAACCTTGATCCTCAACAATATGGGCCAAGTTTTTCTAACCCTACACCTTTTGTTTCTCAATGATCATCATGTTTTAAGTGTAGAGACATTAGTGGATGGTCTATGGTGTGGTATTAGGTCCCTATTGCTCGGTTAACCCTATCCGTTAAGGTCTTAAGTGTGGGGATGCGTCCCTACGCGTCTACATTGCATACCCCTCTGCATATGCCTCAACCTACTAATGCCTTTGTGCCATGCCTTGCTTTTACACTGATGGGGTCCCTTCCCAACCCACCCATTCATTTTTCACCCACCCTCGGGGCTGTTCCCTTGCAGTTTTTCTTCATTCCCTGATTTTGTTGTCTTGCCAGGTGCACGTACCCTTCGTTCACTGAAATCCACATCCAACCTTATAGCCCTGTTCATCCCTTTGAACTAACCATTTTTCCTTTTTACCCACCCCTGTTCCGGTGCACGGTTTTCGAGTTATTAATTTTTGAAGCATTTTGCGCATATTAGCCGGTTTTCCATGAGAACGTGCTATTCTTGCCTCGGAACCGTGATTTGAGACATCATAGCCCTGACAATCACTTTTCCCCTAACATTTTTCCTTTTTCCTCCATGTCATTTTGATGCACGGTTTGTCCAATATTAATTTTCACGGTTTCTCGAGACTTTTTCGTCCGTCTTTTTGACATTTTTCCATGTGAACCTGTCCTGTTTGCATCGGAATTCCAATTTGATTTGCCAGCCGTGTCCACCGCGCCTTCCCCCACCTTTTTCCTTTTGCCTCCACCCTCTTTCGACTTTTGGATTTTTAATAATTAATTTTTAAATGTGTTTTCGAGTGTATTTTTGGTGTTTTTCGCATGTGAACCCCTCCTACTTCAGCCAGAATTGCGTTCTACCATGACAGCCCTGTGCCACCCCTTCCTGCGAACATTTTTCATTTTTACTGCATGACATTCCGGCCAGCAATTCATCCAATCTTAATTTTCGATTATATTTTTGGGTCTGTTTTTTGGGTTTTTCCCATGTGAACACGTCTTATCTCAGTCGGAACCATGTTTTGATGCTATAGGATTGTCGGACCTGTGTTTTTGCACATTTTTCCTTCTTCCTGCACCTCGTTCCGCGGCACGGATCTTCCGATATTAATTTTCGTTTGCGTTTTTTCTTCCCTTTTTTGCATTTTTTGCATGTGAACGCCATGACTTTCCCCCGGAACCCCTGTTGCACATTTCCCCTGTCTTCCTCCTGCTGTCCTGCCCACTTTTTGTTTTTATGACATTTCATTTTGATGATCAGATTGGGAGATATTAATTTTTCTTTATTTTCACGTGGTTCGCGCGACTCGTTCCGCGCGTGAACACGCCCATTTTTTATTTTACGCGTCTCCACACGCCCCGGTCGCATCCGTTGCCCCGTACTGACATCCCGGTACTATTCCACTCCCGTCAGGGCAAATTTTTTTACCCCGCCCCGCACACGCGCGTGGGACGGGGGCACGCCTTTCTTTTATGGCGGGTACCCTTTCCCCATGGGCACCCCCCCTTTCACCCCCCCACACCCTTTCACCCCCCCCCCCCCCCCCCCCCCCCCCCCCCTCCCCAAACCCCCTCCCATGGGTACCCTACCCCTTGGGCACCCCACCCAACTTCCATGGGCTCCCCACCCCCACCTTTCTCTCTCCCCGACCCCTTCCCCCAACCACCTCCATCTCTCTCTCCCCCCTGTGTGCCATCTCCTCCCTCATCTCCACCTCCCTCTTCCCCTCTCCTCTCTCCCTCCTTCACGTCGGCGCCCTGCCCCTCTCCTCCCTCCCTCCTTCACGTCAGAGCCCTGCCGCCCCCTCCTCGTGGTGCCCTGCCCCGTCCTGTCCTCCACAGTGCCCTGCCCCGTCCTGTCCTCCAAGGCGCCCTGCCCCTCTCCTCGTGGGCCTCCTCCACGATGCCCTGTGGCCTGGCCGCCGCCCCGTCACCCCTCCTCGTTGCGCCCTGCCTCCCGCCCCGTGGCCTCTGACGCCGCCCCATGGCCTCTGACGCCGCCTTGTGGTCACCGTGTGCCCTGCCCGCCGGCCCCGTGACGCCCTGTTGCTGGCACGCCCCGCCCTGGTTGCCGCTGCCGCCCATTGGCCCTCCTTCCCACCTCTACCCCACCACGTGCCCCACCACCCCCCACCCCCCTCCAAGCCCCCCCCAAGGCACAACCCACCCCCCACCCCCCTCCAAGCCCCCCTTCCCCCCCCAGGCACAACCCACACCCCACCCCCCTGCAAGCCCCCCATTCCCCCCCAGTTCCACCACCCACACCTATCCCCACCACCCCCACCCAAGCCCACTGTCACACCCAACCACCCCACCCCCTTCTTAAGCCCTGTTCCCCCCCGTAGACACCTGTAGAAACCCCCCCATAAGCCCCCAGTCCTACCCGCAGAAACCAGCCGCAACCAACCAAAAACCACAGAAACACGCAGCAACTGCAGATTCCCTTTTCAGCCCCTAGTCCCTTGTCACACACGAGGTGGTTGTGCACGTGTGGTTGTGTGCGTGTTCGTGTGCGGGAGTCCGCTAGCGTCTGTTCACGCGCGGGGACGTGCGTTTCCTTGTCCGTGAGGTGGTGTGCAACCGGCTAATCACATGCAACTGACATGCAGTCCATTCCTGGGTATATTCCCGATATTTTAATTCCAAAACTCGAAAACCTTCAAAATCCATTGAAAAATTACCAAAAAATCATTAAAAAATAAGAAAAATTTTAAAAAAATCAAGAAAAATCTTGAAAAATTCCCAATCTTTCTGCAGTAAATTGCAATATTTTTCTGAACTGAAAATTTTAGAATATTTTAAAATTAAAAATTCTTTTAAAAATACACACAAAATGAGAAAAAAATCATTAAAATTGGTAAAAATTCCAATTTAATTGCAGAAAAATTCTTGAAAATTACATTAACTTTTTTGTTTATTTTTGGAATATTTTCTAAGCTGAAAATGATGTGTCATTTTATTCCATTATTATTTCATGGTAAAAATACTTCATTAAATGCTAAAATCATGTTAAATCCTCTTTACTTCCAAACACAAACTGAAAGTTCTAGAAAAATCCAGATACCTTGGTTCTTTTTGGATTGCTGACATACATTTTAGGATTGAGAAGTGCGCATTCATTGCATATACATACACCTACTTCCAGGTATTTTTTCTTTTATATTTTTATTTTTTCCGCTACCCCAAAATCTACGTTTAATTTTTAACATGAATCCTAAACACCAACATGGCATGCGCGCTCGCGCTAAACACACCTTTTTTATAATTAAACTTAACTCGCCGTTCACTTAGCATGCGCTAAGTGCGCTTAAGAGGCACTTTAATATTTTTAATAAAAATTAACCAGCCGTCACAAAAGCACGCGCTGGTAAAAAAGTGCTCCACATCACCTTAGTTTTTAATAAATGAATTTGCATTTAGAGACCTCAGTGTGGTATCGAAGTCCGGGTTGCGTTAATGCAAAGCTCCAACCTAATAATTTGTAATTAAAATTTTAAGAAGGAACCGCCGTTTTCTTGTTAAGGTTTATCACTTAATAAAAATACACCCATTTCTTAATAATTTATTAAAATGAACCTTTCATTAAATTAATTTTCCCTCACTGCACTTATCTCCCCTTTTTAATGAACTCGTTTCGTGGGATGGGTACGCGAAGTCTTCGGAGTTGTCTCCATGGTCAAACCTGATTATCAAAGTTGTGGTCATGATATGTGTGGGTTGTTGTTATGTTTTGGTTCAATTTCTTTGTTACGGTTAAGGGTACGATGTGTAGTTTTTTTCTTTTATTGCCTGATACGGGGATTTGGGTGTTTGCATGTTGCATAGCATGAAGCTTTCGGTCGGATAATGTGTAGAGGTCATGTCGAATTTTTTCTAGGCTGTGGTTTGCTTGGGGATAGTTGGTTGAGTCACGTTTTATCACTTTGGTTGATATCTTATCCTTGGTTTTTGTATGTTGCTTTGCAGGCATTTTCTTGGTTTGTCTGTGTTTGTGGTATGTGTGTGTAACCATCTGAATGGCGCCCTCTCGTACTCCTCCCCTGATTCAGTATGTTCCTTTGGCTGTCCATGATTATTCTTTGTTACTGGATTCGGACGTTGTCGCTAAAGTGGGCTTGTCCAAGTTCGTGAGCCTGCCTTTCCCACTGGTTCCAGATGATCCTTCCCTTTGTGACGAGTTTTTAACCTCTTACAGTAAGAGGTCTGGTCCAGTCCGTGGCACTACTGTTCTTCTGACACCAAAGAGTCTGGGCAAGGCTCTTGGTTTGCCATATGGTGGGGAGTCTGTCCCTGTTGCCAAACAATTGTTAACCAATGATGATATTTTAAAGCTGTTGAAGCAGACTCAAGATGTTCTTGATCCAAAGAAGGTCATTACCACGTCAGGAGTGGGTATCTCCATGATTTCCAATCCCCTATGGAAACAACTCTGCCAATTCCTTCACGACAGGTTCATGCTTGCAAAATCCCCATCTCATTATCTTTCCAAGGAGTTATTTACAGCTTCACGAATGATTTTGAAAGGCATAACTATTGATTGGAGTACCTACCTCCTCTCCAAGATGGATCACCATTTTATCCGCACTACTCGAGGAAATGTGACTAATGTTACATTTGGGTCCTTCCTCTATGTCTTCTTGCTATAT
Organism: Lygodium microphyllum; assembly: GCF_053477565.2. Classification (NCBI taxonomy): domain Eukaryota; kingdom Viridiplantae; phylum Streptophyta; class Polypodiopsida; order Schizaeales; family Lygodiaceae; genus Lygodium; species Lygodium microphyllum. The sequence goes on along the minus strand of NC_141141.1, from coordinate 162,414,050 downwards.
GCTACCCCAGTAAAGGAAGTTCCTTTACCTCCAGTTGATCCTCCAGAAGTTCCTCCTACACCTCATAATGAAGATGATGATGTGATAATTGAGGATGATGATTCTCCTCCTCCCCTGGTCATTCAGAGAAAACGCCTCAAGAGGGTGGCTGAGTCAATGCCTATTCCTCTAGTTCCAATGACAATTCCTGCCCAGTCTTACAGCAGCTTGCCTGCATTCCTTCAGACGCCAAATCTTTTCAGAGCCCATAGAGATGGGATGCTCGACCTTACTATTCCTTCTGTTCAGCGCCTTGTAACAGGAGATGCTATTCCGTTCTTGTGTAAGGATATCCAGAGTTCTATTGAACTTTCGATGACTGCCTGTATCTAGCAATTATATTCTTCATTTTATGATGAAGTTCAGTAGTCTAAGGAGGAACTGAATAAGACCACTACTGAGTTAAAATTCTCTGACCTTTGTACGCAAATGGAGCAGCAGACTACGCTAGTGGATACTCAGAAAGCTGAAATTTCTAAGTTGAAAGCTGAGTTGGCAGAAGCTAGGTCTCACGTGGTTGCTGTAACAGAGGAGAGGGATAAGTTACAGAAGGAGAGTCAAGAGATGAAGGAGGTGATAGCTACCCAAGTAGAGAATTTTAAATCCACCACAGCTATTTTAGACCAGAGCAATGCTCAAATCCAGCAACTCAAAGATCAGTTGGCTCAGTTTCTCTTTTATCCCCTGCAGACTTGGCAGTTGTTCAGAGACATGCTACCTTATGTCCCTTATTTTAGGCCAAGGTGGAAAGATTGCAATCTCGTATGGATTTGTTATGGTCTTCTTTTGAGCAGTATCAAGAATATGTTCCACCAGATCATTCTTTTTTTGTCCATTATCAACAACAGAAGTTGGCCTTCTATGTAAAACTTTCCACGATGGATTTACTTATTCCAGAGGATGGATGGAGTGGGGCCTGGTCATCTGATTTGCTGATAGAAGTAGTGAGAATGGTTTTTGAATATTCTGTCACTCCAGATATGATGCTTTTGTCCTATATGTATTTGAGGCGTGATTTACTGATTCCAGATGAGGAAGATCTGGCTTGGTATGTCGGAGATGTGGTATTGCAAGCTTCTTTGTATGTCCGACATTTGGAGTTGAGGATTGATGAGATGTTCCAGGGATATTCTTCAAAAGTGGCTGAGTGTCCTGAGTTTTCATGGCACACTATGGTTGATGCTGTCATTTTGAATCACCGTCAGGTCAAAGCTTCAGCTCATGCTCAGAACACTAACCAAGGGTGGATCTTTTAGTCTATCTCTCCAACCAACCTCCATTTGATACTTCTTTCTTTGAAGCCTATCATCGTAGATCAGCTTTAGGTCCATCCTTACCATGTCTAACTCATTATCAACAAATGGCTTATAGGTATGATGCTTATATTTCCCTTTTTCAATCTAACCCAAAAGTCATTTTACCCCTTCTTTTCCAACCTCAAGGATCTCCTCAAATTCCTATCTTTACCCATTGTTCTTTTATTGAAGATCGATTTTTTCTACCTCCTGATCCTTGTCCTTCTCCATCCCCTGATATTCTATCAACTTTTCCTGCTTATCTTTTAACGCCTTTCTTAATAGAATCTCCTCAATTTTTAGCAAATCCATCTTTAATCCATTCTTCATTTTATGATTTTGCCTATCCATTGCTTCATCCTCTTTCATTAGTCCCTCTTTCGTCTCCTAACACTTCTATTCCTAATCCTCCTCAGTTGGTTAGTGGGTATCTAGGTGTTGATCAGAAGATTCTTCGAAGAAGAGGCTGGAGTTAAAATGATTCCCTTACTGGACCTCAAATCAATTGGCCATTGATCCCAGGAGAATGGATAAGTGCTAGTTAGGCTTATCAGAATTATTTGCATTTTGCTTAGCAATATTCTCAGTCTACAGATCCTTCTGTGCGCTTAACTGCTCATTTTACTTGGTATCTAGCGTATATGCATAGGCATTCTCATAATGATTCAAAGACTATTCCAAAGTTGTGCATGAATGTCAATGTGAGCATTGATTCCCAGCAATTGGATGTATTGTACTTTCATGCCCTCTATTTGCCTAGTAGATACCTTGTCCTGTTGGAAAGGATGTGCTGCCTTCAGTTTTTTCAGAATCCTCCCAAGACATTTGTAGATGAATCCTTGTCCATGGATCGTTTTCAAAATCACCAATCTTTCAAGAGGGATCATCTTCATTGATACCTTTGCCATGTATGGTGGATGATTTTTAATGATAAATCTCTCTTTTTGGAGGAGTCATTCAGATGGTTGTGTTGTGTGTAGTGTTTGTGTTGTGGGTTAATTTATGTGATAAGATCGTGGTGGTTGTCTATTCGATTGACAGCAACCCTCCCACGGCAGGAAATGAATATGAAACCAAGGTAGAAGCATGCAAAATCTATGCACATGGCTGAGCCATTAATCTCAAAACTAAAAAGAAACCATAAATCTTCCACTTAATAATGAACAAATTCGTTATCTTCATCATCTTCATCCATATCTTCAACCATTATACAAGAACAAAAGGGAAAAGAAGAATTTCTACACAAAAGACAGAGGAGAGAGAAGAGAGAACAACTTTTTGCACCACCAAAAAGGAGAATATACAATTGGACAAGAGAGGGAAGGGAAAGAGGCACATAACCATTCGTGCACTCCACCCCACCTCTTCCCCAAAAAAGCACACCCCTTCATATTTTTATTATTTCTTTGAAATTTTGATACATTTGATATCATAAGACCTTTGGCCTTTAATTTTGAGTATTCCTACCCTTCACAAATGCATGCACGTAACACGTTTGTGTATACCATTTATTTATTATGTATGTGGATGTGGATGTGGATGTGGCCCCCTCATATCTCTCTCTTTTTGGTGATTTTGTAACGATGTAGTATTATTCTCTTGACAAAAAATAAAATTATGATGCATGCTTGGATTCTTTTGTGCCTTGTTTTTATGCTTCTTGGAGTGTCATCATATTCCTCCCACACTGAAATGTGAAGCGTCCTCGCGAACCTTGTCAAAGAAGAACCACTGTCTAACACAAACAACTTCCAAAATTGTTAGTAAAACAACTTCGATCATAAGGCCTAGCCATGGTAGGGTATGGGAATCCAAATCCACGACCACCAGAGTAAGGGAACTCCTGCCTCGGTTACTCCCACACTGAAAAGTTTGCATTCTTGTTCAAGGGTAGGGTTCTGTCTTTAATAAGGGATCATAAGCACAACTTTTCCATCCCAATAGGGAAAAGAAGGATGATTCTTTCTATCATATAGCTCAAAGGGTGAGGGAAGGAAGAGACTATTCTTGATAAATGAGTCTTCTTAGGTCCTCTCAAATTAGACCTTTGTCTCATCTTTTGAAGGCTAAGGGAAGCCATCAATAAGATAAGCAAGAGAATGGGAATATGTAGTGATAAAAATTATGTATTTTTAATGGACAAATTTTCAGTGTTATGTGTCTTTCTTTAAAGGTTCACCTATGTTTTATTTTGTGACAGTGGTGAGCTATGAAAAGACACTGTAGTGGCTCTGGTGCCTCTTCATATCAAACATACCTCTTGGGAGGTGCATCCACGACCTAAGAAGGATTATTGTGGGTGATTATTGAGAGATTTTAGTGAGGATATGATGATTATTGATGGAGAGAGAGAGAGAGAGAGAGAGAGAGTCAGAGATAGTCAATTCTATCAAAACAATGTGATTGTATATGAGAGATTGAGAGAAAGACTATGAAGATATTGAAGATGAATACTATGTGATGTATTTCCATTCAAAGATGGTGTATTCCTTTGCTTTCTTTGTTCTATTGATGGATTTTGTGAAGATATTGAAGAATATGGTTGATTCTATCAAATCCGTGGAAGATCTACATGATGCTGCATGAAGATTTGTTGTGCGTGGTGTTCTTTTCTTCATTGTGATTATATAAACCCTAAATAAAAAGCTTGTTGATGCTACAAGATAGATTTTCTTGCAAGAGAATTCCCTTTTCCTTGGTGTTCCTCTTGGGGCTCCAATCCTCCCTAAAAACACCCCTTCTGACCTCCTTAGTCTTTACGGACTACTTATGCATGTGATATTCACAGAAGATGATGTCATTGCTGTGTACTATCTTTCTCTCAAGATCCCAAAGTCTATAGCCAATATCACCCTCGTCAACATATCGTAGAAATATGTATTTACACGAATTTGGTTCCTGTTTACTCCGTTCTTCTTTTTATATGTGCACAAAAGCCTCGCAGCCAACAGTCCTCACAAATGAGCATAAGAAGGTGGCTTGCCCACGACCACTCTTCTTAAGGGACTCTCCCCTCCAAAGACATGTTCGATGACCTGTTAATTAGATGAACAGTTGTCATGATAGCCTTTGCCCAAAAGCCATGGGGTAATGTAGCATGAGACAACATCATACGGGCCTTATCCTGTATGGTCCAATTCATGCGCTCTACAACTCCATTTTGGGGTGGATTATGAGGGGCAGTGAGCTCCCTCTTTATCCCCTTGCTATCACAAAATGTCTGAAAGGCTTTGGAAACATACTCCCTACCATTGTCAGAGCGAAGATACTTAAGTGTCTTATCAGTTTGATTCTCAACCAATGCCAATAATTCTTTAAACCTATCAAGCACTTTGTCCTTGCTACGAATAGGGCAAATCCATACCTTCCAAGTAGCATCATCGACAAATGTGACAAAGTATTTCTTTCATCTTAGAGATAACCTTGGCATCTAACATACATCAGAATGTACTAACTCTAGAGGCAAAAATTTCAGTGAAAGAGACTTTTTATGAGATGTTTGTGCATGCTTACCATAAATAGAATGATCACAGTGCTCAAAATCAACATAACGAAGACAAGGCAAGTAACCCAAATGAGAAAGTACTTTCATTCATGTTTGACTCATGTGTCTCAATCGACCATGCCACAAGGAAACACTTGGTTGCTCAGTTATGGCAACAACATGGCCACACACATTAGATACATGGAGTGGATACAAAGTATCACTCTTTGAGCCTCTGGTAATAACCCTAAATCCTTTATAGATCTTCCGTTTCCCATCACCAAAGGTGATATGAAAACCATTATCATCTAGCTGACTAGTACTAATCAAGCTCTTCTTGAGCTGTGGTACATGCCTTACATTATGAAGGGTAAAGACAGATCCACGCTGAAACTGCATTTGCACACTACCAATGCTTGCAATGTCACATGCATGATTGTCCCCAAGATGGACAACACCATGTCAATCCCCTGTATAGTAAACCACTCACGGTGAGGGGTGACATGAAAAGAGGCAACTAAATCCAAAATCCAAGTGTGCATGTCATCATCCGTATCAACTATCAAAGCATGTGTAATGAAACATGAAGAGACAAAGAGTATATCATTCCCACTATCACTCTCATGGCTAACTACATTCACCTCTTCGATCTTTATACTGCTCTTCTTAGCAAGCTGACTGTCTTTCTTCTCTTCCTTGCTATCATCTGTCTTCTTGCCCTTCCCTTTCTCCTTATTTCATTTATAGCAATCACATTTGAAGTGACCCTTATTGTCATAGTGATGGCATTCAACATCCTTATTACGTGATTAAATGCATCCCTTGCTATCAGATTTTTCTTTCTGCTGTGATCTCGCAGCTTTCCATTCTTGTTGGATACTACCACAATCCATTCACTATTGGCCATTGAATAGATAAACTGAGCTTCAAGGAGCTTCAACAATTCAGCCTTCACTAGTGGGAGTAATTTGGATTCATACGCCTCTGTCTTTGCCTCACAGGCTTGGCATCAGGCTCTAGGTCAATGTGGTGTTGGCATACCATGGGATCAATCCCCTTCAGATCTTTGTACAACCATGCAAAAACATCCAATTTCTCCTTCAGTAAGCACACAGGACCAATAGCTCTTCTTTTTCTCGCAATGTTCACCACTTTGGGATGCATCGTTGTGATAGGCCTAGGATTGAATCCCTACCTAGTTTGGGTTGTAACAATGACACATTCAAAAAAAATCCAAATAGGAAAGGGTTAAATGAGCTGAAATTCACGGATCTCTCTCTAGGAGAGGCCTTTGGAAAGCTGGAACAACCAATCTATTTGGATTATAAGACACTCGAGCCTAAGGAGGTCATTCTTCCAACTAATAGCACACAAAGAGAAATATCCCATACTGAGGTTATATCAATAGGAAGCCTTGGACTTGTGACTTTGGTTTAGCTTAGTTAGTTTGACAAAATACAATTTACATGTCAAGTAGACCATATTTGGTTAGAACAAAATGATTTATGTTAGGCCAAGAGGGTTGTTTCTTTTGTGAACTGTTATATCTCTTTAGGCCAAGAGGGCCATACGGCTGTTTGGTGCACGTATGTTTAATGGTTTGTTGTTTTAGTGATTGCATCACACAGGTTGGACAAAATGCCTGGAGGGAGCCTTTGTTGCACGGGAGCTTCTTGTGGCCATTCCAGGTTGTGTCGTTGCCTTTTCGAGTTTTTCCCTTAAGCTGATAGTGTTATATGCGTATGTGGGGGTTATTTTCTTTTCGTGAAGTACTAGGGATTGGTTAGGTATATATCTGGGGGAGATTTGAATAGTCGTCTACCTCCTATTAGGACATTGTCAGGCATTAAAGACTTGTGATAGAGGGTAGTGTTGGTGACTCTGTCCTTCCTGCTTGCTAGGCAGTTGTCCTAGGAGTCCTTGCTAGTAGTGTGAGGTAGTTAAAGAAGCCTGCCAAAATATAAGTTAAAAAAATCAAGTTTTGAATATATCTAAACATAAACAATTATAGAGGTGTGTAAAAAGAGGTTCTAACCCCTCAATTAGAAAAAAAAAGGAAAAGAAAACGCAAGAAAATTCATACAAGCAGTTGATTATCGCCTTGTGGAAGCCTGGTAGGTTCCTCGGGATGAGGCCATGCCTTGTCTTCATAGGGGTAGCAGCTAGCCGAAAAAGAAAAACAATAAGAAAGTAGAGCAAAAAAGTGAGTGAAAGAAAATGCTTAAGTGTCGCCTCGTGAGAGCTTGGTAGGTTCTTGGGTACTGAATCAGAACTTGAGGCCGATGCCATGTTCTCCTTGGGCCACTCTACGCTTAGCACCCTTCTTTTTACACACCTAAGTATAGAAACCTTGGGAGGAAAATAAAAATATGATGACCATGCTATAGGATTCCTTGCCTAGTAGGAGGTCCTAGTCCAGTTGTCCTAAGTTTGTCCAAAGTTAGATAGGTAGTTCAGACCACCACTAGAATGACCTCTTTGATAGGGTTTTTTGCCAGCTTGTGTTAAAGCAATTGGTTACCGACTTGCTCTGGAGTTCTATCAAATTATGGTCGGCGTATCCTTGTGGATTGTCATGCCTTGATTTTGTAAGGGGATAGGGTGAGAGCTATTCTTGTGCTTTGTTGAGTATATTTTTTATGGCAGCTTGATACTTTCTCTGGTTGCTGTTTGTGCAGACTCCTGGATTCGAAGACAAGCTAAGTCGCCATATCCCATGGTCACCAATGAGAGCAGGATTTAAAGACCCGTAAAGTGCCAAAAAAGAGGGGACGAATGCAAATTTTATGTGGGAATTCAAAGCCAATGGAAGATGAACATGAGGATGAGACAATTTTAAGAGATCGAGGAAGACAGAAATGACAATTCGGAAGTTACGGTGGTTGCGGATTTTTAGTAATTTTTTTGATAGTTGGATTGAAGAAAAATAGCTTCTTGACTGTTTGGGATGTCAAGTCGGACATGCTGGATTTTTCAGCTTTGAAATCGAACACCGAATAAAAGAACTGAACTGTGAGTAACCGGACAATTTAAAGGTCAAAATTGACCAAAAAGGTGGGCAAGAAATTGGGCATGGCCTTTAGGGGGCCCATAGGACCCAATTTTTTTTCGTGTGTGTGTGTGTGGGGGGTTTCAAATGGCGCAAACAGCCGCCACCCCCCCATGGCGTTGATTTGCATCAAGGAGGAGTTAGGGGCCTATGAGCAATGACCGAACTGATCAATCCTAGAGGTTATCTGATTTTTTTACTCTACTTCGCTGCCTCCTGTAAGTAAAATGGCTGCCTAGTGGAGAAGATACAAAATCATTCTTTCTCTCTCCTCTCTCCTCTCTCCTCTTGTTACTGCATGTTCACACACGTGATTCTATGGGAGAAGGAAGTGGAGTTTAATGCAAGATACAAATAGAATGATGGAAGGGGAGAAAAGGAGATCGTAGATCGGGCTATAAGAGAGCATCAGCGGCCTCCCAACCACAAAACACGCATCTCCAAAACCAAGTTTCTATGCGTAAGTGGTAGCTTCATTTGTTTTATGAGAGATGTTTGATGGAATTGTTTGTAAATGATTGCCTTTGATTGATAATGCTGAAATGTATCAAAAATATTGAAGAAAACCAAAAAATTTAGTCATTTAATAATCTATATGAAAATCCATAATTATGCGATTTCACGGAAATGATACATTTTTAGGGTTTTGTTGTGATTTTGGGATTCATATGGAGTAGAAATAAATATAAAATCAATTCTCAGTGATTGTGATCAGTCCCAACCCATAAATCAAAAATATCAAAATTTTTATCTAAATAAATGAAGAAAATAGTGGAAAAATGAGAAAATTTGGGTTTTTGCGTTAGAAATTTTTTAAAAAATATACTTAATGTTCGTGGATGTATGGCATGGCTGGAGTATGAGGGATAAGCCTCAGCCTTGTCTTTGTTTTAAAGTATAGTTTTTACCACTGTTACAAGCAACACATGAAAAAATTGCTTTCTACACCTATCAACGATGCACAACCTAAACTGTAGGGGGGAAGAGGTGTATTGATGTTGCTTAGTTGCTAATAACATTTGGAATTCTGATCTACTTGGTTATGGATACCATATAAGACATTCATAATTTAATTTTAAGAAGGTTGAGCAGCAGAAGAAGGCTCAATGCTTCCTGACCCTTAGCAACGCAACATTACATATAAGTTTAAGTTTAAGAAGGTCGAGCAGCACAAGAAGGCTCAATGCTTCCTGACCCTTAGCAACGCAACATTACATATACATTGAAATCATTGAAAGAAATGTATTCGCACTTCACAAGGCTGATTGCTAAATCATAAAATGTTTGAGCACTATGATCATTCACAGTTGCATTGTGCATATCACATGGTGTCATCCCTGGATACATTGCAATTGTTTTCTTATACGTATGATCTGCATGGAGTGTGCGAGGTACCTTAAGCTGTAGGTTTAGACGATCGAGTTCCTTGGGGAATTGTTAAGTGAGAAAATATCTTATCTCCTAGAACATTTGAAAACAAGAGTGGAGTTTGTGATGTACGTGCTATTTATGTTAGTGGCGCATCGAGGGGCCAATCCTCGAGGTGCAAGAGAGCTGCAGTGGGGCCATGGCATTCAACTGAGGGGTGCCTCCTTCTGTTTGTGCTTACGAGGTGTTTTTACACTGATATATGTGTAGGGACTCCCTATGAGGAGTGTGGGGAAGGCTTAACCCTTGGATTACAATCCAAAACAAACGCAAAATTCACGATAGAAGTTAGGGCAATGTGTCTCTTAGACGCTCTTGGCCATGAGGTGGCTGAGGGGTTGTGTTCTTTGAGTATAGAGAGGCCTGGCTAGTGCTTAGAGCCAGCGTCGGGCTCATTTTAGGTCCAACAATGATCTAAAAGTAGAAAAAACATAATTTTTAAGGTTGAATCAGTCTTCGCCTTAGGGATATGCATATAAGAAAAAATATAGATGAACCACTAAAGAAGTAGGAAACTAACCTAGACTTGCTAAGACTTCAAATACACTGTCATGATTCATAATGACTTAAGAAGTTTTAGCACAATTAAATTTATTCATAGCACCTACATATAAAACTCAAACACTTAACACTAAACAAGCATAATAGAATCAAATAATCAATACTCAAATAATATTTTTTATGTTGTAAACAAGTAAACAGAGACATACCTTCGATTTTGTTGCCACAACTGACATCTGGAGGCAGCAAGCTTGTTCAGTGAAGCCACAAGTGATGAGCTTCAAAGCTAGAGCATGCCATGTGTTGAGTGAAGTCACACAGCTTGTAGGCCCACAAAGGAGAAAAGATGGAACTTGGAAACACCCGCGGCGGCCCCCGGTCCCCCCAAGCTCCACCCTAGTACACTCTAGTCACGTAGCCTCTCTAGGACTGTAAGAGGAGGAGAGAGTGCTCACTGCTCAGCACAGTCACGCAGAGGCTGCCCATAGGAGGAGAAGAGAGCATTGACTGCACTGCTATGAGAGAAGCACTTGTAGTCACACAGAGGCTACTTGGTAGGAGGAGAAGAAAGCACTCACTATGCTACATATGGAGAAGAGAGAGCGCTCCAGACTCCAGTCACGTAGAGGCTGCTAGACTGGCCGCAAGAGGAGACCTGGAGAAGAGAGTGCCCCATGATGCCATGCAGGAGGACACCTATCACCAAACTCTAGTCGTGAAAAGGCTTCCCGCAGGAGGATACCAAACTCCAGTCGTCATTCTAGTGGCTACAGTGCACACGTCTGTAGGAGACCTCACACTAGTGACCAGAGTCCAGGCTCCAAGGACCAGTCGACCACGTTGCACGCAATATGCACGCCCGCAGGAGACTACCCAATGCCCAGTGCCCTAGGAGGAGACCTCAGACGAGAGTCCCAGACTCCAATTGATGGTTGTGACTCCTCACGTTGCACGCACTGTGCATGCCCACAGGAGAAAATGTGTCACCTCAACCTTCGTAGTCTGCAGCTCGCAGGAGGAGAAGAAGAACAGAGACTAGAGTGCTTGCAGGAGGAGTCTGCAACTCCAGCAGGACTCGGTAGTCTGCATAGTGTAGATGTTGAAGTTTGAACATTGAGAGAGAGAGAGAGAGAGAGAGAGAGAGAGAAAACGTCTGGAGTCTTGGACTCTAGACTCTGAAGTAGGCTACATCAAGCTTTTGAAATCTGCTAATAGCTATATTGAGAGAGAGAGAGACTAGAGAGAGATCTGAGCAGTGAGTCCTGACGTTGCATAATTTAGCAAAAAATATTGAGAGAGAGAGAGAGGACTTCGGAGCCTGGAGCCTAAAGGTACAAAAAGTAGTGAATGTTCAATGAAAAAGAAGAGCTAAATTCTAATTTCTAATCATTAGAAATTTAAAATTTAGCAGCCTACCTATAGGTAAGTCCAGTAACTTCATGTGACACGAATGAACCAATGTTGAATGATCACACACAGCACTCAAATTTAGAATCCAAGGTGGCACAGACTCAAGAGTCAAGAGTCAAGACCATTGTTAGGTGGTTGAATATTTAATAGTTACTCTTATTTTTATATTGAATTAAAATATTAAATTTTTAAACTAAAATATATTTGAAGGGTTTTATTTCAATGCGCCCTTCTTTTGAAAGTTTTAATTTGAGTTAACATTTCTACTTAGAAGGTTGAGTTTTTTCTTTTCTTTTCTTTTGATAGAGGATACTAGAATTTGACACTTCCAATATGAAAGGCCATATGTATAAAAAGAAATTCTTTTGAATGTCACAAAGAATTAGTCTTCTAGGGAAGGGCCAAGTCCCTTTGAAGGATGTTGCAACCTTCAAATTTGAGGGCTGCTATCTTGCTTGGTGATGGCCTACCAAAACAGCTTTATCCATAGTGCAAGACATGTATACAACTCATGAATTCCACTAAACAGTAGCTTTCTCTGCTTTTACTAGTTTGGATGCCTTGATGATCATCATTTTCTTATGAAGAATGTCTGCTTCTTGTCACACTAATTTCTTCAACTTCCTATAGTCTCTTCTTTATAACTTCATGCTAGCATACACCCAGGCTCCCAATTCGTAATATATACCTTTTTTTATACTCCCAATTGGCCATTGTTATGCTAATCCAACCATTCACTGTTAATGGCGACTGCATATGGACTTATACCTAAACTAAAATATCAAAGACATCCAAAACATACAATTACACTAACTTACAAGATCACCCTCAAGCTTGTTGAGTAGCCTCTAGAACTTTTGCGGCATTCATCCCCCTGACAAATATCAACATGCTTCAAAATTCCATTGTACCTAGACTTGTATGATTTCTTTCATAATTTGATAATTGCCACCCATAAAAGATGGAAAAATATCATAGATAAATTTTTTTGTTGTCCCCAAGACCTGGAACTTTGATGGCACAAGCCTTCAAACCTTTGTCAAGCTCCAATTCATTTTCCAAAGTTTTCCATCTGCAACAATGATCACATCATCCTTGCCCACTTTTTTCATGGCTCTAGCAAAAAATCATCAATTTCTATATCACGATTTGCTAAAATCATAGCCACTTGAGCAATCTCTTAATAAGCTAATCATCTTAGCTTTGCTTTCAAATGTTTTACAACTTCTTTTCTTGCCATGTTCATACCCCACCTTAGGTCCAGTGCATTCATCCCACCTTTACAAGACTAGCTCCAACGTTTTTTAGTTTATCTTTGAATATAATGCTTGTAAAAATTACATGGTGCAATGAATAGAATATGAGCAAGAGATAGAGAAAGAGAGTATAGAATTGATCACAAGAGGAGAAAAAAAAATCCTTTAACTCCAAACAAGCTGATACAAATATGACTTTGTCCACCCATCCGCTTCCAATGTGAAGCTTAGATGGCGATCTAGACAGAAGATAAGTGAAGAGCTTAAGGCTAGCTAGAATAACTCTGATTGGGTGAAATGATGGATCATGAAAGCTATGAAAGGGTCTACCTTTTATAGCATGTGAAGGGGGTCATGATGGATGACCTTCCATATGCACATGTCTATTGACCTTCCATGTGCACGTGTCAATTGAGCTTCCATGTATACATGTGTCTGTTGACTTTCATATGCACATGTGTCTATTGACTTTTCATGTGCACCTCCACTAGTTGGCCAAGGAATATTTCCTATTCCTGGGCCAAGGGCTACTTTTGCGGCCCTTGATCCCAAAATAGGGGTCTTTGATAACTTTCTTACCCTACAACTCGATGCGATGTGGCTCAAGTTGCTACCAACTTTAACTACCTTGTCTAACTCAAAGGCTAGACTTGCAATGGTTAGCTTTTGGCTATTCGGTCACATAGACCTCATCTAACATACAAGTCAGGACACCTACCAATGTCCAGGCATACACATGGCTTCTCCTCACAATGGGGGCCTTACAATTTTGAGCACCATGGATCATTGGTGGCACCTTATGATGGGAGTGTAGGATGAAGACTCTACTATGCTAAGGTGTGACAATCAAAGTTGCATCACCATTGCCAAGAATCTAGTGTTTCATGCACACACAAAACATATAGAGATCTAGTATCATTATGTGCATGAGTTGATCGAGGATGGGATAGTGGAGCTGGTCTACTATCCAACAGAGGACAATGGAGTAGATATCTTTACCAAAGCACTCTCAAAGGATATGCTTCAAGTTCATCTTCAGAGACTCAGCATTGGGCTCAGATCAAGTTGAAGGATTTGTTGAGGGTTTCAACATTATGGACACAAGCTTATCAAAGAAATGTCAAACTTCGGCACAAGCATTCTTAATGTTGGGATTTTCTTCCAAGTCAATATTGCATTTGCAAAGATCTATCCAAAGCTCCCACTTTAGCTTTGATGACTTTGTTATGTTACTTAAGAATCATTTGGCCTTTTTCCCACTCATAAATATCTTTTGGGCTACATCATGAGTTAGCCTTGATACCTTTTAGTCTTTAAAGTCTCTTAAATGATAGTCTAAAGCCCATCTAAGAAAGGTCAATTCAAAACTAATCAAAGATGAGAGTAGCTAATATTGCACTTAATTCATGATGAGTGGGTCTATCTTTTAGGCTTCCAAGGACATCAAGACCAATAGTCAACCGTACATTCCCCTAAACTTGCGTTTGCATGGGTTTCAACCTCAGTTTTAAATTGTCAAGATCACTTAGCTCTAGTCTTAGATAATCGCGTAGAAAGCCACTCAACTCATCGAGTTCAATCGTCCATAGGATAGGATCATCGAGACCACAAATGTTTTTTGTTTCAAGACCCTCTCCTTTAATAATATATCTATTTTTGGCGATCGCACTTTCTAAGGAAGTGTATTGTGGAATTTTGGTGATCAATTTGAGATTAACAAAATAAGTTCATCATGTTGTTGAATGCAATCATATTTAAGTGTTATGTAAGTGCCTATTGAAATTTTAACTTTTTGTCATGATATAAATTGAAACATCATGCTCTAATGTATAAAAAGTAATAAAATAATTTGTGAACTTCAAATTTGGACTCTACAACATAAAATTTTCATTTTCATTCAATAATTGCTTTATGGTAAACATGCATGCATCAACAAGCCTACTTAATACTTATTGTACAACACTTCATGCACTTCTATTCCATTCAAAGTTATGTTTGCATTGAATCTTGTACTCAACATTGTTAAGTACCATTTCTCCAACTCAAAGGTCAAGAAAGATGATAAGAAAATTTGATTGACATTTCTATGGCCTTATGTTATACAATTCCTTCAATTTCAATCCAAAGAACATATGAAGCACCAATTATCTAGCTCTTAGATAGATGTCATCATAATTAACAATCCTACCAAAATTCACAAAATAATAGATCTGTCATCATCTAGGAAAGGTGAAAGGAGAGAGACCTCTTCCTCATCTTTGCATTGTCTTGCTACCACCTTAAATGTACCTTTTGTACATGTATGAGACTTGGCTCTAAGTACCACTACAATGCACATGTAGGTGATATTTTATAAATCCTTAAGGTCCAAGATCTACTAAAATAAGAGGCCAAGAGTATCATCTATGTTGTGGTAGTTTTAAAAACATCCAAGCTCAATACTGCTATGCTAGAAATAATTTTTTAAAGACATGTAAATATTTTGCTTTCACGAATTAACCAACAATCATAAAAGTGTTATCATTCATCAAACAAGTGCCTGATTGCGTTATTCATTAATGCATACATTTTTCCCCCAAAAAAAGAAAGTGAATGATTGGAGAAGAGCCAACTTAACTTGCAAGGGCATTGAATGATTTGTACGTGTCACATTTTCAAATAGGAAAATAAATTCTAATGAAATGTAAATTTAAAAATGCAATTTATCAATTTTATAGTCATATTTATGATACTTGACATTCACCAATGTTTGCTCAATCTTGTGGCGAATGGTAGTGCTACAAATGAAAACTGCCAACATTGAGCATGTATGCAAAAGAAAAGAGTGAAAAATGGTTAGTGTATGAGGTCCACATTGGGGCCTTTTCATGTGGCTTTATCATAGTTAATGACCAACAACATGTGAAAAATAGTAGCTTCAAGTGTCATTGTGATTTTCTCACAGATAGTTTGGATACTTGTGGATCTTAAAAAGGTTGAACATCAAGAGGTCCCTCAAGTTCAATAAAGGAAAAGGAAAGTGTACATATTGGAGAAAAGACATACGTGGTAACATCACAATGACATAAATAAACAAGCTTGCAAGTTGAAATTATGAAGCAATCAAGATCCATTCACTACAAAAGCAGCATAAGATGACTTTTTATAACACAGTTCAAACATGTAACATCCAAAATAAGATAGGTGGATGTCTCAAATAATGCATTGAGCAATCGTGCATTTGAGGTTCAATAACCTCTATTGTCTTCTATTTGTTTTGTCATTAGTTCACTAGCTTTTGTCAAAACACTTTTACCAATCCAAGGATGAGGTGTAGCTAGCTCTCTCTCTTTTTTTTTGCGTGAACAAGAGTATATTAATGTATCCCAAACAGGATGGAAACAACTGTAATGAAGCCAGTGGCATCCCACGGGAGGAGAGGATATGCCCCCTTTGTGGATCAAAGGTGGAGAGTGAGGAGCATTTTGTTCTCAGATGCCCGGCATACTCAGAGTTGAGATCTAGATACACATTGAGCAGCTCACTTCAGGGATGTATGACTGATATGGATCAGAGATCATTTGGCCATTTTCTGGGAGAGGCATGGCACATCAGAGAGCATAGCACACAGCGGGTCCCAGTCAGAGAGGGGCCCACCTAGATGACTATTACACAGTTCTTTCAGACAAACAGAGTGAGAGCTACTGTACCAGCCTCCAGCCAAACCTCCGGGCTCACACTACAGCAGGCTGAGGACCAGCGTACCCGACGCCGCACGAGGATCCGTGGGTTTCGGACCCCACATTCACACCGACAGGAGATCCGGAGGATTCTTGATCTACATCGACAGCAGACTGAGATCCGATGACACTCGACACATTGGATCTCAGACCTCCAGTTTGCTCTTTCTCCACCGCCGATGTACCACATCCTGCATCCAGGAGGGATCACCTGCTATTAGCGACTTCGACGACTGCTACTACATCCCAGGATAGTATATCTCCCTGCATCTGTTACATATACACATCGCACCACTTTATCACAGCCGACAGTTGTTCCCCTATCACAGCCGACATTTGTTCCCCTTTTGTAGCCATTATCTGGAGTACCAGAGCTACATACGCACATACACATACACGACACTTATCACACTCACAGCATCGTATTTTCAGTTTCTAGTTTTTAGCTTTTCATTCAGCACTTTTATTTTGAATAGCTGGACCTCATCAGTTGTATCACAGTTTGTCTCATAGGCCAATTTTGGTCTTTAGAAGAAGTTAATATAACTTTCTTTCTTTCTTTTCTTTTCTCTCTCTCTCTCTCTCTCTCTCTCTCTCTCTCTCTCTCTCTCTCTCTCTCTCTCTCTCTCTCATATGCTGGCTTCACATGAACTTGGATATTCTAGTAAACAATTTTTTTTAAATTCCAAACCATTTTGAGAAGGCTTTTCCAAAACTTGAGATAGCTCTAGAATGACGAAACCCCACCTAAGGCTTGGGTCTTCCAACTTGAAGAGCATAGAATCTGCCACATTAGCAAAATTGGTTTGTGAGTAAAATTTCAATGAATTAAAAATCAAGGAAACACAACCTTTTTTTTCCTTTATTTCTTTACCCCACCCCTTTGCGAAGAACATAAGACACTGACCATAGACACGATTTGGAAGGCATATAAGTAGGAGAACCTGAGCTTTCAAATTGATCTATTTTGGATGTGGCTCCTCATAAGATACAACAGCCCTTAGTTGTTGGTTTTCTTAATTGGGCATACAAGGTGAAGTTGTATTCCTTTCACCAATCATGCGAGTGAAAAATGCACACATTTTCTACCTCATATCTGTCATGCTATTCCATTAGCATATACGTCTTTGCTGTACATTTCAAATATGGCTTACATACTGGGAACTCTAAATAGGTTTATTCCAAGGAACAATTGTAGCCATCTCTCCAAAGACAATGTGCTAGAGAAATTTTTCAAATTAGAGCCCATGGATTCTGGAATGCTCACCAAAACACTGTGAATATGTTGGCCTCTGAAATTGGCTTTCATAGGTCTCATATTCCATGCTTCAAATGCTCTTTGAGATGCTAGGCAGCATAGGAGCTCAACACAATTTGTGTAAGATAGAGGGTATCTTCTCTTGTGATGCACAAGGATATCTCTCCGAGCCAAATGTGCCTGCATTGGCAAGATCAAGAAATGTTTGTACAGCCATATCAAACTCTCTGCAGACGTTGAAACTGTGTGCAACTCTGAAAGGCTTTGAAATGTTAAATGACCAAACTTCTTCTAGCACCTATTCAATGTAGGGCAGATGGTTGTATCACCTTGGAATTCACATTTGGCTAAGGAGGTCAATTTAGCTATTATCTTGAATTGGGATACGAAGATCCCATATTCAGCAACAAATTGCAAGTGTGTACAACCCATCAATGAACACCATGATTTGGGTGCATAGCTAGGCTTGAGCTGTTCTTCAAACACTGACTGTGGGACATTTATAATCCAACCTTGGCAAGATTTAGAAGTCAAATTTGACATGCATTCTAATGTTGTCTTCAAATAGTAGTTCATGACTAAGGGTTGTACATTCTACTTGAAAATGGTAAAATCTCACTACCTTGAAAAAAGGAACCATATTTATTCTTTTGGAATCATATTTTTTCTTGACATTATGTTCTTGAGAGAAATTAGAGTAGAAAGAAGAAAGAAATGCATCCTTGGTAGGTTGCTTTTAGTACCCCTCTATTTTAGCCACTTAAAAAACAAGAAATCATAGCCAATTTCATTGTTTGGTGGATACAAACAATTAGGTGACGTGCATTGTTAGCCCATGCATTAACTAGTACATTCCAGATACAAACAACTTGGTGACATGCATTGTTAGCCCATGCATGCGTGTGTGTATGTGTGTGTGTGTGTGTGAAACCACTACAATCTCTGCAAGGACTCCCAACCCCTCAAGGTCATTTCATCTCTTGTCTAGCATTCAAGGTCATTCATCCATAGCTAAAAAATAGGGATCACGAAGTTCTACATTCTTATCACAACCATTGAGGAATTTACTAGCTCAAGGCACTTCTAAGCACCTCTGCCTAAGGCGATGAAGTAACAACATGCTTGGCCTTATTCACTACTAAGCTTTTGTCCTTGGATACCAAATAGTGCCCTTTTGGGTCAATCATTTTAACATTTCCATTGAGCCTTGGAGCCAGTCCAAGCTTCCATGGTCTCATGGCTCCAATAGTCACCTATCTTCTTAATTCTTCTTATCAATTCACAATCAAAATAATAAAGCAAGCATACCAAAGCATTGTAAATAGTCATTTCCCAACAATCCTACCTTAATGATAAGCATAACATAGTACTACGAAAATCCTACACTTTTGGTTGAAAGAGGAATAAGAGATCAAAGCTTAGCTTAGAGTACAATAGACAGTGTGGAGTGTGAGGGCATGACACCCAATGCAATAATCTAAAGTGTGTTATGCAAGTACAAAGTACAACCCTTAAACCTTAGGGTTGTAAGAGGGTGTTCACACCGAAAGAGTGTGAAACACGATAAGTGCCTAAAAAACTGTGAAACATAGGCACATAGAATAAAAGTAATAAATCTGGGGGAAAAAACCTCCCGTATAGAGAGTAAAAGGTGTCCCACTATCCTACTGAAGATCACTGTCACTCCTCTATGAGCGTAGGCATGAATCAATCCCAACAAATCCCCCTGGAGTGAAGAGTGATCAAGATACAAGGGTCATCCACCAAAGGAAATCAAATTTAAAGCATTGTGGAATGCTTCAAATTTGTCACAAGGAAGAGCTTTGGTGAAGATGTTTGCCACATTACTGGTGGTAGGACAATAGACAAGCTAGATATCACTTGCATGTAGCCTCTCTCTAACAAAGTGATAACATTGGGTTCCGTACCACTGCAATGGCACTTTGAATATCAGTGAACAAAGTAGTAGGCTCAGTGACAAATACATCCAAATCAGCTAACAAGTGTCTAAGCCATATGCATTCAATTGTGGTAATGAAAGCTGCCTTGTATTCAGCTTCACATGATGATGTGGCAACAATGGATTGTTTCTTGTTAAGCCAAGAGATGCAAGATGAACCAAGAAAGAAACAATTGCCACTAGTGGAGTGACGAGAATCATAATCAGCAACCCAATCAGAATCATTATAAGCATGTAAGTGCAGTGGTCCCCACTTGGCATAAAGCTATCCAAGAGTCCTAGTACCCTGCAAGTAAATGGAAAACATGCTTGACAACTTGCCAATGTGACATGCGTGGCTGATGCATATATCTACTCAGGGCTAAAATGGCAAACTATATGTCTGGCCTTGTGTTGCATAGGTGGATAAGACATCCAACTGTTGGAGCATATGTATGGATATCAAACAAGTCACTATTATCATGCAATGGCAACTTCAGTCCAGGTTCCATTGGTGTACAAACTAGCTCGCAATCCTGTAAGCCAAGCCTCTCAAGAAGTTTACCAGCATATCTCGACTATGACAATCCAATGCCTCTAGCATCATGAATGAACTGAATGCCCAAGTAATAGTGCAAAGGCCCCAAATCTGACATCTCAAAAGTTTGTTGCAAATTTTGTTTAAATGTTGAAATTTGATCAACATGTGTCCCTGTAAGCAAAAGATCATCAACATATAGACATATGACCAGCAAGGATCCCCTCTCTTTACTTACATAAAGGGTAGACTTTGATGAGCTATTTATGAACCCTTGGCAGAGTAAAAAAGCATCAATATTTGTGTACCAAGCTCGAGGAGCTTGTTTCAAACCATATAAAGCCTTTTTCAGCTTACAGGTGTTCGGATCCCTCAACTGCAAAACCAATGGGCTGCTGTACAAACACTTCTTCTTGAAGTTCCCCATTTAAAAATGCAGCCCTTATATCAAGCTGATGCACAATCCATCCATAATGGGCAAACAAAGCAACCATAGACCTAATGGAAGTCATGTGGGAGGTAGAAACAAATGTCTCGTCATAGACAATGCCTTTCTTCTGTGCGTAGCCCTTCGCCACAAGCTTGGCCTTTATATTTGTATCCATTTGCATTCCTTTTCAGCTTAAAGACCCACCTTTTTACCAACGGCTTTCTTCCCAACAGGAAAAGACACTAAATCCCATGTTTGATTCTTTATGATGGAATCAAACTCAGCTTGCATTTTTTAGGATAAAGGCCTGATAACTTTCATGTATAGTACATGCACTTTGTACATGTGAACGCACCCTTTATGTTCCCTAAGTATAAATACATTTTATTCTTTGTGTACCAACACATTGTTGGTACACTCTAACCGACTCATACCTTTCACTCTACTTACACTCTCTCCAGCTGTCACACTCTCACGCTCACTACTGCTCAATCTCCATCTCTCTCAGCTGTGCTCCTCTTCCTCCAACAACTCGTATCAAAGCTAACTTTTGTGCACGCTTCCTGTGAAGAAGACCAGCAGTCGAGCAGCCAAGCAGAAGATGGAGCAGAACGTTGCTCGAGGTGACCAAGCAGACGTGTGGCATGACCACGCTGCAGATCGGTGACATACGCGCGTTGACTTGTTGCAGCTAGTGACCGGCATGACCAGGCGGATGACTGGGCGACCGATGGGTGACTGGCGGACGACTGGGTGAAAGGCGGACGACTAGGCGATGGGCGCCACACGATACGTCAACGCGCTCGAGTTGAGGCACTACACGACAGGTCAGCATGCTCGCAATCGGATGCCACGCAACAGGCATGAGGCATCATGCGACCCGCCTAATGGGTCAACGGACCCCCTTCTGCCTTTTTTAAAAAATCAGAAATTCATTTTTTTAAAAATCCCTTTTATCCTCCTCCTCTGACGGAGCTCATACGTGGAAGCATAGTTTTCCAAATTTGTGCAAATCTAGCCAGGAAATTTGGGGCTTTTCCCAAATTTGACCTCATGTACGCTTGACAGTGACATTCGTGTCAAAAATTGCTGACATTGCGAGCGGTGACCTCAATTAATTTAGGGATTTTGCCAAATTTGTCAGATTTTTGCTCTTTTAGACAAAATTTCCTAACATTGGATCCCAGAAATTTGGGGCTTTTCCTGTATTGGCAAAATTTTGCTCAGTTGAGTCCGATTGGCTGACATTTATGCAATTTTGGACTTGAAATTTTGGGGATCTGCATAGAATTTGGTAAATTTTTGCATTTTTGCCCGTTTGGTAGCGGGTTCATGTACAAACAACAGAGATTTATTTCTGGTTGAGAAAGAACAACAGTGCATTTTGCTGGTTCAGCTTGTACTTTTGCAGATTAGTGCATTTACTCGTGTGTCCGCGATAAAATGGCTGCAACTTCTTCCAGTTCAGACAATAAGAGTTTGTGAAGATTAAACGGTTTGATGGTCATGGATTTGACCTTTGGAAAGACCGTATGCAAGGCATTATGTTCCTAAAGGATTGTGAGGATGCTTTGCAAGAAGATAAACCCGCACTAATGTCTGATGCAGATTGGGCCAGAGTGAATAAAAAGGTTGTGGCTTACATAAAGATGGGTGTCACTGATGACATTCTGACAGACATGAAGGGTTTAGAAACAAGTTATGCAATATGGGAGAAGATGAAAACCACTTATGAGATCACCACACCTGTTAATCAGGTGCATTTAATGCGCAAGTTGGTGAATATGCGGATTAACTTTTAATCACATGATTAAGTAAATGTTGCACATGTGAGGTGCAACTCGGGTTAGAGTAAATTTATGAGCTCGGGACTCGAAGAAATCACAGGATGTCAAAGGAAAAGGTTGCTATAAGTTATGCCGCACATGTATTTGGTAGTATCTAGTGCCAGTTGTTGGCCTAGGTCATTCATTTGGCCATAAGTGTAAGTTGGTGACACTAGAGAAGTGGCGTTTAATGGTACCTAATGCCAATCTGATGGTCAAGGATGGCGCAGAGACACTCGGGAATGGAAGTTGCCTAGCCAATTTAATTATTGGCCAGTCAGATTATTTTTCATGGAACCAAAATAATTATTAGATTAATTTTTAGTATTTAAAGGCCGTCAATTAATATTTAATTATGAAAATTACTAGAAAATCCGTTTGGGAAGGCTGTCACTTGTCAAAAATGCCCATGTAAGACTGAAAAACGTCTTTAGAGGTTAGAGAGAAGCATATTTATGAATTCAGCCTACAAGAGAGAGGGGAGGAGATGTTGCTGGTCTGATTTGCAGCCATTCAAGGAAGTTCTAAGGCAACCAGGGGCTGGAGAAGACCAATCAATAACAGTAACAGCATTTGCTGAAATCAAGCTCCAAGAGGAGAGCCCTATACATATTGTGTAGGAGAGAAGGAGAGACTCAAGAAGGATCAAAAGGTACCAACTTCCAAGTCGTGCAAGTGATAGCCGGTTATATACCATACAAGTAACCGTGATCTTGTTCCCAAGATCTACAAGTTAAGAACTGGTTTATGTGTAACGGAGGAGCTTGCTCCTTGTCAATAATATAACTCCACAAGAGGGGGGACTAGCTCATCTTCCAGCCCCTAGCATGTTGTCAATGTCTCTCTCTCTCTCTCTTTCTCTCTACATCTTTCTTTTCTCTCATCTATTCTCTTTCTGTGCCAGCATAATATTCACCATATATCTTTTAAGTATATAAGGAGGTCGAGCGTGTATCTCAAATCTTATAACAGACAGCATACATTCAGGGTACTATAGCTGAACAATATGTTTGCCAGGGGATCACTATTCAATGTACTAGTCTCTATGTTTGGTATGCAGATCGGTATGGTTTTCACTGCAGCTCTGAAACTGTACATTTGCATCCATTATGCTCATATGTAATCAGTTATGCTTGGTATGGCATTGGTTTTGCCTGGTGTAGCATCAATTAATGATCATCAGGGGCTGATTATCGAATGTTCGTTTTCAGCGTATGATCATTAATATTCAGTGGTATTCAGCTCAGATTTTTTTCGGCTTGAGAACCGTTTATGGTCACCTTTTTGATCAGTTTTGCATCAATTTTTGCATTGATTGTTGCTGGTTTTTATGCAAATACAGCCAATGCACCCTTTTTGCAGCAGCCCATTTACGATAACTTGACTCCCATAGGTCCACTGAAGGACTATGATGAAGGTGGCAAAAGCATGAAGTTTGGCAAAAGCGTGAAGGTCCACAATGATGATGCCAAGTCACATGTCAAAGAGGCGAAGGCTGAGAAAAAGAGTAAATCTAAAAGTAAAGCTGAAAATCAAGGCATATCTGAAAAATAGGGCTAGAAAGAGAAACACACCATAGAGAAAAAGTGGGAAAAGTGATGCACTCTCTCGTAAACCTCAGTTGTCGGCTGTCAACATGGTTTATCACACTGAGTTGGATGCCATGAAAGAGCAATATGTTGTTGATTCGAACTTTGCTAATGTTTATGATCAGCTTTGCAATGCCCAAAGGCATGGACACTTTGTGTAAGAGATGGATTTCTGATGATACATGGACAACTGTGTGTCACAAAGCTGTTAAGGCCTAAAGTTATCACTGAAAGTCATGCTCCTCCGTATTCAGGATATAGATGCCACGGTCAAGGCAGTGGAGCATTTCTTTTATTGGCCAACTTTGAGGTATGATGTAGAACAATTTGTTAAGACATGCATTGTATGCCAAGAAGATAAATCATGATAGGCAAAAGATGTCAGGTTTGTTGCAGCCCTTGCCTATTCCAGATAGGCCTTGGCAGAGCATTGCAATGGACTTTATTTTTGAGCTTCCTAAGACACCTACAGGGAATGATGGGATATGGACTATCATTTACAAGTTTAGAAAACAAGCCCATTTCATTCCGGCGAGGAAGAAAATAAAGGTTGATCACATGGCATGATTGTTTTTGCACCATATCTTTAAGTATCATGGTATGCCAAAGTCGGTCATTAGTGATTGAGACTCCCGGATGACCAGTTTATTTTGGAAGGTCTTGTTTGAGAATTTGGGTACCAGGCTAAAATTCTCATCATCCTTCCATCCGCAGATAGATGGTTAGTGTGAGGAAGCAAATTCCACAGTGTTAGATCTTTTGAGGTGCTATGTTTCAGACCACAAGATGCAGTGAGAGCGGTATTTGCCCTTGGTTGAGTTTGCTTACAACAACACACTATATAGTTCTATGGGCAAAGCTCCATTTGAGGTGGTAGAGGGTGGTAAAAAAGTACCCCCTATTTTGCACACAAAAGAAAAGATCTTTGAGTTTGATCACTATGTGGAAAGCATGGATGCATCTTAATAGAAGGTTAAGTATGCACTTCAAAGATCACATGATAAGCAAAAGAGAATAGCTAATCATCATAGGCATGCTTTACACTTTGCAGAGGACGATTATGTATTGCTACAATTTGAAAAGGCATGGCTGAAAAAGATGAAGGGCAAAGAGCGATTGTATCCAAAGCTGTCTATGAGATACTATGGGCCATTTCAAGTGTTGGAGAGGACCAATGATGCATGCTATAGGCTGAAATTACCTCCACACTGGCGGGTACACAATGCCTTTCATGTGAGCTTGCTTAGACCTTTTCATGGAGATGTGCCAAAGGATGTCTCTGCTAAAATTCAGGCGGAGGTTGAAGAGCTCGATGAAATACTGGTACCAGAGCAGATTTTGACACACAAAGAGAAGAAGATTGAGATAAGGGTTCCAAAAGGTACTTGGTGAAGTTTCAAAATTATTCACCAAAGGATGGCAAATGGATGGAGGAGGATGATTTAACAGACCATTCTTAGTTGTTGCAGTTTTACCTTGATGCTTTCTAGTTAGAGCGGCTCAATCAGGTTCAGCAGAGCCGAGATCAAAAGTATTACCTGATGCTTGTGAGGGAGCTAGCACCTCCTCTCCTTAGCAATGGACAGTTCTAGAAGTAGTGGATCTCGAATGTATTCAACATACATTTAGGGTACTGTAGCTGAATAGTATGTTTGCCAGGGGATCACTATTTAGTATACTAGTCACTATGTTTGGTATGCAGATCGGTATGGTTTTCACTGCAACTCTAAAACTGTACATTTGCATCCGTTATGCTTAGTGTGTAATTAGTTATGCTTGGTATGGCATTGGTTATGCTTGGTGTAGCATCAGTTAATGATCATCAGGGGCTGATTACCGAATGTTTATTTTTAGCGTTTGATCAGCTTGAGAACCGTTTATGGTCACTTTTTGAATCAATTTTTGCATTGATTACTGGTATGTTTTTACAATGATTTTGTGATTAATTTGGTGTCACATTTGCAACACTTTGTGATCAATTCTTAGATCAGCAACAAGTAATCAATTTATTATCAGATTATGCTCAATTTTCAATGGTTTACATCTAGTTCCATGGACAACAGCATATGTTATGATGCCATTAATGTTTTAGCCATGGCTTATGCTTGGTTATGCTATGCTATGGTTTGGTTTTGCCAAATGAGTTGAGCTCATGAGAAAAGGACATGTCACATGATAATCTGGCAATGTTTTTGAGATTCTTTGTGAGTCTTATGTTATGTTATGTTGGCTGGTAATTTTCAGCATACGTTGGGTATATGGAATGGTTGAAGAGCAGTGCGTAATGTTGTGTTGACCATGATGCCCTATGGAAAATTCTAGTGTAGTACTTTGCTTTTGATGCATTTGATAGTGCAATCGAGGACGATTGCAAGGATTTCAAGGGGGAGGGCTGTCATGAGGACCTCACTTAACAAGTGGATTAACTTTTAATCACATGATTAAGTAAATGTTGTATAAGTGAGGTGCAACTGGGGTTAGAGTAAATCTACGAGCTCAGGACCCGAAGAAATCACAGGATGTCAAAGGCAAAGGTTGCTATAAGTTATGTCGCACAGGTACTTGGTAGTATCTAGTGTTAGTTGTTGACCTTGGTCATTCATTTGGACATAAGTGTCAGTTGGTGACGCTAGAGAAGTGGCGTTTAATGGTATCTAATGTCAATCTGATGGTCAAAGATGGCGCAGAGACACTCAGGAATGGAAGTTGCCTAGCCAATTTAATTATTGGCCAGTCAAATTATTTTTCAGGATACCAAAATAATTATTAGATTAATTTTCAGTATTTAAAGGCTGTCAATTAATATTTAACTATGGAAAATGCTGGAAAAACCATTTGGGAAGGCTGCCACTTGTAAAAAATACCCATGCAAGACTGAAAAACGTCTTTAGAGGTTCAAGAGAAGAATATTTATAAATTCAACCTGCAAGAGAGAGGGGAGGCGATGCTGTTGGTCTAATTTGCTACCATTCGAGGACCTTCTCAGGTAGCCAGGGGCTAGAGAAGACCAATCAACAGCAAGTGACAGCATCTACAGGCTGTTGAGACAAAGCAGCAGAGCAGTAAATGACTGATTTTCTTCAGTTCTTTGCATCTACAAGCTATTGTGGCAGGGCAATAGCTACATTTGACTGATTTTCAGTCATTCTTCACGAGAAAACTCTGAATTTGCAACCATACTGATTTTCTTCAGTTCTTTGCATCTACAAGCTGTTATGGCAGGGTAACAGCTACGTTTGACTGATTTTCAGTCATTCTTCGTGACAAAATTCTGAATTTTCTCTCTCTACAGCTTTCTCTCTCATCTCCCAGCCATTTCATAGCCTTGCTCCAAAGATCTCAGCATTTGGACCCTGGAGGCTGAGAAATTGTAAATTTATCTGTTGTAAACCCTAATTTACAGCAGAAATTAGGGTTTAGCAGTAGCCTTGGGAAGCATGCCAGAAATTGGAAGCTCGAAGACTTGGATTCAACAATGTTGAAGGTAAATTTCAGCTGAGTTCAAGCGGAGGACTAGCAAACCATTGAATTTGGGGCATTTCCATCGTCTATGAAGTGGGTGAAGGCCAATCAAGTGCTTAAATCAAGGGGCAAATCAAATTGAACACTTGCTTGTCACTTTGGATAGCAAGGGGAGTTTAGATTGTGAAGGGGATCGGGAGAATCCCATTGTAAATCAACTTCTTGTTCAATAAAGCTAAAGAAATATAGAAAGGAGTGCCAATTTTGGGGCCAATTGTGTATGCATTGTCTAAGATCAGCACGTAAATTTGTATTTTCAGATTTGCATTAATTGTTTGCTGTTATAATTAAGTTGTAATCAGGGATTTACCACCTATCCACAGAAGGAAGGCTGGTTACATAATCCATGACATAAAGTGCCAGTCAAAACCAAAGTCATGTGTTCCTTATCTCTCACCATGCTTCTGTCATCATCAAAGGTGACCTGCAAACTATATCTTGCCAAAGAAAAAATAGATCACAAATTCTTCTTTACTCTTGGCACAAACAAGGCATCTTGTAAAAAGCAATGAATAGAGCCATCAATGGCTGTCAATACAATCTCCCCAATACCTCTAACAAGGTATGATGCATTGACGGCACACTCTACAGACTTGCCAACTGGGGCTGCAATAACAAAAGTGTGAGAAGGTGAAGAGGATCGAAGCTCAGCTAACAGTGGAGTAGACAATGTGTCGAGTGGAAGTACGAAACCCAATGCAATCGACTAAAAGTGTAGGATGAAAGTACAAGGTACAACCCTTAAACCTTAGGGTTATAAGAGGGTGTTCACACCCGAAGTGTGTGCAACACAATAAGTGCTTGAAAATGTGTAACATAGGCACATAAAATAAAAGAAATAAATATGGGGGGAAAAACCTCTCATACGGAGAGTAAAAAGTGCCCCAGTGTCCTACTAAGATCATTGTCACTCCTCTATGAGTGTAGGCGTGAGTGAAACCCAACAAACCTCCCTAGAGTGAAGAGTGATCAAAATACAAGGGTCATCCTCCACCAAAGGAGATCAAATTTAAAGCATTGCGAAATGCTTCAAATTTGTCACGAGGAAGAGCTTTGGTGAAGGTGTCTGCCACATTACTAGTGAAAGGACAATTGACAAGGTTGATATCTCCGACATGTAACCTCTCTCTAACAAAGTGATAATGGATCTCAATGTGTTTCATGTGTGCAGGAAACACTGGGTTCCATGCCACTACAATGGCACTTTGACTCTCAATGAATGAAAGAGTAGCAAGTGTCTAAGTCATATACATTTAACTATGGTAGTGAAAGCTATCTTGTATTCAGCTTCACATGACGATGTGGCAATAGTGGATTGTTTCTTGCTAAGCCAAGATATGCAAGATGAGCCAAGAAAGAAACAATTGCTGCTAGTGGAGTGATGTGAATCATAATCACCACGCCAATCAAAATCACTATACACATGTAAGTGAAATGGTCTAATAGGCTCAAATATCTCGTCACATCGCCTGCTACCCCCACCCCCCGACTACTCCCTCACGCCCCGGCTCGCCCTGCACGCCGCCTTGGCTGGTGCCCCCCGTTCTTCACTCTGTGGCCCCCACCTGGGCCCCCACTTGTAACCTGTCACCCCATCCCTGCCCTATTCATGCCTCGCTCCACCTTGTCGCCCCGTCCCTGCCTTGTTCGTCGCCCACATGATTGGCCACACCCGACTGCCCATACACGACGACCCCTACCCGACTGCCTCGCCTATCTGCCAACACCCGACGACCCGCCCCCTGCCTAGTCCAGACAGTTCACTCCTCCCCTCCCCCAATGCTACCCTCTATTTCCAGATCCCCCCTGGCTATCCTCTGCTCCAGATCCCCCCGGGTGCGCTTCCCTCGTCCACAACCTCAGACCCATCCATAGCAAACACAGTAGTGTCCCCTCCCCCCCACCATTGATCCCCCCCCCTCCAGTTGCTCCCTCCATCTACAACAACTCCCCCCCTCAGGTAGCACCGCGGCGTGATTGGTAGTCCTCTCAGGAGGGATGCGCAATGGAAACCTCTAGTCAAACACTGGCGCACTCAGCGGAGTGCCCCCCAGTTAAACACCTTGCGTGTAGTCCTCTCTGAGGAACAACTCTTAGCTATCCGAGCTAAGGAGTTGGAGCTAATGGAAACAATGATTTATGGTCAGGTAGTAGGACATTCCCCAACCAAGGCCCAGCTTCGGGACTGGCTACACTCCACACTGCACATCGGGACAGCGCAGATCAAGGAGGCGGTCCTATTGGGCTAAGGGATCTTCATGGTCTAGCTTAGATCGGCGGACGCAACTCGCGAGTTACTCGCCAGTTCACCATATGCATCCACGAAGGGGGTCATACACATGGTCCCCTGGTACAAGGGCTTTACTGTGGAGGACTTTGCACTCCACAACCGGTTTCTTGGGCACCCAGTCACCCTTCTTTTCCCCAAACCTAGCGATTGGGTATCGCCAGGTAGTGGAAGAATTTGGATGGATTTTCCGCACTATCCTTCGCGGATGCAGTGACAGTTGCATGAGTCCCAAAGGTACGGGTGGCAGTGAAAAAGGTCAAGAATATCCTATAGTTCCTAGAGATTGAGGCGGGCGGGCACTCCTTTAGGCAGCAGGTCATTGTGACGGAGCAAAGAGGGAAGTGCCTGTGTTGCCACGACTTTGGGCATCAAGCAGCAAGTTGCACATGTTTCAGAGCCAAGGTGGCTCCACCGACAGGCCCGCAGGTGGACGTGATGGCTTCACACGGGTCCAGAGACGACAGAGGGAGACAACAGGGGGCGCAGCCAGCGTCTCAAACTCAACCTTGGCAACAGAGAGTAGATGGATGTGTGATGCCCCCTCCGTAGAGCAATCCACAGCCCCCCTGCCCGCCCCACCCGGCAGGACCACAGCCCCCCACATCCACCACCCGCGCCATAGACTACCTCTCCTGAGTCCCCACAGCCCCCACACCCACCGCCCTCCACATTCCATGCCCCCCCTCCCACTGACCCTGGCCCACAGCCCCCCACTTCCAAGACCATCAGCCCCCCCAACACCCGCCATGTACTTCCGTCCATCCCACCATCCCTTGATCATCCTCCCCCCCACCACCTCCCGAACTGAGCAGCCCCCTGATCCGCACCTGGTTCAGGTGATCCCCCCCAGACCCACCCCCCCTCCTCCCACAGGAGGTGATGAGCCACACACGCCTACATCCTCTTCGTGCTAGCAGTCCTCCGCCTCCCATACAACCACCAGCTCATCCACCCTTGCCGCTCGTCACAGTTTCCCAAGTCAGGCACATCTGTTGCCATAGGAGTTCTTCCACAGTGGCCCATGGTCCTACTTGAGAGTTGCGGAGCGCGGAGAGTTCCTAGTACCTCTACAGGTGGGGATCTTCGTGGTTCGTAAGTCAAGGAGGCGCAAGGTCCATCTACTAGCACCACCAGATGGACCAAACTATGCTTTTTTCTTCAATCCTCTCACTCGGGGGAGTGGACGACGTCACAGATAGAGGAAGAATTGAAGAGTCAGGTGGCGGACAACACCTCCCAGTGGATGGGAGAAGAAGGACTAGCATTGTTTGCACAGTAGTGGTCTGGTTGCATGATGGAAATTAACTGGTGGGTTGGTGTCGAGGTCCCTCACCTGAGCATTATCTTTCGAGCCCCTCCACAGTGGAGGGCTCCGAGGGATGTGATCAAGTGCCCCCTGGCATAGGCGGCCCGTTTTTACCAGTGCACAGAGTCTTGACTCTCAGCTTGGCTGATAGATGCATTGATAGTACCACCTGGAACTTTGACCACCCCTATGGTCCAGTTGAGGGTCACCATGGGGGAATGGATCTTGCCATCCAGACCAGCCGCAAAGCGTACCTGCATGCCTCATAGCTTCTCCTCGTCATCAGCAGCCTTCACACCAAACAGATGCCTGTTCGGGCAGTCACAGGTTTCCCCATGAGCTTACACCTTGCATCCTGGAATGTGAATAGCCTCCACTACATTGGGGCACGTGGTTCCAGGAAATTGATTGCTCGGTAGGAGTTATAGCCTACCCTTGCCGGACGGATCAACATCTTACTTCTACAGGAACACAAGCTCACCCCCACCTAGGCCCAGCGGGTAGGGAAGGTACTCCCAGGCAGCTTGCACACTTACTGGGAGCACGCCATAGGTGCCCACAGTAGGAGTGGAGGTGTGTGCACCTCTATTGGTCCGAGTCTTACCGCTTGTGTCTGAGACCATGGGACGATAGTGGCAGGGAGGGTGCTTTGGATCAAATTGGATATTGGGGACTCATGCCTTGGATTCCTTAACATCTATGCCCCTGCGGAGGTTAGGGCCTTGCACACTTACTAGGAGCACGCCATAGGTGCCCACGGTAGGAGTGGAGGTGTGTGCACCTCTATTGGTCCGAGTCTTACCACTTGTGTCTGAGACCATGGGACGATAGTGGTAGGGAGGGTGCTTTGGATCAAATTGGATATTGGGGACTCATGCCTTGGATTCCTTAACATCTATGCCCCTACGGAGGTTAGGGCATGCAACAAGTTCTGGATGGAGATCGCGAAAGGACTCTCAGAGGTGGACTCCTAGATTGTTGGAGGAGACTTCAACAACCTAGAGGCTTTGGAGGACTAGCAGGGCAGAGGGAGAAACTACAAGGGCATGGCTAGGGAGGACCAAGAGGCATGGGAGGTGTTTTTACTGGCAGTAGGAGTATGCGATGCCTGGAGAGACCTTGCCTTCCACAAGAGGGAGAGGTCATTGGACTTCTCTTGGGAATACAGGCGGCTAGGTGGAGTCCTGTTGGAGCGGTTGGATAGGTTTTATGTGGGAGAGTGCGGAGGATCTTGGGGAGGCCAGATTGGCGGGCACCACGTTGTCCGCCGGTTCTCCTGACACTAGATCCCCTAGCATCTACCCTAGATACACAATCTTATCGGATCCCTGACTCGATCTGCAGGAGGGAGAAGGTGACGAGACAGATAGAGCAGATTTGGAAAAGAGAGTGGGGTAGGAGGGGCCACATCGTAGAGGAGGTTGCAGAGGCCCTAGCTGAGTCGAGCAGAATCTGCCAAGAGGCAACCATACAGGCCAGGTAGCAGAGCTAGGAGGAGGAGAGAGCACTCTGACGGGACCTTGCAGCCACGCAGAGATTATTACAAGAGGCACCAAGGGATCCCACTCTCCATGCACAAGAGGTGCGTGCGTAAGCAACCCTTACTGCATAGAGATAGGGAACGCCCATTCCGGTGCATAGGAATGGATTAACGCATTCCGGGATGTACGAGCCCAGGAAATGCTGATGAAACGTTTCCTCCCATTCCCTGGCCCGTTCTCGCCCATTCCTTGGCCGTTCCCTATTTGGAATGGCCGTTCCAGCAAGATAAATTTTAGATTAAAAAAAAAACAGTCGCCCGCTACTCCCGCCTGTTGCTCGCTACTCCCGCGCCTGCTCCCATCCACCTGTACGCAGTCACGACTCGCCTACATCTTTCACCTGTCGCCCGCGAGCTTCTCCAGACTCGCGCCTGTCGCCCGCCTTCTCCCGCCTGTTGCCCACTGCTCTGCCTGCTCTCGCTTCACTTACCTGCTCTATGTGCCACACCTACCTCGCCAAGGTTGTGCCTACTTCTGCCCACCTGACTCTCCCATCTGCCTCTCTCGCCTACGTCGCGTGTGGCACACCTCTATTGATTGCTTGGCCCTACTCCCGCCTGCGATTAGGTGAGGTTTGAGGAATCTAGATTCTCGATACTCATGTTGAAATTTTGGCCGAAATTTTTGCAATTTCATTGGACTTTCAACTTTGGTTGAAATTTCTACAATTTCATTGAACTTTGACACATGGATGTTGAAATGTTGGCTGCAAATTTCTATAATTTCATTGAAGTTTACTAATTATTTGTCACTTCTATATAGATGGCAGCATTGACATCTATGGGATCTTCATCATCCTTAGCAAGTACTTCGTCAACAACTGGACGGAGTCAAAGCACTACTTGGTCATGGTGGGATGAGGTAGATGTAGGGGTGCCATTGAGAGGTGGAGGGGCTTGCCCTTGGAAATGCAAACTTTTCCCTTATGCTCGCACTAGTGGGGCTAATAAAGTGAGAGCCCATCTTCTACATGAGGAGGGGCAAGAGGTGCATTTTTGCACCAATGTATCAATTGAGAAAAGGCAAGAGTTACTTGACTGCATAGCCACTTCTATGGGGAATTCACATGCCAGAAGGACACTAAATATAGCAGTGGATCAAAAAACATGGACTCCAAGGCCAGCAGGGCATGGTGCTTCATGCAGAAAACCACCAGGATTAGTGGCTACGCAGCCTTCTCGTGGGCCATCAATGGCAACAGGTCGTGGTGTTAAACATAGTTCATTGCACACTTCATGGGAACTAAAGAAAAAGGAGGAAACTAATGCAACAGTGGCACGCTTTTTTTACCATGACCATATTGCATTCAAATCAGCCAGGTCACCTTATTTTTTAAATATGGTGACAAAAATTGTAGAGTATGGACCCACACATAAGCCCCCTTCATCAGAAACTATCATGACTACATTGCTTCAAAAGGAGAAAGTAGCCATAGAGATTGCAACAACAAATATTCGCAATCAATGCGCAAGAAATGGAGTGACATTGATATAGCAGATGGATGGAGTGACACACGCCATAGGTCCATACATGGTGTTGTTGCATATTCTTGTGGAGATGTATACTTCATTGGTAGTCATGATGCTTCAGAGACTGGAAAGAGTGTAGATGTATTGGCATCCGAGTGGTGCGAGGCAATGCAGGCTATTGGGGCAGAAAATGTAGTGCAGTTTGTGGCAGATGGTGAACCTACAAACATGGTAGCAGGAAACATTTTAATGGCAATGTATCCACATATCACCTTTAGTCCATGCATGGCACATTGCTTGAATAACTTGTTGAAGGATATTGGGGACTTGCCATGATTGCATCTCTTATTGCGAAAGGCAATAAGATTATCACATTTATATGTAATCATCAGTACTTGCATGCTGAGTTTCATAAGAGAAGTGAAAAAGAACTTCTTAAATACTTGGATACACGATTTGCATATAACTTTCTTATGCTTGGTCGATTGCACTATTGCAAAGGTGCAATTAGGAAGCTATTTGCTAGTGATGAGTATGAAAAGTGGACTAGGGCTGCCACTGCTACTGCTGTGTTATGTAATGCATATGTTTTTGATAGAGATTGTTGGGATGAGGTCAATCACACCAACCAAATGGTTGATCCTATTATGCACATGTTGAGGCTTGCAGATGGCATGGATCCATGCATTGGGAAGATCTATGAAGGTATGGATCGCATGATTGAGAGGTTGGAGAGTTTGGAATCAAATGTAGATAGGTATGAGTAGATCAAGGAGTTATGCATCAGCAGATGGAATGAGTATGACTCTCCTATGCATGTTGTAGCATATGTGCTTGATCCTGAGTTTCAAGGAAAGATGCAAGAAAGAGACCTTGAGGTGGTCAAGGCTTGGAACACATTGCTTGCAAGGCTTTATCCTAGCCATGAAATGCAATGCAAAATTAAAAATCAGCTCTCTATATATCACCAAACATTAGGGATGTTTGGTACAAAGGATGCACTAGAGAACATGGCAAATATTGGGGTTGCTTTATGGTGGGAGGACTACGGGGCAGAAGCTCCAGAGTTGCAGAGTTTGGCTATTCGTATTCTTAGCCAAACAATTAGCTCTTCTTGTTTAGAGCAACTATGGAGCTCATTCAATCACATTCACTCAAAGAAGAGAAAGCGTCTTGGTACAATGAAGACGAATGACCTAGTTTATGTGAGCTCCAATCTTTGCTTGCTAGCTCGTACATCAGTTGCAAAGGCTGATTCTTTTAAATGTTGGGAAAAAGATGACGATAATGATGATGGTGATGGTGATGGGCCAGGATGTTGTTCAGCAGGATGAGCATTCAGCCACAATGGATCCATCTTCCATGAATTAGAGCACTTAGTAGCTAGCCTTTTCGAACTTCAGAGTATTGACTTGGAAATTGGAGCTCTTGTAACTTGGATCTTTACTATTTAGGCTTTAAAGTTTAGTGCATATTTTGTGTTTTTGCAATGCACATTTGTTGCCACTTGGACTTATGCAACATTGTTGATTACAATGTTGAATTATGAATGGGACAATCCATTGCTGGTTACAATGTTTTGAATCTTTATTATTGTTGAAACTTGATTATTATGTCTCTAGAGTCTAATTTCATGAATTATGGTTGATATGATCTCTCTCTCTAGATTCTAAGACAAGTGTTGACTCTCTCTCTCTCTCTCTCTATATATATATATATATATATATATGTATATATATATATATATATATATATATATATATACCGTTCCCTCACTTTGGGCGTTCCCCCCATTCCAAGGGGTCCGGTTCCCGTTCCCATTCCCCGTTCCTGGTAACTATGCCTTACTGGCCTAGAGGATAGGCGCTTTGAGTTCTCTTTCCCCACCTCAGCAGCTTTCTGGGCGCGGAAGGGGGACACGATGTGCAGGGAGTTTTTTCAGGTGCACCAGCCTCGCACCTCAGGAGAGTAGATACACAACCTCCGAGATCAGTATGGGAGGACCCCTTCTAGCCCAAACGAGGTGATGGAGATTGGCACCGACTACTATAGTCGCCTCTTCCAACAAGAGACAGCCTCAGCTAGAGGATAGCAATGTAGACAGTAGGTTTGGGATAACATCCCATCCCTTGTCACAGAGGAGATGGGACGCTCCCTCCTAGTCCCCTTCACAGAGAAGGAACTAGAGGAGGCTTTCCATACATAGGACGGACAGAAATGCCCAGGCCCGGGAGAGGATGGCCTCTCTAAGGCTTTCTTCACTACCTTCTGGAAAGTGGTGAAGGACCCCCTACTGATGGCCTTTCAGAACATTT
Organism: Lygodium microphyllum; assembly: GCF_053477565.2. Lineage (NCBI taxonomy): Eukaryota > Viridiplantae > Streptophyta > Polypodiopsida > Schizaeales > Lygodiaceae > Lygodium > Lygodium microphyllum. Next base: position 162,377,846 of record NC_141141.1, on the reverse strand, counting down.
TCACTTCAGGACTGATGCCAAGGAGTCTATTGGCAAGCCTTATCAGTCTTCTCCCCAAAGGGAGAGACTGGTTGGAGCTTTCCCAATGGAGACCGATCACCTTATTGTCAGTGGCCTATAAGGCACTGTCAAAGATGATTGGTAGGCGACCATGCCCCTTGCTTCCAGACATCATCCATGACACATAGACAGGCTCTGTCTAGGATAGGAGCATCCTGGACAATGTATTCACATTATTTGAGGCGACAGTGTGAGCCTAGTACAGTGGGCAAAGACTGGCCGTACTACTCTTGGATTTTGAGAAAGCCTATGATAGGGTGGACTGGGATTTCCTAGAGGGCACCATGGCAAGGTTGGGTTTTCCCCAGGCTTGGATTTTCGAGGATTTCGCACATTATAGATTAGCCACCAATAGGGTTCTCGTAGGAGGGAGGCGAGGGGAGGGGGTCGGCTGGAGGGATCGGTCTGACAGGGCTGTCCCCTGGCCCCATACCTGTTCCTTCTTTTTGCAGAGGCTATGTCTCACTTCCTGAGGTCACGTGTGAGTGGTTTATGTGGCCTCCGACTTCCAGTAAGAGAGGAGACCGAGTTGTTAGACTCAGAGTATGCAGATGATACATCGCTCTACCTAGAGGATGACGAGTTGATGCTGGAGAGAGTGAGGTTGGCTCTTAGGTGTTCTGTTCTACAACAGGAGAAAAAATCAACTCGCAAAAGTCCGTTGGTTTCCTCACAAACCCGGACTCTAGCACGAAGTGGGGCATCCACCTGGGATTTAGATGGGTACGCACAAGACAGACCGTCCGGTACCTAGGGTTCTAGGTGGAACTCGACATCACCCCCGCCCGACAGTTTCTTCCAGTCCTCAATTCTATTCGGAGGAAATTGACCTACTGGAGCACGGCTCGCCTTTCACTAGCCGGTAGAGCACTGGTAGTTAACCAGGTTCTCCTAGCGACAGCCTAGTACATCACCTCGTGTTGGTGCTTCTCCTCCTCCTGTGTAATGCAGCTTCGCCGCCTAGTACGGAATTTCCTTTGGTCCAGGTCAGATGGCTCCAGGGTTTCCAGGGCCAAGGTGGCATGGGCAACCATTATATGACATCGGTCAGAGGGAGGGCTTGGGATCATCGACCCAGAGTATCAGAGTATGGCCCTCTTGGGCAAGCTAGTTGTCCGCGGCCTCACACCGAGGGCACACCTGGAAGGTCCTATTGCAGGAGGGTCTTCAAGACTGTAGATCGAGGCTTGGCGGTGAGTGGAGGCCATCCTTGAGATGGATCTTCATGTTAGCCCAGATCACCCCCCCCGATCACCCTTCCTTTGTAGCTTGCTCCACGTGTGGCAGGGCCTCTGTAAGGCCCAAATCTAGAGCCCCCCAGGCTGCCAGGAGGAGATAGACCGTCAACTGGTGATTTGGAACCCCCAGGTTAGGGACCGGGAAGGGGCATAGATTGGCGAGCGCCCCCACATCCAGTGGGTTGGTTGGGAGGCTGGCCCGGCTCGTACCATCACAACATGGCGAGAGGTGTACAGGATGGCGGACGAGGAGGTACTGAAGCAAGTATCAGGCTGCCAGCGAGGAGTGGAGATGAGGGGAAGGGAGATAGACATAACGATACCCCAGGAATGGCTTGCTCCCCTATTCCAAGAACCGATAGAGCCCGGGGAGGTATAGGCCGCTAGGTTCTCACCAGCAGGCATCCCCCTACAGGTGGCAAGAAGAGTCGGTAGCACTCCACCTGGGACCTTTTTCACTGTGTAGGAGGGGGGCGTCTGGATCTTGACAAAGGGCAGCAGGACGAGGGGATATCTATCCTTTCATGGAAGAGGATCCGGGTGGTTGGCCTTTAGGGGAAGATATGGCCGCTAGACCCTTTGGTCTTTTGGCAAGAGCTCAGGGAGTGGCACCTCTGGATCTAGGAAGGAAGGCCACTTGATGAGCTGGAGTGGGATCCAAGAGAGTGGCTTTCACTGGCCACAACAGTCGCCAAGAAGCCACCGAGGTTGCTGGAGTACACCACTAGGATTTGCAGTACACCACTAGGATTTGCAAACACGTACTGATGTAGGAGAACATGGATTGGGCGCCATCACGAAGCAGGAACTGGGCTGAGCATAGCATCACGAAGCTGTTCCGATGGACCTTCTGGCTCTGCCTATGGGACAGCTAGAGGCCGAGGAGGGTATCGTATTTTTTATGGCTAGTGGCACATGGAGGCTTGGCCGTGGGAAGCCGGCTTACCCAGATACAGAAGGAGGGAGTTTGTAAGTGCTGCACACAACAGTCTATGGAAACCCCAAAACACTACCTTTGGTCGTGTGAGGCGGCACAACTCGTGTGGATAAGAGTATGCCGCATCCTGCACTGCATAGCACCTAGCCTTGGATGTATCTCTTGGGGTGCTTTCTGCTGGCGGGCGGTCAGCCAGGGCCGTCACCTTCTGTATGAGGCCGGGATGCAGGACATGATATTCATTATCAAGGCAGGGTCATGAGCAGTGGTGCGTTTAGAGGGTCTACCCATCCACCAAGTACTGGAGTCCACAGCATACCGCTCTGAGGTATGGGAAATCATAGGGAGTCTTAGTGGTTGGCATATCTGGAAGGTGCGGTGTCAGGTGGCTTTTGGCGGAGAGAGACTTTCTATACAGGCGACCTTAGCAAAGATCTGGACATCCATCATCCACTCCCTTTGAGGCCAATGGGATCAGGTGCAGGGTGAGTCTAGGGCTCGTCAGGAGCTCCGAGGTCATTTCATAGGCACTTCAGGCAGCCAGGACCTATTCTTCGTAATGCAGGCAGGCAGCCCTAGATGGCGATACACCCCCCCTCCATGGCTTCTTGGCCCTATCCCTCCTAGATCGCCTTGAGAGGCTTGTATATATGATGTATCTATGACTCTCATTAGCTCCAACTTGGTTTGTTGAGCATGAGCACTTCTTTGTATTCAGGTTTTTTCTGAAGTAATATAATTAGCCACACTTAATTTGCAAAAAAAAGCGCAATGGACCCCCCTTGGCATAAAATAATCTAAGAGATCTAGTACCCTGCAAGTAACAAAAAACATGCTTGACAACTTGCCAATGTGACATGCATGGCTAATGCATATATCTGCTCAGGGCTGAAACTGCAAACTATATGTCCAGCCTAGTATTGCATAGGTAGATAAGACATCCAACTACTGTTGGAGCATTTGTGTGTATATCAAACAAGTCCCTCTCAGCATGCAATGATAGCTTCAGTCCAGGTTCCATTGGTGTACAGATTGGCTTGCAATCCTGTAGCCAAACCTCTCAAGGAGTTTACCAATGTATCTTGATTATGATAAACCGATATCTCTAGCATCATGTATGAACTGAATGCCCAAGTAATAGTGCAAATAACCCAAGTCTGACATCTCAAAAGTTTCTGCAAATTTTGTTTAAATGCTGAAATCTGATCAGCATCTATCCTTGTAAGCAAAAGGTCATCAACATATAGACAAATGATCAGCATGGATCCCCTCTCTTTACATACGTAAAGAGTAGACTCTGATGAGCTGTTTATGAACCCTTGGTTGAGTAAAAAGGCAATTAATCTTTGCGTACCGAGCTCTAGGAGCTTGTTTCAAGCCATAGGAAGCCTTTTTCAGCTTGCAAACCAAGTGTTCGGATCCCTCAACTGCAAAACCAATGGGCTACTGTACATATACTTCTTCATGAAGTTCCCCATGTAAAAATGCAGTCTTTCTATAACACAATATTAGTGAGTTTGGGAATCTTCCAATTCCCATATTTTGAATACTAAAAAGGTGGCACCCGGATAACATGCCCATAAGTTTCTCAAAACCATATGATGTGACCTATCATTGGAAATCGCTTGAAAAATGGAATCTATTGAGCTATAGAGCGCTCAATTTGGAGTTATAGTATTCAAGATATGAAAAATCCAAAGATTTGACCACGTGTCCCAAACTTATGGGAAATTCCCATATTCCTCAATATGGTGTTCTATCTAACTGATGCGCACAGTCCATCCATAATGAGCAACCAAAGCAACCATAGACCTGATGGTAGTCATGTGGGAGGTAGGAGCAAATGTCTCCTCATAGTCAATGCCTTTCTTCTATGCATAGCCCTTGGCTACAAGCTTGGCTTTATATTTGTCAATGGATCCATCTACATTTCTTTTCAGCTTGTAGACCCATTTTGTTCCAATGGCTTTCTTCCCAATAGACAAAGACACTAAATCCCATGTTTGATTCTTTATGATGGAATCAAACTAAGCTTGTATTGCTGCCATCCAATGCATATTATGTTTTGCATCCTCAAAACATTCAGGCTCCTCATCATCAACTGTATTTGCTGCCATAACAAACTCCATGGTATGTGCAGTATCATGCATACGAGCTTGCCTTCTAGTACGACCAACCATGGGAGCATCCAAATGACTATCTTTCATAGTCTCTAAATACCATCTAGGCATTTGTCTTGCCTCTTGACTGTGCACAAGCTTTTGCTAGATTTCAGATTCAGCACTTCGCTGAACATTGAGATCAACCATTGGCTGATTTTCTGCATTTTCCAATGAAGCAACTGGTTGAACATTAAGTTCACTTGTTGAAACTCCAGCTGAATCACCAAATGAAATGGACAACAACCCTTTCAACACATCACTCGCAGCCTAATATGTGTCAAAGCCAGCAAGGGATAATTTTGATTTTTCATTGAAAAGTACATCCCTACTGACGAATACCTTTTTAGAGACAGGATCATATAGTCTGTATCCTTTGCTCTCACTGCTGTACCCCACAAAAATGCATTTGACTGCCTCATTATCCAGCTTTTTCCTAAGTACCTTGGGAATGTGTGCATATGCAAGACACCCAAAAGTACGAAAGTGTCCAATAGAAGGTTTCCAGTTATTCCAAGCCTCAAAAGGCATGATATTCTTTAATGCTTTGGTGGGACATCTGTTCATCAAAACATGGCAAGTACACACAATGGCTTCCATCCAAAAATTGTGTGGCAAACTCTTTGCTTTCAGTATAAATCTGGCCATCTCCATGAGTGACTGATTTTTCCTCTCTGCAACCCCATTCTGCTGTGGATTATAAGCAGTAGTGAGCTGATGAGCAATGCCCTTCTGCTTCAAAAAAGAATTCAGCATAGAGGACATATATTCCCCGCTAGGTCCGAGCGGAGAGTCTTCACCCTACAGCCAGATTGGTTCTCAATGAGTGCTACAAAAGCCAAAAATGCATCATACACTTCTTACTTTTTCACTAAAGAATAGACCCAACAGAAGCAACTAAAGTCATCAATAAAAGTCACAAAATAGTAACATCCACCCAATGACTGTCAGCATAGGGCCACATACATTTGAGTGCACTAACTGTAACCTGGCTGTGGCTCTAAAAGCAACATCACGAGGAAATGAAAACCAATGTATTTTCCCCAAAATACATCCCTCACATGAGTGCTCAGGAGGTCTCTCCAAGAGAGGTAATCCATCTAGCATCTGGGTACGTTGAAGCATCAAGCTACCATAGTTTTGATGCCCCATGGGAGCATACCATAACTCTGCCTATAACATAGCATGAGTAAGAGTGGGCGCTAAATATGCTGACTGATGAGCTAAAAGAGCATCCAACTCATGTAACCCATGACATAGAGTGCCAGTCAAGACCAAAGTCATGTGTTCCTTATCTCACACCATGCATTTGTCATCATCAAAGGTGACTTGCAAACCACACTGTGCCAAAGAAGAAATAGATAGCAAATTCTTCTTTATACCTAGCACAAACAAAGCATCCTATAGGCAGAAAATAGACCCATCAATGGCTGTGAGTACAATCTCCCCAATACCTCTAACAGGGTATGATGCATTGTTGGCACACTGTACAAACTTGCCAACTGGGGTTGCACCAATAGAAGCAAACCAATCTCTGCGAGATGTGATGTGCCTAGAAGCACCACTGTCAAAAAACCATGTGTCAGCATCCTTAGTAGAGCTAAATGCTCTATCAACCCAAGAAGAGTCATAACTACATGAATAAAAACAATAGTCCATGTCTTCAACAAAGGACGCTGACTCAATAGCAGTGGAAGGAGCATAAAAAACAAACATCCCTAACTTCTTTTTCTTCTCCTTGGCTATGCACTTTCTACACTCAGTGATGTAATGGCCTAGATTCTTGCAATGATGGCATTTGCCCTTCTTGGCTTGCATGCCACCTTGTTTCTTATTACTTTGTGAAGTGTTCGAAGTCCCAAAGCTCTGTGGAGCATTTTTTGCTTGGTTGCCCTTGCCCTTTTATTGTGCCATAAAGGCTTGCTCAGAGGCTATAACATCCACACCACTATTTCTTCTTGTTTGCTCCTTCTCTAAGAGCAAAGTGACCAATTGAATAAAAGTAAGTGGCTGTGGGGCAATCCTCATGGAGGTTCAAGGCCATATGAAAGGCCAAGTACGAGGGCAGCAATGGAATCAAGGTAATAGATATCATCTGTGCATCTGAGTAATACTCATCAACATTCATAAGTTGCTCACGCAAGTCCTAAATTTTGTTTAGGTGATCCTACATAGATTCACCCTCATCCATCTTTAGTGTCTCAAGCTTTTTCTTTAAGAAAGAGTTGCGGGTCTCATTCTTACCAGCAAACATCTGCTCCAAGGTCAGCCAAGCTTCTCATGAAGAAGATGTAGACCGAATGTGAAGAATAATAGACCGCTGAACTACCAATGCAATCAGTGACAAAGCCTATGCATCTCATGTATCCCATGCCTTTTGAGCTACTGATCTTTGGGGAAGTGGCTGAAGTGGAGCATGCTGAGTTACCCATTGTCCATGTCCTCTTGGAGGAGGAGTAGCAGGAGCCACAACTCTAGGCCTAACTTCTTCTCTGCTTACGTAGTCCCAAAGATTCTTCACAATCAGCACATTTTTCATCATGAAGGACGAGAGTGAATAGTTGTTACCATCCAACTTGTCCTCCTTGGATACATAGGTAAATACATCACCTCCTAGATTTGCCATGATAATCAATGCCAAAAAAAGAGCAAAAGAGCAATGTCCTAGCTAGACCAACCTAGAAATCTCAAAATTTTTAGAAATTACAGTAAATAGCTTGCTACAATTAACAAACTGAAGTATACTCTGTCAAAACTGTCTGTAATGCACCCAGTCTAAGGTGCATTCAATGCTCAGCAATATTGTAGAAACAAAAGCCCCAAAATTTCTTGTCCCAAAATGCTCAAAAACAGTCTATCTTAGATTGAAATTGTTGTACATTTGCCAATCTCTGAGCTGACAACAAAAGCCCCAAAATTTTGATCCAAATTTTCACAAATCTCTGTGTGAAATGTGTCCTAGACACTTGCAAAAGCGGAGAGAAGCAGCCCAAGCACAAGCCCCTTCCACTGAATGAGATTTGAAATAAAAATTGATAAAAAAATATATTTTACCCTGCTCTGGACTGTCGGGCAGTACAAACAGACTTGGCGGGTGCTGATGAAGCTCGAGCTGCAAGTGCACTAGACTACACTGGCGGATGGGCAGCGCAGGCAGAGCTGCAGTCGTGTATAGCACAAGACGTGGCGAGACAGGCATTGCGGGGGAAGCGTAGACATGTCAAGGGTGGCACAGGAGACAACGCAGGGGCGGCGCAGGAGAAAGGGGTGTCACAGGTAGCTAACGAGGGCAAGGGCGGCGCAAGACACAGGGGCGGCGTAGGAGACAAGAGTGTCACAGGTAGTTGGCAAGCACTGGAGAGGGTGCTGCTGCCACCATGTAGGGAGCTGGCAAACGTCTAGCGCAAGGGGTGGAATGGAGCAGTCTGGGCGCCTATTTAGTAGCGCTGCACGCATGGAGATGGAGCTGACTATTGGACTGAGTGCTGAGAAGCTGGAGCGTGGCGGCTCAGCTGGCGGTGGCCATGACTTGGGCTAAGCAGATGGTTGCTCTAATATCAAATGTGAGAAGGTGGAGAGGATTGAAGCTCAATTGATAGTGGAGTAAACAGTGTGTAGAGTGGAAGCACCACACCTAATGCAATTGACTAAAAGTATAAGATGAAAGTACAAGGTACAACCCTTAAACCTTAGGGTTTTAAGAGGGTGTTCACACCCGAAGTGTTTGCAACACAATAAGTGCCTAAAAATATGTAACATAGGCACATCAAATAAAGAGAATAAATCTGGGGAAATAAATCTCTCGTACGGAGAGTAAAAAGTGCCCCAATGTCCTACTGAGATCACCGATACTCCTCTGTGACTATAGGCGTGAGTGAAAACCAACAAGAAGCAAACAAATCTCTATGAGATATGATGTGCTTGGAAGCACCACTATAAAAAAACCATGTGTCTACATTCTCAGTAGAGCTAAATGCTCTATCAACCCAAGAAGAGTCATAATTGCATGTGTAAAAACAATAGTCCTTGTCTGCAACAAAGGACGCGGACTCAGTAGCAGTAGAAGGTGCATCAGAAACAAACATCCCTGGCTCCTCCTTCTCCTTAGCTATGCACTTTCTACATTCAGTGATGTAGTGTCCTGGCTTCTTGCAATAGTGGCACTTGCCCTTCTTGGCTTGCGTGGCCCCTTGTTTCTTATTGTCCTATGAAGTGCCTGAAGTCCCAGAGCTCTGCGGAGCATTCTTTGCTTGGCCGCCCTTGCCCTTTTGCATTGCCATAAAAGCTTTCTCAAAGGTTATAACATCCACACCACTGTTCTTTCATGTCTATTCTTCCTCTAAGAGCGAATTGACCAATTGAAGGAAAGTGAGTGGGTGAGGGGAAATCCTCATGGTGAGGTTGAAAACCATATGAAAGGCCAAGTACGAGGGCGGCAATGAATTCAAGGTAGTAGATATCAACTACGCATCTGAGTAATACTCATCTACATTCATAAGCTGGTCACACAAGTCCTGAATTTTATTTAGATGATCTTGCATAGAATCACCCTCATTCATCTTCACTGTCTCAAGCTCTTTTTTCAAGAAAGAGATGTGTGTCTCATTCTTTCTACCAAACATCTGCTCTAAGATCAACCATGCTTCTCGTGAAGAAGATGTAGACCGAATGTGAGGGATGATAGACCGTTGAACTGCCAATGCAATTAGCAACAAAGCCTATGCATCCCATGTATCCTGTGCCTTTTGTGCTACTAATCTTTGGGGAAGTGGCTGAGCTGGAGTGGGCTGAACAAACTAAGTTGCCCATTGTCCGCGTCCTCCTAGAGGAGGAGTAGCAAGAGCCACAACTCCATGCCTAACTTCTTCATCGATGACATAATCCTAAAGATTCTTCCCAGTCAACACATTCTTCATTGTGAAGGACCAAAGGGAATAGTTGTTACCATCAAACCTATCCTCCTTGGATACATAAGTAAATTTGGGATTATGTGTTGACATAGGCACATAAAATAAAAGAAATAAACCTAGGGGGAAAAAACCTCTTGTACGGAGAGTAAAAAGTGCCCCACTGTCCTACTAAAGATCACCGTCACTCCTCTGTGAGTGTAGGTGTGAGTCAATCCCAACATTTTCTTGAGGATGAAAGGTCGGTTACTCCCTTGTTGTCATTTTTTGAGGTGGAGATGATTGGGACCTCATTTAGCACCACGTCATGCATGGGTGCCTTCTCCACAACTTAAGGATGATACCAATAACCTGGTGTCACACAATACTCCATCAAAGAGCACATAAAGAGTTAGTGTGACTGTGATGTGCTAGAAAAGGGACTAATTTAGGCTAGTTGATCTATTTATTCACATGTGCTATTGGTTAAGGAAAAGGGTGATTCATGGCAAATGTGTATAGACTACTCCACAAGCTCAACACATGCGGACATTGATGATGGACCGCCTAGTTAGATGGGTCCACACGTCTACACTTAGCATTCGGTGGTCATTATGACTCTCACATGGCCATTGACTCATTACTTATTATATTCAGGTTGTTACACCTATTTTACAGCTGGCATAGTTATAGCGCCAGTCGACTAGTGTAGTCAGTTATGCATTGTTTGACTTAGTAGGCCACTTTCCTTTATTGTTGCATCTTATCTATACTTTGTGTACATTGAAAAGAGTGTGGAAGAAGAAGAAAAAAATCAGCAAGAAAACGTTTTGATCGGCGCAGCATCTTGAGGAAGTCCCCCCACCACGCAATTCTTGACATGGTATCAAAGCCGCGTCACTGAGAGAGGTTGATTTCGAAGGCTGAAGCAAAGGAGAAGAAGCAAGGTTCAAGCAAGCAAGCCACGGGTAAGAAGCTCTCACATTCTTCCACTCTCTCTCTTGGATAGTGCCTGTGGAGGCACCGGAACCAGGGCAGAGCAAAAATCTCAGATTGCAGTGAGACTTGGTGTGTGCGAAGAGCGCTGTTTATTCCGCAAATAAGCCCTTTAGGATAGGCTGCAGTTATTTTGGGCATCTGAGGCCGTTTCAGGGCCCGTTTTAGAGCCGCAAGGTTGCGGACAACAGTTTCAGGATACACTGTGACTTTGACTGTATTGACCGAAAGTGGGTGCACTAGTTATAGATTTCAGATCTGTAAGTTCAAATGTGTTTACCAGTGAGTAAACACAAGGTCTATCTACAAACAGGTTGCAAATTGCATGTATTGTTGAGCAGACAGTGAAAAAGGCTGTCTGGTGTATTGCTGTGCACTACAGGTCGAGGGTTGCAGAAGATTTGCTTGCTGTTTGGTATTAATTTTGTGATAATGGTAGAGAACAATGGAAGCCCCATCATTGAGAAGCTCGACAAGAACAACTACCCTTCATGGAAGTTCCGTGTCACGAACTTCCTTATTGAAAAAGGCCTCTACGAGTTTGTTTCATGTGAAGAAAAGGAGCCGGAGCTGAGTGATCCTCCAACTGTAGAAGAGACAAAGGCACGGAAAGAATGGAATGCAAAAGATAAAAAGGTCATGTATTGGTTGTCTGCAGTAATTGACAATAATATGTTGGGACATATTAGAAATGCAGAGAATTCATATGTAGCTTGGACCATACTTGAAAGTATATTTTCTATAAATACAAAGGCATGAAAGATTCAACTCAAGCAAGAGTTGAATACATTGAAGAAAGGGAAGATGTCTATCAATGAGTATGCACTGAAGGTAAGAAGCATTGCAGATGCCTTGGGAGCAATTGATGCAATGCCTGATGATGATGATTTGGTGTCGTCTACCTTGGGTGGACTTAACAATGAAAAGGCTTGGAAGTCCTTTGTAACTTCCGTATATGTCAGAAAGCCATTTCCAGATTTCAATGAGTTGGTCTCTCTTATGATCACTCAAGAGATCAATATGCAGAGTGAGACATCTGAAAGAAGTGGTGAACAGGTCCAAGCTTTCTACTCCAGTTCAGGAAGGGGACGTGGCAGGTTCTCTTCAAGGGGCCGTGGTACAGGACGTGGTAGTGACAACTAGCAAAACAGATTGAATCAGCAATTTGGCGATATGCAAGTTTCAGGAGGTCGTGGTAGCTTTAGAGGCAGGGGGAGCTTTAGAGGAAGAGGTGGATGGGAGAACAGAGGCTCTAACAACTCTGGTATTGTGTGTCACTACTGTGGCAAAACAGGTCATATTGTAGCCCAATGTTATGCTAAGAAAGATGATATGCGCAGTGGTAAGTTGCAGCAAGGAAACTATGCATCGTCTTCATGACAGAATGAAGATAAAAATGAACGTCTGTTTGTTATGTAGCATATGCTGAATGCCGTTACAGGAAAGGGAATGCATGACGATGTTTAGTATGTTGATTCGGGCGCATCCAATCATATGACCAGCCATGCAGAATGGTTTGGAGAGATACAGGATTTGCAAAATGCAGGTTATATGCAGACGGGTGATGATTCATGCCACCCAATTTCACACATTGAAAAAGTTCCCTTGTCCATGCATGATGGTAAGACAAAGAGTCTTTCAGATGTATTACATGTGCCATCTATTACAAAGAACTTGGTGTCAATGGGTCAAATGGTAGAGCAAGGGCTGCAGGTGAGATTTAATGCAAAGGGCTGCTTTGTAGAAGACTTCAATGACAAGTGCAGGTTAGTAGCAAAGGGCAGCAGAGTTGGATGTATGTTTACTCTGGATATTGGAATTCCTACTATGAATGTTGCTATGTATACTAAAGGAAAAGGTGTTGTTGCAGATATTGAAATTTGGCACAAACGCATTGGACATGCAAATGTACAAAGGCTGAAATTAATGCACTCCAAAGGGTTGGTTACAGGTTTGCCTACATTTAGAGTTGCAGAATTTCATAAGGTATGCGAAGCATGTCAGTTTGGTAAGCAGGCAAGACAACCCTTTTCACATGACAGAGATGTAAGTAGAAATATCCTTGACGTTGTGCATACAGACATTTGGGGGCCTACACAAAATGTATCTCTTGGAGGTAGTTCATACTTTGTCACATTCATTGATGATTGTTCTAGAAAGCTATGGGTATATTTTATGAAGGAAAAGAGTGAAGCGTTTGAGCACTTTAGAACCTTCAAGGCTATAGTTGAAAGAGAAACAATCTTGAAAGTAAAGTGCTTGAGGTCAGATGGAGGGGGAGAGTACCTCTCAAATGAGTTCAGTGATTTTCTGAGGTCTCATGGGATAAAGAGACAGTTCACATGCAGGTATACCCCACAGCAAAATGGGGTTGCAGAAAGGAAAAACAGGCATATTGCAGAAGTTGCACGTGCCTTGATGGCTAAAAAGAATATGCCTAAGCATTTTTGGTCTGAGGCTGTTCATATTACTGTTTATATTACGAACAGAACTCCCACAACTGCAGTTCATGGTATGACCCCCGAAGAATGTTTTACATGTAAGAAGCCTGATGTTTCACACTTGAAAGTGTTTGGCTACATTGCATATGTTCATGTTCCAGATGAGTTGCGAAAAAACTAGATCCAAAGGCTGAAAAGTGTATCTTTATTGGATGCTCCTTAGAGTAGAAAGGGTATCACTGTTATAACCCTGTCACATGTAAGTTCAGAGTGAGCAGGGATGTCATCTTTGATGAAATGAGCAGTTGGTATGCATCTAGTGGTGATGCATTGGATGATGATGATGATCATGACACTCATGTGCAGACTGAAAAGTAAGAATCACAAACTCTTAGTGGACCGGAGGCATCATCTGGTAGTCCTTGGTCTGGGAGACTAAGGAGTACCTCTATATCTTCGGGTGCATCTAGTAGCACTACAGGTAAAGACAAAGGAAAGAATAAAGTGTCAGAAGGCATTGATGTAGTTCTTGATGGAGATTCGAGTGGCTCAGAGAGCCTGGATGATGAGCTTGGCATTCCTTCAGTGAGGACTCCAGGTGTGCAGAGAGCACGTGTTAATGCAAAGACTCCATTGAGTGAAGTGGTACGCAGGTCTAGCAAGGTGAGATACCCTGTTAAAAGATTTGGTTTTGAAGGTTATGCAGCTCACCATTATGCTTATATGGTGAAACTAGTTGAGGATGTTGAGCCCACATGTTTTGAGGAGGCTGTTGGTAATGCTCATTGGGATGCAGCAATGGATGAGGAGATGGCTGCATTAGAGGCCAATAAGACTTGGGATCTAGTATCATTGCCAAAGGGCAAGAAAGCCATTGGATGTAAATGGGTTTATAATATTAAGCACAATGCAAATGGTTCTATTAGCAGGTACAAAGCTAGGTTGGTTGCAAAAGGCTATGCCCAGACATATGGCATAGATTATGATGAAACCTTCAGTTCAGTTGCTAGGATGGGAACTGTCAGATGTGTGATTGCTTTGGCAGCAGCCAAAGGTTGGAGGTTGCAGCAAATGGATGTGAAGAATGCCTTCTTGCATGATGATTTGCAGGAAGAAGTGTATAGGGATCAACCAGCAGGTTATGAAGATTTAGAGCATCCCACGTATGTGTGCAGGTTGAAGAAGGCGCTGTATGGGCTCAAGCAAGCACCCAGAGCATGGTCTGACAAGATCAGAGAGTATCTTGTCAATATTTGCTTTTATGTTTCTGATGCTGATCACTCACTTTATGTGAGAAAGGGAGATGCAGGTTTGGTCATCATAGTCATCTATGTGGATGACTTGATTATTACAGGTGATAGTGATAGTGGGATTGCTGAAGTCAAGGATTCTTTGAAGAAGAAGTTTGAGATGAAGAATTTAGGTGAGCTAAGATACTTCCTTGGCATTGAGGTGATTAGATGTGATGATGGTATATGGCTGTCCCAAAGACAGTATGGCTTGGATATGTTGTCCAAGTATGGTATGACAGCATGCAAACCACTTTCAGTCCCATTGGAGCAGAATGTAAAGTTGAGTGCTGATGTTGGGGATGAGATAGAAGACCCTACTATGTTCAGGAGGATAGTGGGGAGTTTGATCTACATGACCATTACAAGGCGAGACTTGAGCTATGCTATTGGTCTTGTGAGTCAGTTTATGCAAGTACCTAGAAAGCCACATTTGGATGCAGTCAGACGCATGTTGAGATATGTGAAGTCCATATTACATTATGGAATTTTATATGAGGAAGGTACAGATGTATAGATGTTTGGATACACACATGCAGATTGGGCTGGTAGTATGTCTGATAGAAGATATACTACCGGATACATGTTCTCTCTTGGTAGTGCAGCAGTTGCTTGGAGCAGCAAAAAGAAATCTACAATTGCTTTGTCGAGTACAGAGGCTGAGTATAGAGGTGCTGCTGTTGTAGCATGTGAGGTAGTATGGCTGCAAAAGTTATTGGCTGATTTGGATGTGCAGGTGGAAGGTCCAGTTGTCATTCATTGTGACAACATGACCAATATACAGTTGGCTAGAAACCCTGTGTTCCATGCCAAGACAAAACATATTGAGGTACACTACCACTTTGTGAGAGAGAAGGTACTAGCAGGTGAGATTGACTTGGTGTATGTCAGCACACAGGATCAGATAGCTGACATCTTCAGGAAGGCATTGGGTACAGAGAAGCTTCAAAAGTTTCGAAGCTTACTTGGAGTTGTAGAGATGCAGTTGAGCTTGAGGGGGAGTGTTGAGATGAGAAGCTCAACACATGCGGACATTGATGATGGACCGCCTGGTTAGATGGGTCCACACGTCTACACTTAGCACATCGGCGGTAATTATGACTCTCACATGGCCACTGACTCATTACTTATTATATTCAGGTTGTTACACCTATTTTACAGCTGGCATAGTTATAGCGCCAATTGACTAGTGTAGTCGGTTATGCATTGTTTGACTTAGTAGGCCACTTTCCTTTATGTTGCATCTTATCTATACTTTGTGTACATTGAAAAGAGTGTGGAAGAAGAAGAAAAAAATCAGCAAGAAAACGTTTTGGCCTCCATCTCTCTTCTTGTCTCTTGAGTGAGCTTCTCCTTGTGCAGTCTGTGTGTGATCAGTGCAGCATCTTGAGCAAGGCCCCCCACCACTCAATTCGTGACACGAAATACCATCAAGAATCAATTTTCTGCATTGAGGATTAGTGATACCTTGAATTGGTTAGAGGAATCTATAATTCTCAACTAAATAGACCTCTTAATCCATTTGGATAATAGTCAATCCTAAAAATCCCTCTCAAGATAGCACTAAGAAACAAATTGAAAAACCATTCGTAAAAAGAATAGGTATTGTACCCATTGTCAAAAACCTAGTCATATATACAAGGAACATTGTTGCAAGGCCAAACATAACCCTCTTAGCTAGACTCGTGACTCTGTCCAACAGACAAAGAGAGCACCAAACCACATCTCAAACCAGTTAGTAATGTACACTCATTGGGTATACAACCTTTGATTAGTTCTCTCAACCAATAGTCTTCCATACTTGAGAGGGCATGTCCAATTGGTCAATTGAATCTTCTATGGACTTTGCTCCCAAGGCGCAACTTGCGCAACACCATCTAAACCTCACAAGATGCTCAGACTTGGCTAATCGCATAGTCTTCGAGTCTACCTCATAGTAAAACCTCAAGTCCTCAATCCAAAGGATCAACTTGAGGGTCCTAAGGCCTCTTGAATGGCATAGAACAGTCAATTCACAACCAATAAAAGATGAGAGCGGCTAATATTGCACTTGGTTCATGCTTAGTGGAGCTATCTTTTAAACTTCCATGGCCATTAGGACTAGTACTCACCATTCCTCTAGAGCAATGTTACCTAGGTTCTAACCTATTTCTTAGATAGTCACAATCACTAAACTCTAGTCCTAGATAATCACATAGAAAGCCACCTCAGTCATCGGGTCCACCCATCCATAGGATAAGGTTGTTGGGACTTCTATCTACATGCTTTTCACACCACACACCTAAGCAACTTATGCTACCACATTGTTAGAAATATAAAAGTAGTTTCCTTTAATTTTAATATCCCATTACACAAAATTGCTTGCATATTCCTTAAGCATGATACATCAAAAAACAAATATTGATAAAAAATTTATTTTTAAGGTTTGATTCCCTTATTATGATCTCTATGAAGCCATTATAATTCACGCAAGGACTCCCGATTCTTCAAGGTTTTTTTACCTTTTGTCTAGAATTTAAGATAATCTAGCCTTATCTGAAAAATGGAGATCACAAAATTCTACATCTCTATCGCATCCATCAAGGGATTTACTGCCTCAAAGCCCCTCTAAAGTGATAAAGCAATAGTGCTTGGCCTTATTTACCACTTAGCTTTTGGCCTTGGATAGCAAGTAGTGTCCTTCAAGGTTTAGCTCAATCACTTCAACATTTCCATTGGATCTTGGATCGAGTTCCATTGTCAATGCTTCTATTGATCTTGTGGATCCAATACTTACATATAATCTTAACTCTTCTTATCAATTTACAAGTAAAATAATAAGCAAGCATACCAAAGCACTACAGATAGTCCTTCCCCAATAATCTTAATAAGCATAAGATAACAACGCTACCAAAAACCTAGACTTGGTAGCTTGAGAATGAAAGGTCGATTACTCTCTGGTTATCCATTTCCAAAGTGGAGATGTGGCTTTACTAGCATCAATGTTACTTGTGTCACACATGGGTGCGTCCTCCATAACTCTTCTTCTCTTAGGTGCTATCATAGGGTCCTCAATTTCGAATTAATGCTCTTGAAACACTTAAAGTCGAGACACTTAAGTTGTGTACATATTTGAGATTAAGTTGAATGTGTGTCACGGTGATCGATAATCCTAACTTGGGTTGTGGTAAGCAAGTGCCAAAGGAGTACCTAGATTAGATCTTGATCAATGACATTGAATGCAACTTCGAAATGGCTTTAAGTGTCATGGGAGTTAGGGATTAAAATGATTTAATGCCCTAGACTAATGTTTGTGAAATGTTACAACACTTTTAACTTCAAAGAGATTATGAATTTCAAATTGGGACTGGGCTTGGCCAAAGTCTAGGTTGGGCCATGTACTTTCTAATTTAATTAATCAATATTTATTTCAAAACATTTTTGAAGGCTAAGAATACATGGGCAGAGTTGATACTTCGCAATTGACTAAGTTTGTAAAAAGCTATGCAAGTCTGTGTAAGGCTGCAGGGGCAGATCTGAGTGTGGAGAGTAGAGATAGTGACAAGAAGACAACTTACGGTCTATGGAAACAGGGTGACCAAGACTAGGGCTATGTCTGGAGCAGAGACAAGGAGAAAACCCTAATTACAGCAAAGAGATGAGATCCGCAACACTTTTTGGGGCTAAGAGCAATTGTTGTACAAGCTTTTCTCTCATAGAAAAGTTGCATAATTTTTTCTAATCTGATGCTCATCTCTTCTCTAAACAAATCCCCAGGCATCTATAATCAAGGGGCAAATCGAAGATTAGGGTTACTGATTGCTATGGGCAGTCAATTGTTTCAGATATCATTAGATATTTCTTTCTCATGTTCTTTCTCTCTCATCTTGATAGATGCATGTGCAACTTTGCAATGGGAATTGGACTACTATGGTCCCTACTAGAAAGATCTAAGTTAAAACTATCACCGGGCACCCATTAGTATGTGACCAATATAGCTTGTTATAACTTTTCCTTTTGACATCCAATGTAAACTTAGGGTCCTTGGCTTGTCATCTTGACTTAGTTGACTTGCATATCACATGTGTGCCTCACATTTTCACATTTGATTAATGCTTAAGCCAAATGCTAAGCAAAGCATTAAAAATACAAGTCCCCACAACATCTTACACATTGGGTTTGTATTTCATTAAGTATGAACATGCTAGGTTTGCATCGGTTTTAATTAGGTTGAAGATATGGATTATTAGTCATTCCTTTGTGGTTTTATCTTTCTTTAAGCCTTATTATTTTATTGGCATGGAGGCTTCATATCCCGAGGTGGATCTTCAAGCATCACTTGTTACCACCATGGTGACTCCTTCTCCATAGCTTTTCTAGTAGTAGTTGAGGTGCTTCTTCATCCTCCTTCACATGGTTCTCGCTACCACACAAAGACCGATGTCAAGCTCCTCCTGGTTTGGCATTGACATCCACAATTGAGAAGGATTTCTGCCCTTCATTTGCCTACGGGTTTCAACATTTTCTCCTTGATCTCAACATCAACATCTCTTCCTTGTGTATCTTCCCCTTGGCATTACCGAATCTTCACATCATCTATGTAAAAAGGCTCTTGGACAAGTGAATAATTTTCCCACGAGGGACACTATTCAAGTGACTTGTTGCATGACCATTCTCATTTTCATTGTGTAGCATTCAGCTATGCATCCCATTGTGTAGAGTAACTCTACTCACTCTCAATCTTGAGCAACCTCCACCTACGGTTCATTCATCTATAAACCTCGTCACCATTACTTCATCGTTGACTTCGTTGTGGGTGGCTATCTATGTACTCTCTATTGTATGATTTGTTAGCCAACCATCCCTTTCCCCCAAGAGGCCAAATAAAAAGTTCAAAGTGGTTTTCTACGTTGCCTTTGTAGAGTTAGGTAGGCCATTGGGAAGTCGGCATGCACCCTTTTTCCCATGCCTTGACCTTTGCAGGGTGGCCCTTTGGGCTCTTGAGGAAAGATAACCGTCGCCTTTGTATTCTTGCTAGGCTCTTGTGCAACAAATGTGCATCCATTGACTAATGCTCTTGTTTCTTTGGGTTGGGACCTCTCAGGGTAAATGAGGGTGGGCTTGGCTTGGTAGTCTGCTTGGTTCCCCTTTTGGGCCTAAGAGAGGGTGTTAAGCTAAAAAATGCATATTACACATCAAACCTTGTTTAGCTCATTATGCAACCCCAAAACTCAAGTGCATTTAGTGTTCTTGAGAGTCCCTTAAGCAAAACCACAAAATTTGTTTGGTTCCATCTTTTACATTGTTTGCTCAGTAACTTGCATCATTTTGCATCCCCAGTCTCTCTAGTTTGCCCATCATTACTAGCTGTTGGCATGAGTCATGACCATGCAAAGGGCCCACAGTTGCATTTGGTTCTGGCTGCTATCGCCATCACTCCAACATGTGTCAGAGAGTTTCTAGCTGCCACTGTGCTCATCAAGACTTGATGGACTGTGATGTCTACATCAGAATAGGCCAAACTGCTATCGTTCATCACATGGATGTCTCCTACACAGTTGTGACCAACTTGCTGTCCTTAATAGTTGCTTGTCACCATCAGTCATACAGGATGCATTTTGGGTTTTCCAGCATCATCTTGATCTGCGTTTGTATCTATGGCATGCCACTTTTGAGTTTTACTGAACTTTTTAGCATCGACCTCATTTGCTTTTGCATCTATAGAGCAGGTCATTAGGTTACAGCATTTATGTCTGTAATAGATCTTATATATATATATATATATATATATATATATATATATATATATATATATATATATATATATCTCACATTCATTTATCTTTTTATTCTCATAATTTGTTAATACATGTTAACAAATTAGGGTCGCATATGATTCAGGTCTAGGATTCAAATCCTACTTGAATCATACTTTCATACGTGTTTGAATTTGATGTTTGATTCATGTATGGAAAAACTATGGGTCTAACTACAAAGTGGAAGACTAAAATGAATTACAAAGTAAAGATATAGAAGTACCTCAAACAATGGCTTCCTTCCACTGGAAACAGGTTTCAGAGCCGTCCTCAAACCAGATTATTGTAGATACTTTTCCCTAGTAAGCAATTACTATGTTGTTAGTTCTCTGTTTTCCATAAAAGCTTCATCCAAAAAATGAACAAATTTAATACTAACACTTACTTTTGATAAAATAAAAATAATTTGATATGCAAAGAAAACAAAGACTAAGCTGCCTTCTTCAGTTTACACACTTTGTTCTCAGAATGGGGGGCCTCAAACCCTGGTGGCTGAGCCACGTACACCTCCTCCTTGAGGTCACCATTTAAGAACGCTGACTTAACATCCATTTGGTACACTGGTCACTTCTTGTGGGCAGCCACTGCAAGTACCGTGCGAATAGTGGTCATTCTAGCAGTTGGGGCAAATGACTCTTGAAAACCAAACCCTTCAACTTGTGAAAATCCTTGGGCAACTAGTCTAGCTTTGTACTTTTCTAAGATACCATCAGCCTTGTACTTTACCTTCCAGATCCACTTGGTGCCAATAACCTTCCGCTTTGCTGGTCGATCCACTAGCTCCCAAGTGTCATTCTTCATTATGCTGTCATACTCCGCCTGCATAGCATCCTTCCATGATGGATCTGCAAGTGTTTCTTCTAAGTCAGTTGGCTCCTTTACTTCTCTCATAATCTCAACCATCAAGGCCATATTGACTATGTGAGCATAAGCCCTCCTTTGCTCCTCTATTCTCTGAGACCTCCTTGGTCCGTCTGCCTTCTCCTCAACAGATGCAGGCATAGGATTATTGTGGTCATAGAGCTGCTTCACCTAGTGCGGCAATGGCTTTTCCGATGGGGTGATGTCAGGTTGGTGAACTTTTTCCTCATCATTTGAAGATCTGCTCATCACTATAACCCAAGAAGATACATTTTCTGCTTTTTGGTTGTAACTTGTTTCTCTTCTCATCTGGAATATGTGCATAACATTCACATCCAAAAATTCTGAAATGTGAGACAGATGGTTTCTTACCAGTGTAAGCCTCATGAGGTGTTTTTCCCTTGAGAGCCTTTGTATAGCTCCGATTTAGAATGTAGACTGCAGTATTAACAGCTTGAGCCCAAAAATGGTTAGGCAATCCCTTGCCCTTTAGCATGCATCTTGCCATCTCCACAATGGTGCGATTCTTGCGTTCCACAACACCGTTCTGCTGAGGTGTGTGAGGCGTCGTCAATTGACACTTGATCCCTTTGCTCTTGCAAAAGCCTTCAAACTCCTTTGAGTTGAACTCACCACCACCATCTGTTCTAAATTTCTTCACACTTTTCCCTATTTCATTCTCAACAAGTATTAGCCATTCTTTAAACTTACCAAAAGCTTGAGCCTTATCACGAAGGAAGTACACCCACATCTTCCTACTGTAGTCGTCGACAATCAACATAAAATAAGAAGATCCCCCCAAGGCCTGTGTAGGCATCTTACCACACAAGTCAGCATGCACCAACTCTAGAGGAGCCTGTGCTCTATTCTTGCTTTCTTGTGGAAATGCCTTTCTCTGTTGCTTGCCCATCATACAAGCTTCACATGGTTCCTTCAATCCAGTTATTGTAGGTAGGTGAGCAACCATACCTTGCTTTTGCACCTCCTTCAATACTGCAAATCCGATGTGTCCAAACCTTTCATGCCAAAGCTTACTTGTGCCCACTCCAGCGGTGGCTGTAAGAGCACTTAGCTCATACAGGTTGTTCCTTCTTTCTCCTTTGCCAACAATTGTGCCAGCACTATTAATAATTTCTGCACCTGTCTTCTTGAACCTCACTTCATGACCAAGATCAGTTATGGCAGGAACTGATAAGAGATTTCTCTTGATTTCGGGAACATACAACACATTTGAAAGCTTTTTGACTTCACCATTTGCAGCAACAAAAGAAATAGTACCTGTGCCCGTAGTAGGGCATTTAGCATCATTTCCAACCGTCACAGTGATGGATTCTTGTAGAGGTTGCATAGAACTGTATAGACCTTTCTTGTTGGTCATGTGACGGGAGGCCCCACTATCCAACACCCATGAGTCAGTGGTAGATTCTTCTTGCGCCGAGGAGCACACTTCCTCAATGGTTGCCATGAATAATTCCAACTCCGCTTCAGCCATATTGGCTGTCTCTTTCCCTTTACTTTTAAGGGTACCATTCTTTTCATCTGCCTTCTTGACACGACAATCTGCAATTGCATGTCCTTTCTTCTTGCAGTAGAAGCACTCTCCTTGAAACTTCTTCTTGCCGCCCTTCTTCTTTTTGTCACCATCATTTTTGGTGGAGGAAACACCTTTGCCTTTCGCATTGGCAGAGAATGCAGCATCTCCATTGTTGCTTCCTTCTCGGGCTTTCAGCCTCAACTCCTCCTCCATTAATAATGCACAAAACTCCTCAAAAGTCAAAGCTTGAGGTCTCACTTGAGTATTAAGGGTAATTACTAGTCCATCAAACTTTTGTGGACAAATCCGAAGACACCTTCGAGCTAGCTCTTCGCTAGTCTTTTGTATCCCAGCGCCAGCCATCTGGTCGTGCAGATTCTTAATCCGAGTGATGAATGCTTCAACCGTCTCTCCTTCAGCAAACTTCTCCGCTGCTAGTTGATTCTCCAAGTTTTGAATCCTTGTTTGGTTTCGTATTTCATAATGACTCCTTAGTACATTCCAAGCCTCTGATGCTTTGGTTGTATGCTGAATCAGAGTCAAAACACTGTCAGAACAGCTTGTAACTAAGGCACATAATGCATTTGCATTCCTTCGTTTCCAAGCTCGTAGAAGATCTGCATTCGGAGGAATCATCACACTAGGATTTGATGGGTCGGGGGTAGGTTGTGGTTTTGCGTCAGTCCCCAGTACAATCTCCAAAAGCTCATAAGAATCAAGGATAGTTGTAATTTTGAACTTCCACAAGGTGTAGTTTGTACCATCTAACTTGCCTTCGCTGAAGGTTGGTGGATGAATCCTCACTGTTTGAATAGCCGCTACAGCAACACCACCTGTTGTACCGCTTCCGGAAGTCGACATAGTTTCTCTTTGCTGTTGAAGCCTTTGCCTCTTGCACGCTCTCTGATCTCTAGAGCCCCCTAGGCTCTGATACCATGTAAAATATTACACGGCGCAGCGAACAAAATCTGAGAAAGAGATAGAGAGTACACAACAGATAAGAGGAGAATCAGTAAATTCTTTAACTTCAAACAACTGATACAAAGATGGCTCTGTCCACCCATGCGCTTCCACTGTGTGAAGCTTAGATGGCGATCTAGACAGAAGATAGGTGAAGAGCTTAAGGCTAGCTGGAACAACAACTCTGACTGGGTGAAAGATG
This sequence comes from Lygodium microphyllum, assembly GCF_053477565.2. NCBI lineage: Eukaryota > Viridiplantae > Streptophyta > Polypodiopsida > Schizaeales > Lygodiaceae > Lygodium > Lygodium microphyllum. The sequence continues at coordinate 162,354,488 of NC_141141.1, read as the reverse complement.
AGTTTCTGATGGCTACGAAGGGGTTTAGCTTTTATAGCCTGCGAAGGTCGTTAAGTCGGCCTGCTGACCGACCTACCATATGAGCCTCCACTAGTCGGACAGGGAATATTCCAGGGAATATTCCCTTTACCATATGAGCCTCCACTAGTCGGCCAGGGAATATTCCCTTTACCATCGGGCCGGGAGCGCTGCCCCCGGACCCCCGCCAGGGGGGCCGCTAGCCCCCCTGGGACCCCCCAGCCAGGGGCTGCTTCTGCAGCCCCTGGACCCCACAATAGGGGCCCCTTTTAACTCCCTTACCACGCAACTCAATGCAATGTGCCTCGAGTTGCTACCAACTTAACCTCTCCATCTAACCCAAAGATTAGACCCACAATGATCACCTTTTTGCCATCCGGTCACATAGACCTCATCTGATATACAAGTCAGGACTCCACCAATGCCCGGGCTCACACTTGGCTTCTCCTCATAATGGGGGCCTTACAACTTTGAGCACCATGGATCATTGGTAGCACCTAATGAGGGTGGGGCATTGATCATATCTAACATATATAACACTTCCAAAAAGCCACAAACAAGAGTATTATAAATTTATAAAGTACAAATAAATATTTGATGAAATTTCAAAGTTGTAGGATGGCATCTCCTTTTGTTAGTAGGACAATTTGTCCTTTTAGCATAGATTAAATAAATAAAATGTTTGTGCTTTTGATTGTCATATTCTCTTACCAAAGTATTGATTTTTTTTAAATAAATATGACAATAGTACTATTTAAAGCAATAATCCTTTTAGGTGTCTAAAAGTAATATAGTTGAATAATTTGGATTTTGTGCTTAGGACTTAATGTGGTATATTTGAACCTAGAACTTAGCATATTTTATATGTAGTGTCATTCACAAGAGGTCAAATATGGTATGCATTTTAGAGCAATACATTATGCACGGAGTGTAATGTATCAGAGGTTAATATACAACTCACATGTGTATCCGATACGTACAACTTATGTATGCATGGTCAATATGGTCTCACCAAGAAGAATTCATTATCACGCCCACACCATAGCTTGCTTGTCCATGGTCAATGCAGCTTTGCCCATTTGTTATAATTTCCCTTTATAGAGATTTGCCAAAGGATATGCACAGTGGTGGCACTACCCTTAAGGATATGCATGTACAAGGTAGATTAGTACAGTTTATGCAATGGTAGAATGTTCAAAATTGGGTCAGGTAGTAGTTTATAGTCACTAGCAGTTTGGGCACAATTCTGGGTAGGTTAAGCAAGCTAGACAGGGTGGACAGATTTACCACGTGGCAGCTGCATTTTTTAGAGTAAATTTGGTTACTTTATTTTCTTTTATTTAGTCGTCTGTCTTTTGCAATAATCAACTGACCTAATCACATTATTCTATAATTTCCTGCCTATTTAGGCAGGATTGCCCTCTAGTAACAGTCACTTCGAGAGAGATCTCTGGGGCTGGTTATACATGCATTGCTTTTGTACATCTCTGCCTTTAGTATTCAACATTCATTCTCTGCATTCTTTAACATTCTACTATCTCTTTCTATCTTCTCCCTGAGTTCACTTCTTTCTTTGAGTCTGATTAAACACACACCATATTCGCTACATTTTGACATGGTATCAGAGCAACATTGAAGGGTTGATCAATTGTGGATAGGTCTAAAAAGCAAGTTTCAACACGACATCAAGGCTACGTTTTCAAAATTCGAGGGTGAGCAAGAAGGTTGTGCATCATCACAAGGCTGAAGCGAGTGGAAATGCATGTAGGAGGAGGGTTACTTGTTGCTTTTGTGCAGGATTTGCTGTCTAGGAAGGAGGAAAGGCTGCATTTTCAGCCTTTCGCAAGAGATTTCAGATTTTCGTCGCCTACGGTAGGTAAATAAGGTTTGGGATGAGTGGAGGAAGCCCTAGCAAGCTACCCGTTATTTTGTGCATGTTATTAACGCAACCATGTCTTTAGACATTGACATGGAGTTTCAGGCTATTATGGACCGAAAGGTCCCAGTGCTACCAGCTCTACCACAGGATGAAAATATAAATGGAGAGAATTGTCACATTCAACAGGTGATGATGCTTGCCATCTTAGAGTTTTATGATTTGGTGAAGCTTGTGACCAAGGCCATTGACCATCCAACGGCCAATGATCCTTCCAAACTTTCTTTGCCGTCGGAGAAAGTAGAGTTGGTGAAGGTACAAGCCCAATGGAACAAGCTAAATGCTGCGGCGCATTCGCTCATTCTTATCTCTCTCTTGCACACTAGACGTAATTGCCCACATCAAGCATCTAACCAATGCTCGCAAGATATGGCTGGAATTAGATCAACTCTATAACACGATTGTTACAAAGAGGGTATCTTTGGAGGTGCAAATGTGGACTTCAAACACAAATAAGATTGCTTCCATGTGTGAACATGTGAACAAGCTTCACTAGTTACAGATGTATGTTCAAAATGCAAGCAAAGTAATTACCTCCGAGGACATGGTAATTACTTTGTTGTCGGAATTGCCCCCAAGATTCAATGCATTCTATTCTGCCTTTATTGCATGGTGGATGGAAACCCTTTAGTAGGAGATGTTGGTTCCTATGTTCTTGGACCAAAAGGAGCAATTGACGGATACAAATGCGTAGAAATTTGAGGCTCTTATGGATCAGGCTTCCCAAAAGAAGGGGAAGCTAAAATAGAAGAAGGAAGATAAGAACAAGAAGGACAAGTCCATTTGCCACATCTGTGGTAAGATAGGTTATTGGAAGAAGCATTGTCTTGATAAGGATAAGGACACCAAGGAGGAGGAGACCACAAAGGACTCAAGAGTGGTAGCAACTCCTTCATCAACAGCCTTTTTACATCTAGAGGGATTGTTTCAGAATCTCATAGCTGGATTATGGACAGCGGTGCTTCCTACATATGGCCCCTTTTCCACATGGCATTGCCCATATGTATCTAATGTATGGGCACATTCTTATTTGTGATAGTTCTTTCGTTCCAATATAGAGCAAAGGCGATATGCAACTTATTCTAGATGGGCATGGCAATGCCCACACTTCAGGGGCTCCTTATGTTCTAGGCTTGGGTTATCATCTTCTTTCGTGTGAGTAAGATTTGCGGACTTGGCCTCATCACTGAGTTTCACAAGGATTCCTTGCAAATTCTTGATGGAAAGACTAGGCATATGCTTCACCTAGGACATGAGGAGAATGGTTGAAACCATCCTTCCTTCTCAGATAAGGTGGAATCTGATTAAGCACTACTTGCAATAAGCATCAAATTCACATGATCTGAAAATGCAAATGTTACAGCTTAATCTTGGACAATGCATACCCGATTGGCCCCAAAACTGGCACCCCTTGTTGTATTTATTTAACTGGTATTGCTAGAGGTTGAAGTGCACTAATATCCAACATGATCTCCTTAAATCTTCAATATATCTTGCTATCCATAGCAAACCAATAAGCCTTTAAACTGATTTGCCTCTTGGTTTGCTTGGGGACCAGCCTTCAATTTGTTCCTTCAATGACAAATTCTACCCCAAACTTAATGTTGGCTGGCTGGCCTCTTGAAATTCTCCAAAATTCCCATATTCCAATTGTTGAATTTCAAGTACTAGGCCCTAAATTCTAAGTACTCTTTCTTAGGAGTCTAGTAAACCCTAATTTCTATTGTCTGTAAATTGGGGTTTAGTAGCAGAAATTTTTCAATTGCACCCTCTTGGGACTGAATTTAGCAGAGATTTCTTGAGGGAAGCTATGGGTTGGCTGAGAGGATGGAGAGGAAACTACAGAGAGACAAATCCCAAAGTTTCATTACCAAAATTGGTTGAAATCTGATGCTGCCTTGTTGTGAATAATTAATCTATCGTAGCCCATCATCAATGGGTGCCCCACATGTAGTCATTTGCCCTTGTGGGCCCCAAACTTGCTGTCATCTATCTGTAAACAGCGTACAAGAACTGTCACTTGCCTCCGATGGCCTCTTGACTAGCTAGGGGTGGCTCTTTGATAGTCTCCAATGGCTCGAAAATTGCAATAGCAGCTCTCTCTCATCCTCTAGCCTATTCTCATCCTTCCTTAGTAATTTCCAACAAAATTAGCCATTGAAGATGGAGATTTTGACTTATCTCTACTATAACCAATAATTTACAATAAAAATTAGGCATTGAAAGCCACTTCAAGAAGTGTGCTCAAATTTTCAAGGCCTAGAGAATTAAATTTCAGTCATTGAAATTGGGGCAATTTCAGGAGATTCAAGTGGCCATTCAGCCAGCAAACATTTAGGGCTGAATTTGTCACCCAAGGAGCACAATTGAAGGCCGATCCCCGAGCAAACCAAGCAGCAAATCGGTTTAAAGGCTTATTGGCCATTGATCACAGCAAGAGATAATTGGAAGTGAAGGAAATCCAAGGAATCTCATTATATTCCATCCAGCTTGCAATTCAAGATAAAGAAATACACAAGGGGTATTAGTTTTGGGACCAACAAGCTATGCATTGTCCAAGATTAAGTGGTAACATTTGCATCGGCCATTGATCATAGCAAGAGATAATTGGAAGTGAAGGAAATCCAAGGAATCTCATTATATTCCATCTAGCTTCTTGCAATTCAAGATAAAGAAATACACAAGGGGTGTTAGTTTTGGGACGAACAAGTTATGCATTCTCCAAGATTAAGTGGTAACATTTGCATTTTCAATCTATGTGATTTTGTCACTTGCTATAATTATTTATTGATCTGGTTAATATCCAATAGCCTTTCTCTCACTTGCATGGATAAGTTTTGCCAAGTGGTTGCCTTCTAATTGCGTTTTTCAACCATTTTCAATCTAATTAGATTAATCTTTAGAATATTAGGTCTGAAGATTAATTTAATTATAAATTCTTGCTCAGAAATTTCACTATACCAACCAACAATTAAATTAGTTGGGCCAATTTATCATCCAATTATTTTTGGAGCATTTATTAGCCATCAAATGGGACTAATTAAATAATTAATGTGTAGTTCCTTATATCACCACTCCTATTTGAAAATAGCTTATCAATTGTTAACAACAATGGCAGCCTTCTGTGTGTGTGTGTGTGTGTGTCTCTCTCTCTCTCTCTCTCTCTCTCTCTATATCTCTCTCTCTCTCTCTCACACACACACACACACACACACACACACACACACACACACACAAGCATCAGCATGACAGAAAACTGATGATGTGACGGGAAGCTGGCGTGATGGGCGTGACGCTCTCTCTGGCGGATGGATGCTGATGCTGGCGTGACGGGAAGCTGGCCTGACAAGCATGACGTGACGGGCGTGATGCTGGCGGGTGTGATGGGCATGACGCTAACAAGACGGGCGTGATGGGGTGTGACGCTGGTGTGACGGGCATGACAGACGGATGCTGGTGCGACAGGCGTGACGTGCCGGATGCAGATGAGACAGACGTGACACTAGCATACGTGTCTGGCAGAGCAATGTACTTTGACGAATGTACTGTGACTAATGTACTATGGCGGCAGTGACAAATGAGTACTGTGGCAGTAGTAACGAATGTATTGTGGCAGCAGTGACGAATGAGTACTAAGTGAACAGTGACTAGATGTACTTGCAGTAAACAGTGGTGGGCCTTGTCAACAGTATCTGCAGAGATGCGTAATAACTGATGGGACAGTTTTGGGTCGTGATTGTGACTGTATAAGAAATCTGTAGACTCTCTCAGACTGACATGAATGCAGACATGTGTGAATGTACTGAGATTGTAGATGTACTTAGACTGATGTGAACCTTTCCTCTGCTGTGTAGACTGGAGACCTGCGTGATTTCAAATTGACGCACATTAACATTTCATCCTACAGTGACAGTTTATGTGAGATTGAGAGTTCTATGCTACATTGACAGTTCATGCTACAGTCATATCTTATGATGCAGTCACATTGACAGTTTATGATATACTGGCAGTTCATGCTATAGTGATAGTTTATGTTATTGGTTTACTACTCTAGTCAGACTATAAACAGTTTTATGCTATAGCACATACTATAATCATGATGGAAGAAAATGACAATGAAGGAATCACAAAACCAACCATGGAGACAATGTTTCATACACCGCCAAAGAACACGAGATACAAAACCTATGGGCGTAAAACCCGAGATTGCAATGTCTCTCCAAGGTTGAGTAGATATGGGAAGACATCCCGCAAACTTAATGAAACGCTATATGAGGAGATGTTGACTATACTCCGTGCTGAAATGGGTACCATGAGGAAGGAAATGGAAAAGGATATACAAGAGCGGATTGTCAAGAATTGCGTGGCGGGGAACTTGCTCAAGATGTTGCGCTGAACACACACAGAATGCACAAGGATAAGCTCACTGAAGAGATAAGAAGAGAGATGGAGGCCAAAATGTTTTCTTGCTGGTTTCTTCTTCTTCTTCTTCCATACACATTACAATGTACACAAAGTATAGATAAGATACAACATAAAGAAACGTGTCCTTCTAAGTCAAACAATGCATAACTGACTACACTAGTCGACTGGCGCTATAACTATACCAGCTGTAATTAGGTGTAACAACCTGAATATAATAAGTAATGAGTCAGTGGCCATGTGAGAGTCATAATGACCACCGACGTGCTAAGTGTAGACTTGTGGACCTATCTAACCAGGCGGTCCATCATTAATGTCCGCATGTGTTGAGCTTGTCATCTCAACACTCTCCTTCAAGCTCAACTGCATCTCTGCAACTCCAAGTAAGCTTTGAAACTTTTGAAGCTTCTCTGTACCCAATGCCTTCATGAAGATGTCAACTATCTGATCCTGTGTGCTGACATACAGCAAGTCAATCTCACTTGTGTGAGAAATGCGGGATCTAGAGCATGGCAAAGGCGGAGGCTATGGAGGATGAAAGGAGAAGTGTGGACTCATGATGGAGAAGACAAAGACACTATTTGTTACACAAGTGAATTAGGTTCCAAGATTGAGACTTGGACTCATAAACACAATCTTGTGTATGTGGACAATGACATTGACACTTCACTGAAAAGAAAAGAGTACTATCATTTTTATTAAGAAAGGAAGCAAGTACAATGCTTTATAGGAAAGTAGGAAACTGCAGTAGGCACCATTGTGCATATGGGATAAGTTAGCCTGCATATCCTTGACCCTGAGACTCCATACAAAGAGGCTGTTTGAGTGTGATTGCTGATTCTCAACAACTTGCTAGTACCTTCTCTCTCACAAAGTGGTAGTGTACCTCAATATGTTTTGTCGTGGCATGGAACACAGGATTCCTAGCCAACTATATATTACTCATGTTGTCACAATAAATGACAACTTAGCCTTCCACCTGCACATCTAAATCAGCCAATAACTTTTACAGCCATACTACTTTACAAGCTGCAACAGCAGCACCTCTATACTCAGCCTCTGTACTTAACAAAGCAACTGTAGATTGCTTTTTGCTGCTCCAAGTAACTGGTGCACTACCAAGAGAGAACATGTATCCACTGGTAGATCTTCTATCAGACATACTACCAGCCCAATCTATATCTGTGTATCCAAACACCTGTACATCTATACCTGCCTCATAGGAAAGTCCATAATGTAATGTGGACTTCACATATCTCAATATGCGTCTAACTGCATCTAAATGTGGCTTTCTAGGTACTTGCATAAACTGACTCACAAGACCAACAACATAGCTCAAGTCTGGCCTTGTAATGGTCATGTAGATCAAACTCCCCACTATCCTCCTGAACATAGTAGGGTCTTCTATCTCATCCCCAACATCAGCATTCAACTTTACATTCTGCTCCAATGGGACTCAAAGTGGTTTACATGCTCTCATACCATACTTGGACAACATATCCAAGCCATATTGTCTTTGGGACAACCATATACCATCATCACATCTGATCACCTCAATGCCAAGGAAGTACCTTAGCTCACCTAAATCCTTCATCTCAAACTTCTTCTTCAAAAAGTCCTTGACTTCAGCAATCCCACTATCACTATCACTTGTAATAATCAAGTCATCCACATAGGTGACTATGATGACCAAACTTGCATCTCCCTTTCTCACATAAAGTGAGTGATTAGCATCAGAAACATAAAAGCCAATATTGACAAGATACTCTCTGATCTTGTTAGACCATGCTCTAGGTGCTTGCTTGAGCCCATAGAGTGCCTTCTTCAACTTGGACACATACGTGGGATGCTCTAAATCTTCATAACCTGCTGGTTGATCCATATACACTTCTTCTTGCAAATCACCATGCAAGAAGGCATTCTTCACATCCATTTGATGCAACCTCTAACCTTTGGCTGCTACCAAAGCAATCACACATCTGACAGTTGCCATCCTAGCAACTAGACTGAAGGTTTCATCATAATCTACGCCATATGTCTGGGCATAGCCTTTTGCAACCAGCCTAGCTTTGTACCTACTAATAGAACCATTTGCATTGTGCTTAATCTTATGAACCCACTGACATCAAATAGCTTTCTTTCCCTTCGGCAATGATATTAGATCCCAAGTCTTATTGGCCTCTAATGCAGCCATCTCCTCATCCAGTGCTGCATCCCAATATGACCAACAACATCCTCAAAACAAGTGGGATCTACATCCTCAACTAGTTTCACCATATAAGCATAATGGTGAGCTACATAACCTTGAAAACCAAATCTTTTAACAGGATATCTGACCCTGCTAGATCTCGTACCATCGGATCACTCAATGGAGCCTTTACATTATTATGAGCTCTCTGTACACCTGGTGTCCTGATAGAAGGAATACCAAGCTCATCATCTAAGCTCTCTGAGCCACTAGAGTCTCCATCAAGAACTGCATCAATGCCATTTGACACTTTATTCTTGCCTTTGTCTTTACGTGCAGTGCTATAGATGCACCTGAAGATGTAGAGCTACTCCTTAGTCTCCCAGACCAAGGACTACCAGATGATGTCTCTGGTCCACTAAGAGTCCGTGATTCTTGCTTTTCAGCCTGCACATGAGTGTCATGATCATCATCATCATCATCTAATGCATCACCACTAGATGCATACCAACTGCTCATTTCATCAAACATGACATCCCTGCTCACTCCGAACTTATATGTGACAGGGTTATAACAACGATACCCTTTCTACTCTAAAGAGTATCCAATAAATATACATTTTTCTACCTTTGGATCAAGCTTCTTTCGTAGCTCATCTGGCACATGAATGTATGCAACATAGCCAAATACCTTCAAGTGTGATACATCAGGCTTCTTGCTAGTAAAGCATTCTTCAGGAATCATCCCATGAACTGCAGCTGTGGGAGTTCTGTTCATAATATAAACAACAGTATAAATATCCTCAGACCAAAAATGCTTAGGCATATTCTTTTCAACCATCAAGGCACATGCAACTTCTGCAATATGCCTGTTTTCCTTTCTACAACACCATTTTGCCGTGGGGTATACCTGCATGTGAGCTGTCTCTTTATCCCATGAGACCTCAGAAAATCACTCAACTCATTTGAGAGGTACTCTCCCCCTCCATTTGACCTCAAGCACTTTACTGTCAAGCATGTTTCTCTTTCAACTGCAACCTTGAAAGTTCTCAAGTTCTCAAACACTTCACTCTTTTCCTTCATAAAATATACCCACAGCTTTCTAGAACAATCATCAATGAATGTGACAAAGTATGAATTGCCTCTAAGAGATACATTTTGTGTAGGCCCCCAAATATCTGTATGCACAACATCAAGGATATTTATGCTTACATCTCTATCATGTGAAAAGGGTTGTCTTGCCTGCTTATCAAACTGACATGCTTTGCATACCTTATAAAATTTTGCAACTCTAAATGTAGGCAAACCTATAACCAACCCTTTGAACTGCATTAATTTCAGCCTTTGTACATTTACACGTCCAATGCATTTGTGCAAAATTTCAATATCTACAACACCTTTTCCTTTAGCATACATAGCAGTATTCATAGTAGGAATTCCAACATCCAGAGTAAACATACGTCCAACTCTACTTTCCTTTGCAACTAACCTGCACTTGTCATTGAATTCTTCTAGAAAGCAGCCCTTTGCATTAAATCTGACTTGCAGCCCTTGCTCTACCATCTGACCGACTGACACCAAGTTCTTTTTAATAGATGGCACATGTAATACATCTGAAAGACTCTTTGTCTTACCATCATGCAAGGACAAGGGAAGTTTTTCAATGTCTGAAATTAGGTGGCATGAATCATCACCCGTCTGCACATAACCTGCATTTTGCAAATCTTGCATCTCTCCAAACCATTCTGCATGGCGGTCATATGATTGGATGCACCTGAATCAACATACCAAACATCATCATGTGTTCCCTTTCCTGTAACAGCATTCAACATATGCTGCGTAACAAACAGATGTTCATTTTTGTCTTCATTCTGTCGTGAAGATGATGCATAGTTTCCTTGCTGCAACTTACCACTGCGAATATCATCTTTCTTAGCATAACATTGGGCTGCAATATGACCTGTTTTGCCACACTAGTGACACACAATACCAAAGTTGTTAGAACCTTTGTTCTGCCATCCACCTCTTCCTCTAAATCTCCCCTTGTCTCTAAAGTTACCATGACCTCCTGAAACCTGCATATCACCAAATTGTTGATTTAATCTGTTTTGTTGGTTGTCACTACCACGTCCTGTACCACGGCCTCTTGTAGAGGACCTGTCATGTCCCCTTTCTAAACTGGAGTAGAAAGCTTGAACCTGTTCACCACTTCTTTCAGATGTCTCACTCTTCATGTTGCTCTCTTCAGTGATCATAAGGGAAACCAACTCATCGAAATCTAGAAATGGCTTTCTAACATATACAGAAGTTACAAAAGACTTCCAAGCCTTTTCATTGTTAAGTCCACCCAAGGTAGACGATACCAAATCATCATCATCGGGCAGTGCATCAATCGCTGCCAAGGCATTTGCAATTCTCCTTACCTTCAGTGCATACTCATTGATAGATATCTTCCCTTTCTTCAATGTATTCAACTCTTGCTTGAGTTGAATCTTTCGTGCCTTTGTATTTACGAAAAACATACTTTCAAGTATGGTCCAAGTTGCATATGAATTCTCTGCATTTCTAATATGTCCAAGCATATTATTGTCAATTATTGCTGACAATTAATACATGACCTTATTGTCTTTTGCATTCCATTCCTTCCATACCTTTGTCTCTTCTGCAGTTGGAGGATCACTCACCTCCGGCTCCTTTTCTTCACCTGAAACAAACTCGTAGAGGCCTTTTCCAATAAGGAAGTTCGTGACATGAAACTTCCATGAAGGGTAGTTGTTCTTGTCGAGCTTCTCAATGATGGGGCTTCCACTTTTCTCTACCATTATCACAAAACTAATACCAAACAACAAGCAAATCTTCTACAACCCTTGACGTGTAGTGCAAGCAATACACTAGACAACCTTTTTCACTGTTTGCTCAAAAATACATGCAATTTGCAACTTGTTTGCAGATAAACCTTATATTTGCTTCCTGCAAAAACCTCAAGAATTACAGATTTGCAATCTGTAACTTGCGCACCCACTTTCGGTCAAAACAGCTAAAATCATAGTGTACCCTGAAACTGTTGTTCGCAACCTTGAGGCTCTAAAACACAGCCTAAAACAGCCTCAGATGCCAAAATAACTACGGATACATCCTAAAGGACTTTTCTGTAGAATATACAGCACTCTTCGTGCACACCAAATCTCACTGCAATCTGAGATTTTTGCTCGACCCTACTTCCGGTGCCTCCACAGGCACTATCCAGGAGAGAGCGTGGAAGAATGAGAGAGCTTCTTACCCGTGGCTTGCTTGCTCGAACCTTGCTTTCTTCTCCTTTGCTTCAGCCTTCAAAATCAACCTCTCTTAGTGGCGCGGCTCTGATACCATATCAAGAATCATGTGGTGGGGGGACTTGCTCAAGATGCTGCGCCGAATACACACAGAATGCACAAGGAGAAGCTCACTAAAGAGACAAGAAGAGAGATGGAGGCCAAAACGTTTTCTTGCTGGTTTCTTATTCTTCTTCGACACACATTACAATGTACACAAAGTATAGATAAGATACAACATAAAGGAAAGTGGCCTACTAAGTCAAACAATGCATAACCGACTACACTAGTCGACTGGCACTATAACTATGCCAGCTGTAATTAGATGTAACAACCTGAATATAATAAGTAATGAGTCAGTGGCCATGTGAGAGTCATAATGACCACCGACGTGCTAAGTGTAGACCCATCTAACCAGGTGGTCCATCATTAATGTCCGCATGTGTTGAGCTTGTCATCTCAGCACGGGTTCGAGCTAAAATGATGGAAGAACTAAAAAAGGAGATGCAACAAACATTGGATACGCACATGGCAGATAAAGACTCAATGATCTCTAATCTACAAGAAGAACTAGGGGAATGTAAAAAGAAACTGGACGCACAAAAGAAACCACAAATCACACCCGAACTACGAAAAGAAATGGATGTTTTAAAAAAGGATATGCACACCTATGCAAGTGTGGTGGAAGGCACCCAAAAGAAAATGGAGAATGTTGAGAATACCGTCAAAGAAAATGCAGAATGGATAGATGTGGCAAAAAAGAACAAAGGAATGCATGGCAACAAAGTGGAAGTTATGAATACCACCTTGGAAGAAGAGGCAAAAAGACGGGCACGCGCACTCCATGTAAGAGTGGTTGGACTAGATGAGAAAAGCTCCCCAATTAAAGATGCTACAACTCTTGCCACCAAAATTGGGGCTACAGATGTACCCATCATTGGGGCTTGGCGAGTCGGGAAAGCTGGCACAAAAAAAAAAGTCCTCATCTTGAAGTTTGGAGACTTGGAAAAGAAGAGATTCTTCCTCTCCAAGAGGATCGCTCTCAAAGGAGAATAGATCTACCTAGATGAAGACCTCACCCCAACCCAGTTAGCCCACAGGAGGGAAAATATGCCACGTGTTCTAGAGGCATGGAAAGTAGGTAAATGAGCTATCTACAGAGATGGAAGAGTCATCATCACAAAGAAAAGGATAGCATGATGGTGCACGGCCTATGAGACCCTGAAGTTCACACTGTGGAATTGCAATGGCTCCCTTAAGACAGATGCAGGTTATTTTGAGGATACTTTCAAAGGGATAGACATTGCTATGTATACTGAGGCACATCAATGTAAAGACAGTCGTCCACCGGATGTATATGGATAAAGATAGGAAAGTGTATATTTCCCTCAGCCTAGGCAGCCTGGAGAGATGAGGAGATCAGGAGGTGTGGCAATTCTATTTAGAGAAGAGCTCCGAGATACAGTCCAAGTGGTACATAGAGATGTAGAGGCAAGATGCATGTGGATCAGGTTACGTACAAGTAGAACTCGAGACATGCATATTGCCATATGGTATTTTCCCCCTGCATGATCTAAGTTTGCCCCTAAAGAGGCATCCCCGTATATGAGGACATAATGAGATACATGAGAATTGGGGATGTTCTACTAGTAGGAGACTTTAATGCACGCACAGGAAGCAACCAATCTGCTTTTTTTGACAGTAATGATGATATGTTCAGAGATATTGCATTAGATGAAGTGGGACTAGTTAGATCAGCCCAAGATAGAGAGATAACAGAATATGGAACACACCTACTGGCATTGGGAATTGCACATGGTTTGGCCATCCTTAATCGGCTGCCACAGTGGCCAAAATCTAATGGTTTCACATGTTGGAATAACAAGAAAGGGTCAAGCACAGTGGACTATTTGATTGGATCACCCAACTTGCTACCTGACATAAAAAGCTTTGAAATCTCAGACAAACCAATTGGATTAGTAGCAGACCATGCTATTCTAGCTTTCACAATGCAATATGGGCATATACACGAAGCATAGCCACACATACCAAATTTACCACGCTATGATTTTGTGGAAGCGACCTCACACATATACAGCACTATTGTGCGAGATGCATTGAGGGAGCTAGACACATAGGCCTCTCTGGATGAGTTTACAGGACAGTTGGCCACCGAGATAATACACACTTCAGCAACATAAGCTTTCCCACACACTACATCATAAGATAAACCTCCACGAGGTAATGCCCCACAGAATGGATAGTATGATGATGAGTGTAGAGAGACACGAGCACGTTTTCAATGAGAGATGGCACTTGGCATATGTACACATAAGCATGCTCGAACACTCTTCAGATGATTGGTATGCAAACAGAAGCGGGAATACCTGAGCAGACTAGAAACATAAATGTATTCCATGTTCTTGGGGCATGACAGCAAGAGAGCATGGAAAAAGATGCATGAGAACCAGCCACCCCTACAGATTACTAGAGCGGATGATTGGCATGGATATGCTTGCACACTCTGTGATGTTCCTGGCCAAGAGCCTATGACACTCCCCTCAACCTCAAGACTAGCAAATTGCAGTTTTTTCACAAAAAAAAAAGTGAGGAGTGCTATATGGAAATTGAAAAATGGAAAAGCCCAAGATCATGATGGTTTAGTGGCTGAACACTTTGCGCATGCCTGTGATATTTTTGCACCAACGCTAGCTCACTTTAATAGGGCAGTTTGTGAGGGATTTCCAACCTGTTGGTCAAACCATATTATTGTGCCGCTCTTTAAGAGTTGAGACCCCACACTACCTAGTAACTACCAAACTATCATGATTGGACACATGCTGGCCAAGTTATATGGCTCTATCATGGAACAAGCATTGAGTGAATGGGCCGAGATGCATGGCCTGAGATCAAAAGGCCAGGCTGGCTTCAGGAGGGGATATACAACTCTAGACCATATATTTACATTGAGGGAAATCATCGAAGAAGGCAAGGCATTCAAGAAAAAGATCTACTGCTATTTTGTGGACTTTTGCAAGGCCTTTGACACAGTGCCACGTGCTAGACTCATGAGAAGAATGCAAAACATTGATGTGCCTGTAGAGATATAGTGGAGTATCTATGCCTTGTATGAGACAGTGATGGGTAGAGTACGAACACCTGAGGGCATCTCAGATACAGTCAATAGCACCATTGGGGTGAAACAAGGCTGTCCACTTTCACCGATACTATTTGGGTTGTATATAGATGAAATTTCAGAATATGTGGACAGGACTGGTGGCACCGGAGCCTGCCTAGCTAGAGTGCTGATACCATTACTGCTTTATGCCAATGATATTGTACTTATATCTAACTCACCTGAGGGACTAAATAGACACTTGGATGCATTATCAACTTTTTGCACAGATAGAGAACTTAAGGCGAACCTTGGGAAAACTAAAGTTATGGTATTTAACACTTCAGCTGCTTGGGTGACAAGAGCTGAGCACCAGTTTACTTTTGATGGAGAGCCAGTGGAGATGGTTAGGCAATATGTCTATTTGGGGGTCACATTGAAGGGACCACAGTTCTCTTGGAGAGAGACATTAGAGGCTCTCTTGGCAAAAGCATATGTAGCCTTAGGTGCATTGGAGAGGCAATGTGCTCACATACAATTTCATGAGCCACGCACCAAATTGTGGATTTTTGACACCCTGGATACACCCACACTCCTATATGGGGTAGATATTTGGGGACCGAGTCTCTTTCACACGAGGAGACAGCCTTTGGGAGACCAGGATGGACCAGAGAAGGAATACTATGATGGGTGGGAGCATATGGAAAGACCACTGGTCATGATGATCTTACGTATGATACGAGTGAAGAGCTCAACCCCACATGAGATTATCAGAGCTGACTGGGAGCATCACCCATGGTGGCTGAGACCTTGGTCCAGGCAGTGACTTTCATACATAGACTACGGGAGCTCCCCCAAGATAGATACCCACAGCCAGCCCTGGCCTCTTCTAGACAACTAGCAGCAGCAGATGGTGACAGACATTGTTGGTATGCTCAGATGAGTACATGGATGAGTCTACATGGGCTACATATTGACAGACTACCCCCCTTTGACTATAGCCTGGATTGCCCCACACTTGACCTACGCCGATCAGAGCTAAAGCATGTGATCAGAGCAGACATACTCAAGTTAGATACGGAGAAGACCTAGATCCGATCCCCCTCTCCCCATGGCACGAGGATGGCACACTACCAGGCCTACTTCCTTCAGGTATCTGAGGATGGTTTCATCACCCGACCCAATTACATGGACACACAGCTGCCTCATGGACTACGCACAGTTATTGGCCAGATCCACACCTCATCCCACCACCAGAGGATTGAGATAGGCAAATGGGAGGGTATACAGACAGAAGAATGCATATGCCCACAATGCGACAGAGAGCCAGAGACAGAGGAACATAACATCTGCCGATACACTGTATATTATGACATATGAGGTAGATACCACTGTCTGTTTCGAGAGGGTTTTGGACCCCTGAGACGGATCATGCAGTTTGTGGATCAGAGATGCTTGGGATTCTTCCTCTTGGAGCTCCAAAGGTGTAAAGCAACAATTCTACGGAGTAGGAGGCCCCCACAGCTCGGCTCACATAGACAGAGAGCAGTCACTGACTTTTTCATTGATACACGACAGAGTATGGCAGATACCACTACTACTGCCACACAGCCTACAGGAGTACATCATCATTGGACTTCATCTTTTGTAGATGTCACTTTGGATAGAGCAGTGGCACTTAGCCGGTCTAGACGCCCACATCCACCCGGACAAAGGCCTAGACATCCACACCACAGACAAATTAAATCCATCATTGAGCGCCACAGGAGACAGATGCTAAGACGCCTCAGCCATGCAGAGATACACCTCCTTAGAGAACAGACATATCATTGATAGAGAGTTTTCCTTTTTCTACTCTCACTTTTAGATCATTGACATGTTTCCCTTTTATAGGACATTATTTCATTTTTTCAGTCTTATAGGCATGTTTTTTATCTTTTTCTCGTTCCAGATGAGAAACACACCATCATAAACTTGGAAGAATTTCCAGTGGTGTGTAAAAAATCAAAGTGCCTATCATCAGATGTCTCAATTATCTCCTCCTCATCCATTCCTTCCAGAGATAGCTTCCTCTTTGTCATCTTAACCAGAAAAATATTTATCCCTGGAAAAGAAAAAGCACAATAGAACCAATATCCAATAAAACAAGATGATATCATGGAAAGAGGCCCCAACATTGATTTTCCAAGACAAAAAAATCAAAACAGAAGAATTTTTTAAGTTGACCGGTGAAACGCGAAAATTCAAGTGTGTAAGGCAAATGCCTATGAAGGAATCGCGTTTCATCGCCTTTTTAGAGATGTTAATATATCTCTCTCTCTCTCTCTCTCTCTCTCTCTCTCTCTCTCTCTCTCTCTCTCTCTCTCTCTCTAGGTTGTAACAACCCTCTAATATCTCGAAGTCCTAGGTCCTACAAGATGAAATAATTAACTTGCACCTCCCATGTGTAAGTCACCTTTGCACAACCTTTGATTAACTTTTAATCAATTGCTAAGCAAAGTATTAAAATTTCAAATCCTCATGACAAACCTCCCCCTTGAAATCCTTACAATCAACCTCAATTGCACTTGAATGTGCCAAAGCAAAACATACTACACTGGAATTTTCCAAAAGGAATCATAGTATAAACAACATTGGCCATTGCTACTTAACCATGCTAATGCTAAACACTTGCTGAATATAACATAAGGAATTGAAAACCACTCCCTTAAATTCATAGAATGCATTTCCCATTAGCATATCTCAACTATTTTGGCCAAACAACAATAGCAAAGTATAATCTGAGCATTAACCATGGCTGAACTATCAACATCATTCGTAAAAGATGCTATTTTCCACAAAACCATCTGTTTACCACCACTGAGAACTGATGATCATCCACTGAAAACTTACAATTGATAATTAATCTCTAATGATCATCTATTGATGCAAACTAGTGCATAATGATGCAAATGTATAGTTTCAAAGCTACAGGTGAAAACCATACAATAAGCATATCAACTACAGTAACGAGTACATTGAATAGTGACCTCATGGTAGAGGTAGTGTCAGCACAGTCCCCTAGATGTATATTGAATAGATCCGAGATCCACTATACACTAGAGCTGTCCATCACTAGAGGAGTGGAAGTGTTACCTCTGTCAAGATTGTGGGAGAGAAGGAAGGAGTCTCACTTGAAGCTTTCTTGCTTGCACAATGGGGGAATACACACAGAGATGGAGGCTGAAAACAGTTTTCCTCTTCTTAGTTGTGTAAGCCAAAAAGGACTCCCGTACATAGAAATAGAAGAACCCTATATATGGGTCTCAAACCAAACTCAACTAACTAAGGTGGCATACTAACTGAGCCACGAACTATGGTAGATAAGGATAGCTATCTTCTAGCTATTATTCATGGGCGGTGTACCAACCGCATCTGCAACTGACAAGTTGGTGACATAAATACACAACGGTCACCCTGGCGTATCACGAGTGGAGCTCGATATCTCAACACTCCCCCTCGAGCTCAATCCCAATTCCTGCACACCAAGCATGTCTCTGAACTTGCGAAGCTTCTCTACGCCCAATGCCTTCGTGAATATGTCAGCTACTTGATCCTCTGTGCTGACATAAACTAGATCAATAAGACCTAGTAAAACCCTCTCCCGCACATAGTGATAATGCACCTCAATGTGCTTTGTTCTAGCATGATAGACTGGATTATTTGCCAAGTGTATACTACTCATGTTGTCACAATAAATGACAATTGGCCCATCTGTAGGCTGATGCATATCATAAAGTAGCTTATGCAACCAAGCTACCTCACATGCAGCCATTGCTGCACCCCTGTACTCAGCCTCTGTGCTAGACAAGGCAACTGTAGGTTGTTTCTTGCTGCTCCAAGTGACTGCAGCACTCCCAAAAGAGAACACATATCCACTCGTAGATCGTCTATCAGAAATGCTACCAGCCCAATCAGCATCAGTGTATCCATGCAACTGTATCTGAACCCCAATCTCATAAAATAGTCCATACTGCTATGTGGACTTCACATACCTGAGTATCTGTCTAGCCGCATCCAAATGCGGTTTCCTTGGAGCCTGCATAAACTGACTTACCAATCCAACAACATAGCTCAAATTTGGCCTGGTAATAGTCATATAAATCAAGCTTCCTACTATGCATCTGTACATAGTAGGGTCTTCCAGAAGCTCACCTGCATCTGCGCTCAGCTTCACATTCTGCTCCAAAGGAACTGAAATAGGCTTACAGCCTCTCATCCCATATTTGGACAACATGTCCAATCCATACTCCCTTTGCAAGAGCTGTATCCCACTTGGTGATCTAATCACCTCAATGCCCAAGAAATAACGCAGCTCTCCCAAATCCTTCATCTCAAACTTCTGCTTCAATAGCATTTTCACATGAAGGATATCTTCATCACTGTCACCTGTCTGTAATATTTTCACACACTCCGTATCGTAAATATTAACTGTCTGCACGCGGTGTAAACCCTGTGCAAAGGTATTCCCTACTTCGCAAGTTATTAGTAACTTAAACCATACCATTCACGAGGTCTCCACGTCGATAATTAAAAGCCGGGGTTGAAGACCGTATAACTGCAAAGGAACGACCGCTTGGGAAGGGCAATAGGATAAATTAAGGCAAATTTTTTTACTATTATCCCTTCCCCTAGCCGATGCATGGCTGGAGGAGAGGGAGTGTGGAGGGGGGGATGGCCAAGTGAGGGACTGCATGAGGGGAGTCCTCCACGTGTGTGGAGGCCCTCTTCCCCACCCCCATGCCTATATAAACACCCCCCTAGCAAGGGGGTGTGCTAGAGAGGAGCTGTGGGAGGGAGAGCTAGAGGAGGAAGAAGTCGCCGTGCCGGACGTGAAGGAAGGACGAGCCGTGGAGAGGAGAGTGCTGGACGTGCAGGACGAGGAGCTGAGGAGGTCGCCGTCGATGTGAAGCGACACGCTGCCGCCCAGACTGCCGTTGCTGCCGCCTAGACTGCCGGTCCGCCAGCCACCGCCACGAGCCGCCATCGCTGCCGCCCTGACCACGGCCATCTCAGGCTGTCCGCCACGTGGATCACGACCCCCACGTGCTTCTGTGGAAGCTCAGAAGCTTCTTAGAAGCTTCTTTAGAAGCTTCTAGGAGGGGGGGCCTCCTTAAGGTCCCTTCCCACCACATTACTAAGAAGACCTCTTCATACCCTTCCCGGGACTTTGAAGAGGGGACGGTGAAGCCATAAAGACCCCCGCAAGACCCATCGAAAAGGCTATCGCAAGAAGATTTTAAAGCCGCAAGCCGTCCGAGATTAAATTCCGTGCCGATTCGAGTTTTCTTGAAAAGACTCCTAAAGCCTTTGCCGCAAGCACCATCCCGAAAAGGAAATCTCCCGCATACAAGGATAAAGGCAGAGGTCGGAAGGCCGCATTCCGAGGGCCGTCACTCTCTAGACCACAAAGGCAAATCGGAAGTCGGATTTACGACTACGATGGCCCCAAAAAGATCACAAGGTGCGACCGCGGAAGGCTCATCTCCGAATGTACAAGTGGACATCTCCCCGAGCCCACAAGTCCAGGTTCTTTCGAGTTATTCTCGCATGATTAGACGCGCTTAGCTCATAGAGGAAATTGCATTTTTACGTTTAATTTTAATGCATACGGAAATTGGAAAGAAATACATGTGATAAAGCATCTCTTGAACATTAGGCAAGATTGAAAAATATCATGAATTTGAACGAGTTATCCACCTTAGAAGGCTAGTGGCATGTAGTTTTTGGTGCATTATCAAAGTAATGAGTCTAAAATTAGGCAAAGAAATGGAATTTATAAATGCATTCTCTTTCGTCCTAGACATGGTAGGAATAAGTGTGTGCCGCACGTTAGGCAACATACTTCTCGCAATGGTTTCATAGGAAAACGTTAGCACCATAAGGTATTATCCGGAAAGAAATAATAGAATACTAAAATGAACGTATGGTCTTGCAAATAGCATGTAAGATGGAATAAGTTAACACTAGCTTTGTATAAGTTTCATTAACTACTTCGTAGCTAGGAGAATGTTGCATATTGCATAGTCATCATGCGATAACGTCATTCATTAGAAACCGCATTTAGGAAAGAGTGCATGGTTCGTCAAAGCATAGGATTTGAAAGTATAGACTACAAAGTAGTAGGCATGATTAATTAGTAAATCCTAGCAGGACCTAGGAAAGTTAGCGTACAGATTGGCAAGCATTTTACCTTACCAAGGAAAGATAAAGTTATCATGAACCATGTGATACGTAGAGGCAATCAATCGCATGTTTACGCGTATTGGTGGAATTGTATCTATTGCTCTCCGTTATATTTAGTTTATTACCTTTAGAAGGATCATCCCCGTCGCAAGATAGGTATAATTGAAGTGACTAAGTAACCTAAACCACAAGGGACTCATATGGGTATGGCTTCGTCGGTATGATAGGTATTCCAAGTGCTAACTAGGATTTAGTGCAATAATAATTCGACCTAGCTTTAGACAAAAACCGTGAATCTAAAGATCCTACACACGTTCACGAAATGTCGAAGCAATTGGATGTTCATGTATGAAATGATCTAAGGTTTTATCCTAAGGATCATGATGAAACTCCGACGGAGTTGCATATTTCTAGAACCATGGGTCAACCTAATTAGGAATGATTTGGAGGATACCCTAAAACCCTGTTACTCGGCTGGGGTAAATTCCGTGAACGGAAAACACTAAGCAATGGAATGATCCCGTGGAATTAGATGCAATACATGTGCAAAAAGCTGCAACATTGTATAGACTTGAGATTTGTCCACAAGAGAGTTTTGTCATCTCTCGAAATGAGGTTGGCAAGTTAATTTACAAGAGGATGAGTAATCATCCTGTTACTCACTTTTCTTGGGGAATAATTGCCAAGGAAAAGGAAAGTTAGGTATTTGCGAATGACCCGACAATAAACTAAAGCGACATGGTTGCTGGATCTTGCCACAACAGAACCTTAAGCATTGGTAGGGTATGACCCTAACCCAAGAATGATAGGAATCTTGCCAAGTTGCAATTGATTCCAGATCGAATGCAGGTTGCATTCGGAGGAAAGGAGTCACTCCTTAACAGTTTGCCAGCCAAACGACCATTGGAATTTGATTGTGCTTGTAACAGTTTAGAAAGCACTGTTTGCATTGTTTGCTCAATGAACTAAAGGAGGAAAACATATCTAAATACTTCAGGTTGAAGCCTGGAGGGAGAGGCAGCTTCAGTTACCCCCGACTGCCTGCCTAACCCTAACCAAGGGCGTTGTTAACCGCGCCGGGAACGTGGACCAAACCCGCCGTGAGAGGTCTCTCCGTTGAGTTCTGCTTGGAGCAGGAGGACGCTTGGGTGCCAGGGGGGGCTCTGGCTGTAAATCCCTCGCCTTCCGGGTCCTGCACAAGAGACTAACGTGACTCGGGATTGGATCTCGAGGCCCGCATACTAGTCTATGGGCGGAAACTTGGATTAGTGATCCCTGGTGGATTACTGGATAGCCTTCGGGCGGATTATGAATACGCCTACGGGCGGGAAACTCCTTGTATTGCAAAGATAAAAGGATAAAATGATAATAAAGAAGTTGTTTGGCATTGTTTTCTTTATGTCCTGTGATAAGATTACGTGAAGGAACCAGTGCTTAACAGGGTTAATCAAGGAAGCTATTTGTTATATGTCAAACTAATGTGGTAGGTAATTACATAACTAAAACAAGCCGAGGAAAGTGCGGAGGATGGACCATGGGTCCGTCCTACGGAGGGGTGGTCCCGGTTAGCCGGGAACTTTTCTCAAAGCATTCGACGAACAGAAGGACGATCGACATCACCGAAACAAGTAATGAGAACGATGACTCGGAATTACCGATTACCCGATTCAAGCTGTTTTAGGGGGACGGAATGGGACTATGCCTTTTGGCAGAGAGGTCGAGCCTTGCATCCCTCTCGTTTCCCATTCTCCTTGAACCAAGTGCAGCATGAATCCACTTCAGACCTGGCGTTTCTGCGTAAAGTAGTTCGATCAGGTCTGACGCTAGTCGCTGTTAGTAAAATGACCAAACAATTCCAGTCGATCCTAGTGGGAACGGCCAGGACGCTTCCGTTACGTGGCAGACGCGGAAAGTCCTAGATTGCAAAACCCGCAACATTCCGTGGGACTGCTAAGACGTGTCCTAGAGGATTCTAGTGGACACGTTAGAGTTGGTATCAGAGCCGACTTATAATGGAATTGTTTTCATAAGATTTCATTAGAAGTGAAGTAAAGAATTTGTTCCTGTCCAAACATATTCTCATCTTCAATACTGTCTTGCAGAATTATGAGGCGTGGAATAAGTTTTTGGTGTTCCGGATCATGTTCATGACTGCAATGCATTCTCCGCATTATAGGCAGAGAATTGAAATGATGAACATCTTGGAGCAGATTTATAACCCATCACCTCTATATATAGAGCAAAGATGGACTGGGTCTTCAGGAATCTACTACATAGCTGCCCACCGGTTCGCTTATCTACAAACCAACCTGAAGAGGATCAAGTGGTTGGAAGATTTGAAAGTCGTGAAGCTGTTCATTTTTGTGGAAGCTCACGTGAATTCAACTTTGCATATTCGAGGTCGTAGAGTTGAATTAAACTCATATGTTTATGAGGAAGTAACCCGTGTAATTCCAGCTGATAGAATTAAGGTATTGGGCCGCCATGGGAAGTATGGTTTCCAGCGGAAAGGATATCCCGAACTTCCGATGAATTATCGATTCCTAAAGATACATGACCCAAAACCCTACTATTACACAGTTCCTGTAGACAAATCCAATACAATGTTGTTCTCCCCAAACTAAATGTAATGATTGGATTATCTTCACTCGAGATGTTGTATGAGGCTACGCCATATAAATATAAATAAGGACTTCTTTTATCACTATCCGATTGTGCATCAAAGTTGTTGAAAAAAGTTAAGTAACTTCATGAGTTACGAAATAGTTGAACTAAGGATAAGCTAATGTCAATTATTATATAATAATGTTAAGAAAACTTTTACCCAGGCGCAACCCCAGGTACAGGTTCCAAATTCGCCCCCTACAGCAAGTACGACTGTGATCCAGGAGAAGAAGTTCCTCCTCAAACAGATTAAGCCACCCGAGTTTGACGGGAGAGGCAGATTCGTCCAGTCAGACGCTGAGATTTGGATTGAATCTATGGAGGACTACTTCGAAGCCGCTGGCACTGCACCTACCAATCAGGCCATGCTCGCCAAATTAAAACTCACCGGTGAAGCCAGACTATGGTGGAAACAATGGTGCAGGGATCAATGGATTTCAGAGGGATCCGTTACCTGGGAGAAGTTAAAGCAAGCCGTGCAAGGGAGATATTTGCCACCCGCATATCGTACTCAGAAAATGAATGAGTTCTATGAGCTAAAACAGTTAGGACTCACGCTTGACGCATACTACTCTAAGTTTGTCTCACTCTTGAAGTATGCACCACAAATGGACACGACACAGCAGGTGTCCAAATTTTGCGCAGGCTTAAATCCACCTGTAAATACCCGTCTCGAATCTATGAGACCATCAGATCTTCAGGATGCACTCATTCGAGCAGCACCTATAATTCAAGAAGTGCAAGCTAAACCAAGGAGTATTAAGAACTGGACTTATAGCAACCCAAGCAGAGGAGCATTCAGACCTCAGGTTAAGAGAGTTCAAGGCCACAATCAGGGACAAAGGAAGAAAGCAAGGACAAATAACGTCAACAACTTTGTTCCTACTCACGGTAATGGCCGAAACATCCGATGTTTCCACTGCAATGAACTCGGTCACTTCAGAAGGGAATGTCCCAAGCTTAGCGAGGGACACCGTCAAGGTGCTGGCCGCGGGCAGGGAGCCGCCACCCGTGGTAGAGGAAGAGCTGCCTGCATTACCACTAGGCAAAGATGTAATGCGGAAGAAGAGGAAGACCCGACTATGCAAGCGGAATTCGAAAGAGCAACAGTCCATGCCGCTTTACACAGGAAGGGCCCGAATCGCCAGTTCTCGGTAATTCAAACGCCGTCGGACTATCAAGGTAAAAGTTTCAAAACCTTGATTGATTGTGGCAGTACGCATTCCTTTATCTCACCAGCGTGTGCTAAGAGATTAGGAATAGCCACAGTAGAAGCACCTATCCTACTTGTGGAATTGGCAAACGGTCGTGAGGTAACTTGTGCTAGGCAAACTGCTAAGGAGGAGTTTTATCTGGGAGGAAAGAAAACCTCAGTCAAATTCAGAGTCATGAACTTAGGCATCCATGAGTGTCTACTCGGGATGGATTGGCTTAAGCCCAATGACGCTCACATCCACTGTGAAAAGGGTCAAGTTTCCTTTCGAAACTCTGACAGAGAGTTTGTTACGACCAAAGGTGAGGCAGGAGTGCCGAGAATCCAATTAGCCAAGGTATCGCGGATCATAAAAGGGGTCAAGAAAGGATTACCCGTTTATTTGATCAAACTCAACAAGTTGGATCAAAAGCAAGAGGCTCATGAGGGACCCTCTTGGCTAAAAGAATACGCTGACGTGTTCCCTGAGGAATTAACTGAACTTCCACCTCCAAGAGAAGTTGATCATGAAATAAGGCTAATACCTGGAGCTGCGCCAATTGCAAAGAGACCTTACAGAATGTCCATTCCAGAGGCTATTGAGTTGAAGGAGCAACTCAAGCAACTGTTAAACCAAGGCTACATCAGGCCTAGCAATTCACCATGGGGAGCTCCAGTCCTATTTCAGAAAAAGAAAGATGGGACACTTCGACTATGTATTGATTACCGTGGGTTGAATCAATCAACAGTCAAGAACAAGTACCCTATTCCTAGAATAGATGAGCTTCTTGACCACCTTCAAAGTGCAAAGATCTTCTCCAAAATTGATCTCAGGACAGGCTACTATCAAATCAGGATCAAGGATGAGGATATTCCAAAAACGGCCTTCAATACAAGATATGGGCACTTTGAATTCTTGGTTATGTCATTCGGACTTACAAATGCACCTGCCACTTTCAATAGGTTAATGCAGGATATTTTTAGTCCATATCTTGATGATTTCGTGCTTGTCTTCTTCGATGACATTTTAGTCTATTCTAAACGGGAAGAAGATCATGAACCTCAACTACGGATTGTTTTGGAGACAATGAGGTCTCATAAGCTGTATGCAAAAATGAAGAAGTGTGCATTCTTCAAACGTCAGATTGAATATCTAGGATTCATAGTATCATTAGAAGGAATATCAGTAGATCCAGCCAAAGTCAGAGATGTGCTTGAATGGCCAATACTATTATCCGTCAAAGAGATACGCAGTTTTCTTGGCTTGACAGGATGGTATAGGGTCTTTATCAAAAACTATGCTTTGATTGCAGCACCTCTTACCGACTTACTAAAGAAGCAGACTTCTATTACATGGTCAACTCCCGAGCAAAATAGCTTCGATCAATTTAAGCAATGTTTGGTATCAACACCTATTCTGAGACTTCCTGATCTCAATAAGGAGTTCGAGGTAGTAACTGATGCTAGCATTCTTGCATTGGGGTGTGTTCTTATGCAGGAAGGTCATCCAGTAGCATATTCTTCAAGGAAATTGAAGAGTCACGAAAAGAATTATGCCACTCATGATCTGGAGTTATTAGCTGTCATCCATGCTCTAAAGCTTTGGAGACACTACCTGTTGGGAAATAAGTTCACTCTAGTAACCGATCATAAGAGTCTCAAATGGATTTTTACCCAGAACGAGCTCAATATGAGGCAACGTCGATGGATTGAAGTATTGGAGGAATATGATTTTGAAATCAAGTATCGACCAGGGAAAGAGAATGTGGTTGCCGATGCACTCAGTCGCAAGGCATTCCTAAACTCCCTAATCTTGCAGAATCCATCAACGGCCAGATCTCTGGCTACAAAGGTATCTATGCCAAGCAACCCTATACTCGAATTAGCTAGAGAGGCAGCATGCCATGACTTAGCTTACCAAGCAATGATAAAAGAAATATCTACCAAGGATCAGAATCCGAAGTTGCAAGCAAAGTATCATGAATTTTCTATTGACAATGGACTCATTTACTATAGAACAAGGCTATGTATACCAGCAAGCCAGTCACTTAAGCAGAAGATATTGTGGGAAGCTCATGATTCCCCTTTCGTCGGACATCCTGGCTATGCAAAAACTCTTAATGCAGTCAGGAAAAGCTACCATTGGGAGAGGCTCAAAGGTG
This sequence comes from Lygodium microphyllum, assembly GCF_053477565.2. Classification (NCBI taxonomy): domain Eukaryota; kingdom Viridiplantae; phylum Streptophyta; class Polypodiopsida; order Schizaeales; family Lygodiaceae; genus Lygodium; species Lygodium microphyllum. The sequence continues at coordinate 162,327,256 of NC_141141.1, read as the reverse complement.
ACGTCCTCAAATATGTCACCGAATGTTTGTCTTGCCAACGTATCAAGGCTGAACATGTCATGATGCCAGGGAAATTACAACCCCTTGACATTCCCCAAATGAAATGGGAATTCATCAGTATGGATTTTGTGGTGGGCTTACCCCAAGTCCAAGGAGGATACAACTCCATTATGGTTGTAGTTGACATGCTTACTAAGGTTGCACACCTGATTCCAGTAAAGACAAACTATAAAGCCTCCGATATTGCAAGAGTGTTTATCAAAGAAATATTCAAGCTACATGGGTTACCTAGAAGGATCATTAGCGATCGAGATTCTCTTTTCACTTCTCACTTCTGGAAAGCTATCTTTGAAGCTATTGGAACCCAACTCTGTTTTTGTGAGGTGCCCGCCCATCGGCGTTCCAGGCACTCTTTTAGCGGTCTATCGAGAAACAAATCTAAGCGTCGCTGCCCGGCACTCCCAAGGAATGTTCCGAGTTTTGTCGCCTAGGGTTTCCCGAATCCGCCTCGCAACGGAACGTTCACGACCGAACCCACTAGGATCGACCTGAAATTCGGGTTCTTAGTTGTCAAGGTCTCCTATTAGCATTCTAGCATCGGGTTTTGGACATCCTACTTTACGCAGAGACATCCAGTCCGAAGCAAACCCATGCCACACTTGGTTCAAAGAGAATGGGAAACGAGAGGGATGCGCTGCTCAACCTCTCTGCCCATAGGACATAGTCCCATCCCGGTCCCCTAAAACGCATGAATCGGGTTCTAACCTATCAATACCTAAAGGTCGAATGACGATAAAAAAAACTTGTGAGAAGCCTCCCAATTCTCTGGGACCACCCTACCATAGGACGGACCCGTCGGGGGTTCCGCCCACCCGCTTCCCTTAATAGCTTTAGTTTTCTAATTAGGTCCTATCACATTTATGTGTGACACTTAAAATCAGCTTCATTAATTAAGCCTTTTAGGGAACAGGGTTCGTTCGCGTAAATTATAGCACAGACACGAAAACAGGGCAAAGCAATCTATTGACAAACAAGATCAAACAAGTTCCTTAACTTATCTTCAAGTTAATCTTTGTCTCCCGCCCATACAGGAGAAATTATGTTTCGCTTCTGTCCAACAGAAGTATCCCTTCTGCCATGCAGAAGTAACTGGTCCAATTCACATGGCACCAAAAACTCAATCCTTTATCTAGAATAGGATCTCCCAACATGCCCAGATGTTGGGGGCCACGGAGGTCTTCAACTCCATTCTAGACCTAGCAAGGGGTGTCCAGAGCTCCAACTGACCCACAAGCTGTCTAGGAGCGAAACATCATACCCGTGGTTGGCCTTTTCACCACTCGACCTTCGGCCCATGAATCGAGCAGTGCCCTTTCGGGTTACTACGCGGTGCGACCATGGAGGTGATCCACCCGTACAATATATCCTTCCTTAATTAAATCCTTTAAGAATCAAGCACAAACAAGGCAATCAGCCTAATATCATTTTCCAAGGAAACATTCCTTTAATCCCATGGCGACTTGTCATCACAGACCCTTGCCATGCATTTACCATAAATCACAAGCACTTGGAATAATCATCCAAACAATAACTAACAACCAATTGAATGTAAAAACATTTAGGATGTTGTTCGATCAATCAACAAAACCAATTGCATTCTTTCCAAACAATGCAAGAATAGACGATATAACATTTCCATCGTATATTTGCTCTTCCCCTTGGGATCTAAGAGCAATACCATGCAACATGTTCTTAACACTTCCTTCCTTCGGCTAGGGCATATGTTAAGGGTTCAAACACTATTCATGATGTAAGTTCTATAGGTCACTTACCTTGATTGATAACCCAACCCTGAATTTGGATTGGCAAAAGTCATCGTTATCCGACGGATCTCAAGACATCCTAGCTTTAACCCTTATGATCAATTTCTTGTACTAGCTCTTAGTCAAGTCATGAGGCAAATAGAAATTTATCCTCATATATCAAACATGTCATAGGCATAACATGTAAATACTTGATAAGATAAGTGTGAGATGATCTCAAGTAATTAGACTCCTAGGCTCTTAGGCTAAGTACCTTTGAAGTATCTAAACTTTAAACTAGTACTTCTCCATTCATGATTCTTAATGCCATATTCTTTTAGCAATTATGCTATCTATAACCCTTGACTATACTCTAATCTAGCATTTCTATGCCCAATCTTTTAATATCGTTCTTTTGACGACTATGCCATTCATAACGCTTGACTGATTCTTCCTTGTAATTGCTCTACTAGCAAATACGTCATATGTAACTGGATGCAATTATCTATCCTTGTTATATGCACTTCGCAAACTCCATCTTCCGAATAGGTGAGATGAAATTTATCCTTTTCCATTACCTATACTCGTGCAATAGTATGGGGCCTAACGTATCTCATACGAGAGTCAAAGCAAGCATTAATCAATTTGAAAATACATTACTTACGACCGGAACCGCAGTTGGATTGATATTGATGCCTTTGCCCGAAGCCTTGTTGCTAGTTGCAAGATTGTCATCCGCACGCGACATTCTTTGCTTGGAGGCCATCGTCCGCAGGTAGACTCAAGAGATTAAGAAGGTAAAATAGATTCAAGATGATAGAGGGAATTGAGCTAATTCTCTTCCTTGCAGCCTCTCGAGGTGACTCTTCTCTCTCTCTCTCTCTCTCTCAAGATCTCTTTCAAGCTCTTCCTCACAATCTCTTGGAGGAGTATCCTCCTCTCTACCTCTCTCTCGCAGCCTCTCGGGGTCTCCTTATGCCTCCTATGCCTCTCCCATGCCTCTCCCATGCCTCATATTTATAGTGAATTGGAGAAGAGGGCTTGTGGTTGAGAAGTGGAGCTCTTTGTGGAGGGGGATCTTGGAAAGATCAGTGATCTGATGCTCAGATCATAAATCTGATGGTTCCATTGGCTCCGAAAAGGGGGTAAAACCCCAAGACACTTGGTTAGAAAGCTCTCAGTTCACTCCTTCTTCTTTTCTCTGTTCGAAGTGCTGTCTACTGCCTGTAAACTGCGATCGCGGCGCGCGCGATTTCGCCAGTCACTTCTCTTTATTTTTCTTTTTATAAAATCTTCAAACTAACTAAAATATCACTTGTCTTTTCTTTTAAATGACATCTAGTTCTAAAAATCTCCATATCTTTTTTTTAAGGATAATATCTAAAATATACTAGCTTTGCCCAAAATCTAATATTTTTGGACCTTTCAAACTATACACATGAACTTAGTGATTAATATAACTCATAAGTCTCATTCACGTTGTAATTTACGTGAAGGGTAGCTACGGTCTTTGCCAATTCGAGAAAAACATCGAATTTATGACTCTTGATTTTTCTAAATAAAATATTTTAAATTAAATAAAAATTATCAATAATTAATGTTAGTTAGTTTTTACCTTAGTTAGTCTTTAGTTAGTAATCTTACTAACTTATTAATTGACTAACTAACTTATGAACCAACCAACTAACTTTTATTGTGCGGAGATATTACAGTTTTAGCACTACCTACCATCCCCAAACAGATGGAGAAACAGAGCGAGAAAATCAAATCATTGAGGATATTCTTAGGGCTTACTGCTGTCGAGAGCCAAAGAGATGGATTCAATATTTGCCGTTAGTAGAATTTGCTTACAATGCTTCTTATCAGCAAAGCATTCAAATGACTCCTTTTCAGGCATTGTATGGTCATGATTGTCGAAGTCCTCTAAATTTTTCAGATCCTACCCTAAGAGTGGAAGCTTCAAGACAAATGTTGGAGGACATGGATGACCAAATAAGGTCAATAAGACAAGACATACAAGCAGCCAAAGATAGACAAAAGGCATATGCGGATTTGAAGCGCCAAGAGAGGATCTTCAGAGAAGGAGACATGGTCTTCATTCGTGTACGCCCCAAGAGGAGCTCTTTATCTCTAGGAAAATGCAAGAAGCTAAGTCCAAGGTATTGCGGTCTGTATAAAATCCTCAAATGCCTAGGACCCAATGCTTATAAATTGCAACTTCCTGATAACCTAAAAGTTCACAATGTATTCCATATTAGTCTCTTAAAAAAGTATGTACCCAACCCAAATCATGTACTTGATGACCAAAAAATTGTAATGCCTAGTCAAGGAATCCTTGAACTAAGGCCGGAAAAGATTTTAGATGTCAGGGAGAGACAGTTGAGATCTAGAACCTTGAGAGAATGCCTCGTCCAGTGGAAAGATTACCCCGAAGAGGATGATACCTGGATGGATGAAAGCTCTCTCAATCTTCAATATCCCCAGTTTATCTCGCGATGAGGACATCTCGATTCTTCTAAGGGGGAGAGAATGTAATATTTCCGCACTCTCCGTACCGTAAATATTAACTGTCCGCACGCGGTGTAAACCCTGTGCAAAGGTATTCCCTACTTCGCAAGTTATTAGTAACTTAAACCATACCATTCACGAGGTCTCCACGTCGATAATTAAAAGCCGGGGTTGAAGACCGTATAACCGCAAGGGAACGACCGCTTGGGAAGGGCAATAGGATAAATTAAGGCAAATTTTTTTACTATTATCCCTTCCCCCAGCCGATGCATGGCTGGAGGAGAGGGAGTGTGGAGGGGGGGATGGCCAAGTGAGGGACTGCATGAGGGGAGTCCTCCACGTGTGTGGAGGCCCTCTTCCCCACCCCCATGCCTATATAAACACCCCCCTAGCAAGGGGGTGTGCTAGAGAGGAGCTGTGGGAGGGAGAGCTAGAGGAGGAAGAAGTCGCCGTGCCGGACGTGAAGGAAGGACGGGCCGTGGAGAGGAGAGTGCTGGACGTGCAGGACGAGGAGCTGAGGAGGTCGCCGTCGACGTGAAGCCACACGCTGCCGCCTAGAGTGCCGTTGCTGCCGCCTAGACTTCCGGTCCGCCAGCCACTGCCACGAGCCGCCATCGCTGCCGCCCTGACCACGGCCATCTCAGGCTGTCCGCCACGTGGATCACGACCCCCACGTGCTTCTGTGGAAGCTCAGAAGCTTCTTAGAAGCTTCTTTAGAAGCTTCTAGGAGGGGGGGCCTCCTTAAGGTCCCTTCCCATCACATTACTAAGAAGACCTCTTCATACCCTTCCTGGGACTTTGAAGAGGGGACGGTGAAGCCATAAAGACCCCCGCAAGACCCATCGAAAAGGCTATCGCAAGAAGATTTTAAAGCCGCAAGCCGTCCGAGATTAAATTCCGTGCCGATTCGAGTTTTCTTGAAAAGACTCCTAAAGCCTTTGCCGCAAGCACCATCCCGAAAAGGAAATCTCCCGCATACAAGGATAAAGGCAGAGGTCGAAAGGCCGCATTCCGAGGGCCGTCACTCTCTAGACCACAAAGGCAAATCCGAAGTCGAATTTACGACTATGATGGCCCCAAAAAGATCACAAGGTGCGACCGCGGAAGGCTCATCTCCGAATGTACAAGTGGACATCTCCCCGAGCCCACAAGTCCAGGTTCTTTCGAGTTATTCTCGCATGATTAGACGCGCTTAGCTCATAGAGGAAATTGCATTTTTACGTTTAATTTTAATGCATACGGAAATTGGAAAGAAATACATGTGATAAAGCATCTCTTGAACATTAGGCAAGATTGAAAAATATCATGAATTTGAACGAGTTATCCACCTTAGAAGGCTAGTGGCATGTAGTTTTTGGTGCATTATCAAAGTAATGAGTCTAAAATTAGGCAAAGAAATGGAATTTATAAATGCATTCTCTTTCGTCCTAGACATGGTAGAAATAAGTGTGTGCCGCACGTTAGGCAACATACTTCTCGCAATGGTTTCATAGGAAAAGGTTAGCACCATAAGGTATTATCCGGAAAGAAATAATAGAATACTAAAATGAACGTATGGTCTTGCAAATAGCATGTAAGATGGAATAAGTTAACACTAGCTTTGTATAAGTTTCATTAACTACTTCGTAGCTAGGAGAATGTTGCATATTGCATAGTCATCATGCGATAACGTCATTCATTAGAAACCGCATTTAGGAAAGAGTGCATGGTTCGTCAAAGCATAGGATTCGAAAGTATAGACTACAAAGTAGTAGGCATGATTAATTGGTAAATCCTAGCAGGACCTAGGAAAGTTAGCGTACAGATTGGCAAGCATTTTACCTTACCAAGGAAAGATAAAGTTATCATGAACCATGTGATACGTAGAGGCAATCAATCACATGTTTACGCGTATTGGTGGAATTGTATCTATTGCTCTCCGTTAGATTTAGTTTATTACCTTTAGAAGGATCATCCCCGTCGCAAGATAGGTATAATTGAAGTGACTAAGTAACCTAAACCACAAGGGACTCATATGGGTATGGCTCCGTCGGTATGATAGGTATTCCAAGTGCTAACTAGGATTTAGTGCAATAATAATTCGACCTAGCTTTAGACAGAAACCGTGAATCTAAAGATCCTACACACGTTCACGAAATGTCGAAGCAATTGGATGTTCATGTATGAAATGATCTAAGGTTTTATCCTAAGGATCATGATGAAACTCCGACGGAGTTGCATATTTCTAGAACCATGGGTCAACCTAATTAGGAATGATTTGGAGGATACCCTAAAACCCTGTTACTCGGCTGGGGTAAATGCCGTGAACGGAAAACACTAAGCAATGGAATGATCCCATGGAATTAGATGCAATACATGTGCAAAAAGCTGCAACATTGTATAGACTTGAGATTTGTCCACAAGAGAGTTTTGTCATCTCTCGAAATGAGGTTGGCAAGTTAATTTACAAGAGGATGAGTAATCATCCTGTTACTCACTTTTCTTGGGGAATAATTGCCAAGGAAAAGGAAAGTTAGGTATTTGCGAATGACCCGACAATAAACTAAAGCGACATGGTCGCTGGATCCTGCCACAACAGAACCTTAAGCATTGGTAGGGTATGACCCTAACCCAAGAATGATAGGAATCTTGCCAAGTTGCAATTGATTCCGGATCGAATGCGGGTTGCATTCGGAGGAAAGGAGTCACTCCTTAACAGTTTGCCAGCCAAACGACCATTGGAATTTGATTGTGCTTGTAACAGTTTAGAAAGCACTGTTTGCATTGTTTGCTCAATGAACTAAAGGAGGAAAACATATCTAAATACTTCAGGTTGAAGCCTGGAGGGAGAGGCAGCTTCAGTTACCCCCGACTGCCTGCCTAACCCTAACCAAGGGGGTTGTTAACCGCGCCGGGAACGTGGACCGAACCCGCCGTGAGAGGTCTCTCCGTTGAGTTCTGCTTGGAGCAGGAGGACGCTTGGGTGCCAGGGGGGGCTCTGGCTGTAAATCCCTCGCCTTCCGGGTCCTGCACAAGAGACTAACGTGACTCGGGATTGGATCTCGAGGCCCGCATACTAGTCTACGGGCGGAAACTTGGATTAGTGATCCCTGGTGGATTACTGGATAGCCTTCGGGCGGATTATGAATATGCCTACGGGCGGGAAACTCCTTGTATTGCAAAGATAAAAGGATAAAATGATAATAAAGAAGTTGTTTGGCATTGTTTTCTTTATGTCCTGTGATAAGATTATGTGAAGGAACCAGTGCTTAACAGGGTTAATCAAGGAAGCTGTTTGTTATATGTCAAACTAATGTGGTAGGTAATTACATAACTAAAACAAGCCGAGGAAAGTGCGGAGGATGGACCATGGGTCCGTCCTACGGAGGGGTGGTCCCGGTTAGCCGGGAACTTTTCTCAAAGCATTCGACGAACAGAAGGACGATCGACATCACCGAAACAAGTAATGAGAACGATGACTCGGAATTACCGATTACCCGATTCAAGCTGTTTTAGGGGGACGGAATGGGACTATGCCTTTTGGCAGAGAGGTCGAGCCTTGCATCCCTCTCGTTTCCCATTCTCCTTGAACCAAGTGCAGCATGAATCCGCTTCAGACCTGGCGTTTCTGTGTAAAGTAGTTCGATCACGTCTGACGCTAGTCGCTGTTAGTAAAATGACCAAACAATTCCAGTCGATCCTAGTTGGAACAGCCAGGACGCTTGCGTTACGTGGCAGACGCGGAAAGTCCTAGATTGCAAAACCCGCAACATTCCGTGGGAGTGCCGGGTGGAGTTTTCTAGACAACCTTTCCGATGGACTGCTAAGACGTGTCCTAGAGGATTCTAGTGGACACGTTACACTGTCATAATCAAATCATCAACATAAATGACAAGTAGCATAATACATTTCTCTGTTTTTCTCACATAAAGTGAGAAATCTGCCTTGAAAATCTGAAAGCCAATAGTGACAAGATACTATCCTATCTTGTCAGACCATGCTCTAGGTGCTTGCTTCAAGCCATACAAGGCTTTCTTCAACCTGCAAACAAACTCAGGATGAACAGCATGCACAGAACCTGGTGGCTGCTCCATATAGACCTCTTATTGCAAATCACCATGCAAGAAGGCATTCTTTACATCCATCTAATGTAAAGACCATCCCTTTGATGTAGCCATAGAAATGACTGCTCTTACAGTTGCCATCCTTGCAACCGGACTGAATGTTTCTTCATAGTCAATGCCATATGTTTGTGCATACCCCTTGACTACTAATCTTGCCTTGTATCTGTTCACAGAACCATCTGCATTGTGCTTCACCTTATAAACCCACTAACTGCCAATTGCATTCTTACCTTTAGGCAAAGGTACCAATTCCCATGTAGCATTTGCTTCCAAGGCATCCATTTCTTCATCCATGGCTTTCTCCCATTTTTCTTTTCCCATGGCTTGCTCAAAAGAAGTGGATTCTGGTTCCTGTATCACTTTGACCATATATGCATAGTGAATGGCTGTAAATCCATCATATTTCAGCCTATCCACAGGATACCTAGCTCTCGTAGACCTGCACAAAAAAGGTTCACTCCCAGGTGCTCTCAAAACATCCCTGGTGAGAGCGGAATTTAGGTGCCGGGAATTGCTTAAAAAGAGCTAAAAATTATGAATATCAGGGGAAAAATATTCACCGTCAAAGGCGGTGGCTCGATCTAGGACGATTTTAAGCGTCAAGCAGTCGACGGGCGCCCAAGTGACATATCTGGATTTTTAGTAATTTTTTTGTCAGTTGGGACGGGATACAGGAGCTGCAGGCCTGTCCGGGATGCCGAGACGGATGCCCAAAATTTTACAGCACGACAATCAAAGCTCGGACGAGGAAGATAGCCAAAAACCGGCCGGGATGCCCAAGAGAGTGGCCAAATTGGAGAAGTGAAGAGGCATGATTAGTGGGGGGGGTGCCCTTTGGCTCCCCACCCCCTAATTTTTTCGTGGCGCCCAAGGAAGTGCCGTGATCAGATCTGCGTGAAAAAAATGGCGCCCCCCCCCCCCCCCCCCACACAAATCGATGTTGAGGCTTCAAAGTAAGCCATGGATTCAATCATAGCAGGCAACCAGATTCAATCTTCGCTCCGCATTGCTCCAATTCACGCGAGGAATGGCAGCTTGTAGAGGGAGAGAGAAAATCAGTCTTTCTCTCTCCTCCCTCTCTCTCCTCTAAGAGGGAGTTCATGTGGGAAGAAGAAGGAAGAAGAAAGAATGGTGGAGGCTTGTCCGGCATGGATCGAATTGCTCCACAGGTTGGAAATGGTGATTTGTGATCGTCATGAGCATGAAGTGCTGCTGATTTTCAGATTTGCAGCCATGGACGCGAAACCCGAAACACGCAAATAAGCGGTAATTCAATTTTTTTCAAAGGAAATTTGAGATTTCATGGCTTTTGATTGATAAAATGTTGTTCATGTGGGCAAAAAATTGTTTATGTTGCTGTTTCCCATGAGTACTTGCTGATCATAATCAGAAAATCAGAAAAAATATGCATCTTGTGGCTCAAAATAATACACTAAAACACGTAAAATATGGAAAAGCAAGGGAAAATGATGTTTTTGGGCATAAAAATGGGAAAATGAATAGGAACACCAACTAAATTTTCATTTTTGCTGCAAGAAGGAACTAAGGGCCATAGCCCATAACCTATTTTGAATTTTTAGTAATTAAATAATGCAGAAAATAAGGGAAAATACAAGGAAAATAGAGGAAAATCACTAAAAATAGGGGAAAAATGCATTTTGGGTGCAGAAAATTAATGAAAATTAAGAACAATGGTTGTGAATGGTTGTGGGGACTGAAGCATGAGGATTTGCCACAGTTCAACCCCACCTTCTTGTTCTAGTGTGTTTTTCCCGCTTTCTACACATAAAATGATGGCAAAATGCCTTATAAATCTATGCAACAATGCAATATTTAAACGGGGAAGGGTAGGGAAGTTGAAATATGTCTAAATGCCGTGTGAGATGATGGAAAAGTTGCTTATTTCTATGCATAGCATTTAGGATGGATAATGATTAAAATTAAGAGCCTAGTAGCACGAGGGTTTCCTTGGTGCTAGGTTCGTGCAACGCCGCATAAGAACGGTAGTTGAAAATCATTGAAAGGATGTTTTCCACATGTGCACAATATTGATTTCATAACTGTTTGAGCACTTGGCATCCACAATATGCATAAATTATCGAAATATTTAAAGGTATCAGAAATCCTGGATGCACAGCAATTGTTTTCATTAGGACCTTGACCCATGTTGAGTGAGAGACAGGACACCCTAAGCCATAGGCTAGTCGTGGAGTCTAAGGAAAAGAGAAGTGAGGATAACGGTACGCTCCTGGACACGCTTATTTGGTACCTTGAGCGACTTTTGTGCGATGTGTCTATTTGTTGAGCGACGCACTGAGGGGCCAATCCCCAAAGTGTAGGAGAGTCGCAGAGGGTTGACGGCATTCAGCCGTAGGAGGAACCCCAGGTGTATGTGATTCGATCCTTTTGGCTATGTGAAAGGGACTCCCTCTGAGGAGTAATATTGGGTTAGGATCAGTTGGACTACAACGTATTACAAACACAATGTTTAGGAAGGCAGAGATTTTGATAGACGCTCCTGGCCGCAAGGTTGAGAGGTTGTCTTGTGCGTAGTGACGAGGCCCGGCTAGTGCATGAGCTAGTGCCGGCCCGTTTTTAGGTCCATCAGTGGTGCGTCTGCCGGGAGCCGCTTAAAAGTGGCGGTCCTCGAATCCTGGTTGTCTACGGACCAACTAGCAGTTTATGCCAAAGGATACTGTGATTGATTCGTTATTTATTGACAAGCATCGTCTAGCAGAAATCCAAAAGCAAGAGAGAGATGAAAGAGCTAGACGACGTGCTGAAATTTTTAGGAGATATTCCCCTAAGCGTAGCGGTGCTGAACCCTTACGAGGGAGTGGATCTAGTGGTCTTAGTACCACAAGCAATAAATCAAGAGAAGGTGGAAGCTCTAGTGCTCCCCTTCCTTCCATAAGCCAGTCTGTATCAAGTGAGGGAGGTGTAGCCCCACCATCCCCTATTCCTACTGCAAATCCAATCCTCGTCATGGCGCAGCCTATTGCAATTCCAACAGGAACGATAGATTTGCCGGCTCTAGGTTATCCGCTACCCATTTTTAATGGGCTAGTTGAGGAAGATGCGGAACTCCACATTAGGGAGTTTCAAAAGTTGATGTTTAACTGTCGCATTCAAGAAGAAGGACATTTAATGATGTTCTTCAATATGACTCTCAAAGGAAAAGCTGCTATATGGTATCATGGTTTAGAAGCCGGAACCATATTGAATATTGATTCATTTTATGGAGCTTTTCGAAGGGAGTTTGCCCCTGAAAGGGGTGGGCAATATTGGTTGCGTATACTCAACGTGACCCGCCAAGAACCACACGAGGATATTTGTGCTTATGCGAAGAAAATAAAAGAGTTTTTCCGTAAGTTGGACACCTCTATTCCTATCCCCGCGGCTGCCCAATTGCAATATTTTCTACATGGTTTGGACTTTAATATCCAATTGCAGTTGAGTAGTGTCCCCTTGGGGGATATAGATACTGCTATTACAAGAGCAAAAGAGGTGGAATCCCGACTACAAGCAGCCTATGCTTCTCGAGGCAATTCGAATATGGGTTTAGTATTGGGAAACAATATGGCAATGGCCAATGGCAGTAGTGGCCAAGGGATAGCGATGGCTAACCCTAATGGGAGAGGAAACATGATGCAGAATGTCCCTTTATTACTAGCTCCCCCTAGCATGTCGATGCCTACGGGCAGTCAAATGGCTCCAAATGGTGGAGACCAGGCGGTCAATTCTAATACCATGCCTGTGGCTCAACAACCAGTGCCTAATCGAATTGTTAGGATGATGGAACGACATGGTAATGACCAAGGCTATGAGTCGAGCGCTTCCAATGTTCTTGGCGAGGTTAAGGACATGATGAAGCATTATACCAACATGATTACGGAGTAGTATCGGCAAATAGCCATTGATGTCAACTTCCTTAAAAAACAACAAAATTTGATAGGAAGTAGATATCCAGAGGAGGGTGCACCTTCGAGGTTTAGTTGCAAATGGTGTGGTGGGCAGCACTATCCAAGAAATTGCCCAAATGTTAAGTGCGATATCTGTGAAAAATCCGGCCATTTAGCAGCTACTTGCTGGAGTAAGATCAGTTCCCTCCAGCGAGGTAGTCGGCAACCAGGGCCTGTTAATCATCGTGCGCAAGGAAATGATTCCCAGTGAGAAGATGGGCCTAAACAAATACTCCAACGACCAAAGACTACAGTAGAGGAGCTACCTAGTGGTAGTGGGGTTAGTTTGATTGAGGCTGTACGCGTTAATGATGCTGAAACCTCTAATCTGCGAGCTGTCCTTACAAGAGGTCAAAAGGATAGAGAGGCCGACAAGGATAATCCTGTCGATGGAAACCCTAAACAAGGCGACAAAGGAACGCAAGTTTTGGATCCTGCCATGGAAGGGGGACCTTTGAAGCCCGTGGAAAGTAAAGCCGATAAGGAACCACCAAAGAAGAAGGTGAAAGTTAAGAAAGAGGCAATAAAGCCGGTTCAGCGACCTAAAGAGCGGATGGTTTGGCATGAAAAGCGAGCTCTATCGAACTATCATGAATTCGATTTGGGGAGCTCTCTTTGCGAAGTCAAGCCGGATGTGAATCTTTTACAGCTTATCAAGCTTTCCCCAGGAGTACGCAAGGAATTTAGAAAGATCCTCCGTACCGGGTATATCGTAGAACCTTTGGGTATCGCGCGAGTTGGTGATGACTAGTTCGAGCATGCTGAGAAGCATTGCCCAAGGGTTGCGGCCTATGTCGATGGGATATTAGTAGATTATGCCATTGTCGACACGGGATCATCTGTTAACATTATGAGTTCTGAACTGATGGAACGGTTGGGTCTTGCGATCCAGAAAGATACCTCCACAATTCTCAGAATGGCAGATGATAGTTTGAGACAGCCAGAAGGCTGCATTGCTAAGGTCCATGTCACTGTTGCAAATGTAGAATGCATGTTGGACTTAAGGGTGATTCGTTTTGCAGGCCGTCCAAGTTACCAAGTATTACTTGGATGACCTTGGATCTTGCAAGTAGACTGCCAAGTAGATATACCCGCCGGTCGACTAATATTCGGTAGAGGTGCCCAGTGTGTGGTGGTTGATGCTTATCCTGAGTCCCTGCAGAGTGAGAGAGCTCCTCTATCTTCTACAGAATTGGAGACATTAGAAGATTTATCTGCCAGTGAGACATCATCGAGTGATGATTCCAAAGAGGGATCCACCACGGAAGACATCTATCAAATTATTTTGAACGAGCCAATAGAGGGCCAAGATCGTATAAGAGATGCAGATGTTATCGAGCTAGACCTTGGTACGCCTGATGATTCACGGCCAATCAAATTAGGTTCTATGCTCAGCACAGCAGAAAGGGAGGACTATGTGGCCTTGATCCAGGAATTCCGTGATATCTTTGCCTGGAGTTATGATGAGTTGAGAGGCATTGCTCCTAGTCTTGCTATTCATACAATTCCGTTGAAAAAGGGCAGTCGTCCTGTACGACAGAAAGTAAGGCGTATGCCTTTCGAACTGAGGGACGGGCTGTTTGAAGAATTACAGAATCTTCGGAAAGCAGGTTTGATTTTTCCTGTGCAACACACGGAATGGTGTTCGCCAGTTGTGATAAGAAAGAATAAGAATAATCAAATCTGATTATGTGTAGACTTTAGGGAGCTGAATAAGCAGACAGTTAAGGACTACTACCCGTTGCCATTTATTGACCAGATTTTGGATCAATTAGCGGGTAAGGAGATATATTCATTTATGGATTGCTTTGCAAGATACAACCAAATGGCGATTGCAGAAGAGGACAAGTTAAAAACAACTTTTATCACTGTATTTGGTACTTTTGTGTACAATGTGATGGCCTTTGGTTTATGCAATGCGCCTGGTTTGTGGCAACGAATGGCAGATAAGACATTCGGTGACATATCCTCTGAAGAGTTGAAGGTGTTTATTGATGACTTAGGGGCCGCCACCGTGAGAGGAAGGCAATTGATCATTTTAAGAAAATGCTTTGAGCATTGTAGACAATTTTGCATCGCCCTAAACCCACGGAAGTGTGTTTTTGGAGTACCTTATGGGCTATTATTGGGTCATGTGGTCAGTTCGGTTGGAATTGCGACAGACCCCGAGAAGGTCAAAGTTATAGCTGCCATGGGTCCACCACGCACTCCGAAAGAAGTTCATAGCTTTCTGTCTTCGGTTGGTTACTACCATAGATTCATCAACGCCTTAGCAGAAAGAATGTTGCCGCTTACAAATTTATTGTCCTTTAGCTGTTCGTTTGTATGGGGTGACCCTTGTAAGGTAGCATTCGAGGATGTGAAACAAGAGCTAGCAAGAGCGCCCGTTTTAAAAGCACCTAAAAGAGGTGAGGTGTTCTATATATTTTCAACGGCCACCATGTATAGTATCAACTGATGTTTAGCCCAAATTTGGGAAGAGAAGTGGTACCACCCGATTGCTTTTGCTAGCCGGAAGCTAGGGGTATCCGAGATCAACTATACCTACATGGAGAAGTTGTGTCTAGCGATGGTCTTTGGGACCAAGAAATTCAGGCATTATATTCTCTATGAGAAAGTCGTGCTTTATACGAAGGCGGAGGGACTTCGATTATTGATGAATAAGTTACAGCCGCCTGATTGTTTAGCAAAGTGGTTGATCACTTTGCAAGAATTTGATTATGAAATCTGTAGTAAGCCACCAAGGTTGCAAGGCATCGTGGAATGTCTTGTGGACTTTGGGAAGCCGAAAGAATCTATGGCTGAAGGTAGTGACATGGAGTTGTTATTTAAAATAGATACGGCATCTATTCCCTCCTGGTATGCTGCAATAACGCATTATTTATCGACAGGAGAGGCGTGATCCGAATTATCTAAAGCTGAGAGAAGAAAAATTAAGCAGCAAGCGTTAAAGTTTGCTTTGATCGCAAGTACATTATATCGGCAAGGGGTTGATGACATCTATCGCCGATGTGTGATGCCTGACGAGGTGCCATTCATTTTGGAAGAGTGCCATGATTCTGCTTGCGGTGGCTATTTTGCTGGACGGCTTACAGCACAAAAGGCTTTAAGAGTAGGTTATTGGTGGCCTGCCATCTTCCAGGATGCGTTTCCATATGTTAAGAGATGCGATATTTGTCAACGACATGATAGTCGAGAGAATAGGAAACGACCACTTACTCCTATTATGGCGATACTTCCATTTGAGAAGTGGGGAATAGACTTTGTGGGTCCTATTACTCCGTCGTCGACTACGCAAAAGAGGTACATCATTGTAGCAACTAACTACTTCACAAAGTGGTCAGAAGCACGTGCAACAAGGAAAGATGATGCTAAAGAAACTGCTAGTTTCCTTTTAGAGCAGATAATATGCCATTTAGGTCCGCCGAAAGAATTAGTGTCGGACCGCGGAAGCCATTTCTTGAATAAGGTGATCAAAGGTTTGACAGAGATGTGGCAAATCAAGCATAACAAGACAACCCCATATAACCCGCAAGCCAATGGGCAAGTTGAAAGCACCAACAAGCAGCTTGTGGGCATCCTGTCCAAAATTGTATCGGAAAAGAAGCGGGATTGGGATAAAAAGTTATACGTGGCAGTGTGGGCCTATAATACGACCTTCAAACGAGCCACTGGCCATACCCCGTTCAAGTTAGTATATGGGGAGGAGTGTGTCTTGCCTTTAGAGATTGAGCTGCCGACTATTCGGTTTGCCATCAATCATTCTTTGAGTGA
The DNA here is from genome assembly GCF_053477565.2 of Lygodium microphyllum. Taxonomy (NCBI): domain Eukaryota; kingdom Viridiplantae; phylum Streptophyta; class Polypodiopsida; order Schizaeales; family Lygodiaceae; genus Lygodium; species Lygodium microphyllum. The sequence goes on along the minus strand of NC_141141.1, from coordinate 162,311,107 downwards.
TGAAGACGCACTTTTTGAGCGCTTGACGACACTGGCACATTTAGATGAGCTTAAGCTGCAGAGCTTATTGCATCAAGAAGTGGCGAAGCACCGAATGAAGTAGTTACACTACCTCAAAGCCAAGAAATACACCTTCGAGAAAGGACAGCTTGTTCTATATTATGATGCACGACGTGAATTATTTCCAGGCAAGCTAGAGCCCAAATGGGATGGGCCCTGTAGGATCGTTAGAATAGGAAAGAATAAATCCATAGTTTTGTTAGCTGACCTTGAGGGGATAGAATTTAAAAATAAGGTTAATCTTAATAAGATTAAACCTTATTATTTCTGATTGCACTAATACTATGACTGCCTTGCAGGTCTAGGCGATATCGATCAAACATCTGCAAGGAAATTGTGATAGAGGTTGATGGGTCGTCTGATCCCTTATTTAGAACACCCATATTTAGAACAGAAGTATCATCAGGGAAAGCTCATTTGATGGAGCAAAGGATATAAGGTGACTGAGCAAGAAGATGGGACATTTATTTGGGAGATCAAGGTCTTCTGCCATCACTGCCTACAAATTTTGACGAGCATCCCTGTTGAATTCAATGATGAAGGAGGGATGGAGCCTACAGTCCACCCGCTGAATATACTGAATTTCAATTACCATAATTATGAGTAGAGTTCAGGTTGGCAGGATATGTAAACCCTTTATGGACGTACACCTTGTACTTTGATGGGGCGTCCAGGGGTGCATGTAAAAAAGGAAGTGTAGGAGTTGTCATCCGAGACCCCCGACGACGCATTGTCATGAAGTTAGCTGCTTATCTCGGGGTGAATTTTACCAATAATATGGTAGAATACAAAGCCCTGATTATGGGTTTGAATATTGCAAAGAAGGGTGGTATCCGCCAGTTATTGGTGAAAGGGGACTCTCAGTTGGTTTTAAATCAACTCAATGGGACGTACATGGTACGAAACCCCATCCTTTGCATGTACCATCATACTGCCATAGCCTTGCTAGACGAATTTGATAGAGTGTATTTTTAGTTGATTCCACGAAACTGGAATCACTTTGTCGATTCATTGGCTAATTTTGCGTATGAAGGAGACCTCTTCTTTAATTGTGGCCCTTGTCCCGATATATCTATTGATGGTGAGACAGGACCTGGTCATTTGTGGGGTATGCTTTCTGAACATGCCCTCTTTGGCAGACGATGGTTGATCTGGGTGATGCAGAGGGTAAGCGAGACTCATCTGCCTTTATTATCTTGGACCCACAGACTGATTAGACGACATGTGATGCGAACACCTCTTGCAATATACGCAGGAGGGATGGGTCATAATTTAATGCACCTAGTTTAGGGCTACGAGCCTCTGTCCCCCTAGGAATGGTATGCTTTGATGTCTATCATAGTTGTTTCCAGGAGGATGTTATGAGTAGTATTGTTTCATTTCATTAGGCCAAGAGGGCCGATTCAGTTTTGTAGTGAAGTGTTTCATTTCATTAGGCCAAGAGGGCCATTTCCCTATCTAGTGCGGGTGCGTTTAATCGGGTTTTTGTTTTAAGTGTTGTGCTGGACAGGTTTCGTGTTCGTGAATGTTGGTGGAGCCTGGAGGAGCCTTTGCTGCGATGGAAGCTTCTTGTGGCCAATCCAGGTGATATCTCTCCTTTACGAGTACCTTTCTTTCATGTTATATGTATATTTGTACTTGTCGAGGGGATACATTTTTGTTGGGGACCGACAACCAAGGCATGAAGTTTCAGGTTTAGGCTAAGTATGTTTGAGGGAGGTTGGAGTAGTCATTGCCTCCTGTAAAGACATTGTCACGCATTGAAAGACCTATTTTAGAAGGAAGTCTTAGTGGCCCTGTTCTGCTAGCCTGCTAGACAGCCGTTTTAGGAGTTCCTGTTAGCAGTGAGGCAGTTAGAGAATCCTACCAGAAGATAATAATGATGATGCCAAGAAACCCTGAACATCCTAAAAGATGAATATAAATACGAAGGTGTGTAAAAAGGGGTTCTAACCCCTATTAAAGAAAAGAAAAGAAATGAAATGAAAATGTATAAGCAAATGATCATCGCCTTGCGAAGGCTTGGTAGGTTCCTGGGGACGAGTCAGACCCAGGGCCGATACCTTGTCTTCCTAGGGGTGGCTTCTTGCTGGGAAAAAAATGATGATTAAACAAGGAAGGTTGGAGCGAAAATAAAAGTGAGCGTTAGAAAAGGATTAAGTGTCGCCTTGCGAGGGCTTGGTAGGTTCTTGGATGCCGAGACAGGTCCTGAGACCGATGCCCTATTCTCCTTAGGTCACTACGCTCAACTCCCTCCTTTTTACATGCCCAAGTATGTTCATACAATACAAACCCTAATAGAAGAAATGTATTGAAAGAGAATACTCTTTGATCAGGCTATAGGAGTCCTCGCCTTATAGGAGCTCCTAGTTGTGTTGTTTTTAGTTGGTAAGTAGTTCAGACTACCACTTAGGGCAACCTCTTTGATAGGTTTTTTAGTTTGGCTGTGTTGGAATAGTTGGTTAGTGACTCGCTTCGGATCTTCTGTTAGATGATGCTAGGCCTACTCCTTGTGGATATATGTTATGCCTTGGTTCTGTCCAGGGGTAGGGGAAGCAGTGTGCTAAGTTTTATTATATATTTGTTTTGTATCAGTTTGATGCTTCTTTGGTTGTTTATGTGCAGATATGTTCGTGGATTCGACGGGCTGAGTCGCCCTATCCCGTGGTCGCCAATGAGAGCGGAATTTAGGTGCTGGGAATTGCTTAAAAATAGCTAAAAATTATGAATATCAAGGGAAAAATATTCACCGTCAAAGGCGGCGGCTCGATCTAGGACGATTTTAAGCGTCAAGCAGTCGACGGGCGCCCAAGTGATACGTCTGGATTTTTAGTAGTTTTTTTGTCAGTTGGGACGGGATAGGGGAGCTGCAGGCCTGTCTGGGATGCCAAGACGGACGCCGAGAATTTTACAGTTCGACAATCGGAGCTCGGACGAGGAAGATAGCCAAAAACCAGCCGGGATGCCCAAGAGAGTGGCCAAATTGGAGAAGTGAAGAGGCATGATTAGTGGGGGGTGCCCTTTGGCTCCCCACCCCCTAATTTTTTCGTGGCACCCAAAGAAGTGCCGTGATCAGATCTGCGCGAAAAAAACGGCGCCCCCCCTCCCCCACAAATCGATGTTGAGGCTTCAAAGTAAGCCATGGATTCAATCATAGCAGGCAACCAGATTCGATCTTCGCTTCGCATCACTCCAATTCACTCGAGGAATGGCAGCCTGTAGAGGGAGAGAGAAAATCAGTCTTTCTCTCTCCTCCCTCTCTCTCCTCTAAGAGGGAGTTCATGTGGGAAGAAGAAGGAAGAAGAAAGAATGGTGGAGGCTTGTCCGGCATGGATCGAATTGCTCCACGGGTTGGAAATGGTGATTTGTGATCGTCATGAGCATGAAGTGCTGCTGATTTTCAGATTTGCAGCCATGGACACGAAACCCGAAACACGCAAATAAGCGGTAATTCAATTTTTTTCAAAGGAAATTTGAGATTTCATGGCTTTTGATTGATAAAATGTTGTTCATGTGGGCAAAAAATTGTTTATGTTGCTGTTTCCCATGAGTACTTGCTAATCATAATCAGAAAATCAGAAAAAATATGCATCTTGTGGCTCAAAATAATACACTAAAACACGTAAAATATGGAAAAGCAAGGGAAAATGATGTTTTTGGGCATAAAAATGGGAAAATGAATAGGAACACCAACTAAATTTTCATTTTTGCTGCAAGAAGGAACTAAGGGCCATAGCCCATAACCTATTTTGAATTTTTAGTAATTAAATAATGCAAAAAATAAGGGAAAATACAAGGAAAATAGAGGAAAATCACTAAAAATAGGGGAAAAATGCATTTTGGGTGCAGAAAATTAATGAAAATTAAAAACAATGGTTGTGAATGGTTGTGGGGACTGAAGCATGAGGATTTGCCGCAGTTCAACCCCACCTTCTTGTTCTAGTGTGTTTTTCCCGCTTTCTACACATAAAATGATGGCAAAATGCCTTATAAATCTATGCAACAATGCAATATTTAAACGGGGAAGGGTAGGGAAGTTGAAATATGTCTAAATGCCGTGTGAGATGATGGAAAAGTTGCTTATTTCTATGCATAGCATTTAGGATGGATAATGATTAAAATTAAGAGCCTAGTAGCACGAGGGTTTCCTTGGTGCTAGGTTCGTGCAACGCCGCATAAGAACGGTAGTTGAAAATCATTGAAAGGATGTTTTCCACATGTGCACAATATTGATTTCATAACTGTTTGAGCACTTGGCATCCACAATATGCATAAATTATCGAAATATTTAAAGGTATCAGAAATCCTGGATGCACAGCAATTGTTTTCATTAGGACCTTGACCCACGTTGAGTGAGAGACAGGACACCCTAAGCCATAGGCTAGTCGTGGAGTCTAGGGAAAAGAGAAGTGAGGATAATGATACACTCCTGGACACGCTTATTTGGTACCTTGAGCGACTTTTGTGCGATGTGTCTATTTGTTGAGCGACGCACTGAGGGGCCAATCCCCAAAGTGTAGGAGAGTCGCAGAGGGTTGACGACATTTAGCCGTAGGAGGAACCCCATGTGTATGTGATTCGAGCCTTTTGGCTATGTGAAAGGGACTCCCTCTGAGGAGTAATATTGGGTTAGGACCAGTTGGACTACAACGTATTACAAGCGCAATGTTTAGGAAGGCAGAGATTTTGATAGACGCTCCTGGCCGCGAGGCTGAGAGGTTGTCTTGTGCGTAATGACGAGGCACGGCTAGTGCATGAGCCAGTGCCGATCCATTTTTAGGTCCATCACCTGGTCTTCCTTACTCCAGGTGTAACAATAGAAGGAATACCCAACTCATCATCAATGCTCTGTTTTGAGCCACTGGATTCACCATCCACATAAGAGTGGCCTACATTCACATCAAACATGGACTGATCAACCTTCTATTTTCCTTTTCGTGATACCTGCATACCACTATCTGCATTGCTTTGAGAAGATTCTCCTGATCTCAATGTGCCTGTCCATGGCGAAGAATGTGAACCACTGCTAGAGGACACTCCAGGTCCACTAATATTTTGTGACTGCTGCTGTGAATTCTGTGCAACATTACCATTTTGTGCATCTACATCATCAATCACATTTACTGGTTTATACCAGCTACTCATCTCATCAAAAACAACATCTCTGCTCACTGTAAACTTACGAGTAGAAGGGCTATAGCATCTATACCCTTTTTGCTGCAGAGAGTAACCAATAAAGATGCACTTCTCAGCTTTTGGATCCAACTTGGATCTCAACTCATCTGGCACATGTACATAGGCAATGAAACCAAAAATTTTCAAATGAGAAATATCTGGTTTCCTACCAGTATACGTCTCCTCTGGTGTCATCCCATGTATTGCTGCAGTGGGAGTCCTGTTCATTATGTAGACTGCTATAGCAACTACTTCAGCCCACAGGCAGGTTTTTTTCATTGAGCATGGCACGAGATACCTCTCCAATATGCCTGTTTTTCCTTTCTGCAATTCCATTTTGTTGTGGGGTATGACTGCATGAATATTGCTGCTTTATGCCATGCTCCTGCAAGAACCTTGCAAACTCATTTGAGAGGTACTCTCCCCCTCCATCTGACCTTAGGCATTTTATTTGCAGACCTGTTTCTTTTTCAGCCATAGCTTTAGGAGTTTTGAAATGCCCAAAAACTTCACTTTTCTTTTTCATAAAATACACCCAAACTTTTCTGCTATAGTCATCAATAAAAGTGACAAAATAATGACAGCCTCCAAGAGATGCAGCTTTAGTAGTCCACACATCAGAGTGGATTAATTCCAATGGCTTCTTACTCTCTTGAACATGTCTAGGAAATGGTTTCCTTGCCTGTTTTCCAAATTGACAGGCTTCACATACCTTATGCATTTCTGCAACCTTGAATTTAGGCAATCCTGCAACAATATTTTGGGCCTGCATTGATTTAAGTCGCTGTACATTAACATGACCAATGCATTTATGCCAGATATCAATATCTGCAACTACACCGGTCAAACATTGCTGCACTCAATTCAGGCATGTCTGCATCCAACGTAAACATTCTGCCCTTCTTCTTTCCTTTTGCTATCAAGTGACCTTTATTTTTCATATCCTCAACAAAGCATCCATGAGGATTAAATCTGACCTGCAAGCCCTGCTCAACCATTTGACCAACGGAAACCAGATTCTTGGTGATATTCAGGACATGAAATACATCGGATAGGTATTTCTTTTTCCCATCCTACATAGACAAAGGAATTTTTCCAATCTGCACAATAGGATGTGCAGTATCATCACCAGTCTCCACAAAACCTAGTTTTTCCATTTTCCTTGCATCCTCCATCCATTCTGCATGACCTGTCATGTGGTTTGATGCACCTGAGTCAACATACCATACATCGTTGCTTTCTTCTGCACTTGTCACAGAATTATTCATGTGTTGCACCATAAACAAATGCTCATTTCTGTCATCACCCTATCTACTAGAAGATGCATAATTCCCTTGTTGCAATTTCCCATTCATGATGTCATTCTGCATTTTATAGCAGACTTTAGTCATATGACCCATTTTACCACATTAGTAGCATTCAACATTGTTGTTTGTATTTTGGCCTCTTTGCCATCCACCACGACCTCTTTGGCTCCCCTTGCCTCTAGAGTTACCACGTCCTCCTCCATAGGACTGGTTTTCTTGAGTTTGCTGCATATTCTGATTTCTACCATGGCCTCCAAATCGGCCTCCTCTACCTCTGCCTCTACCTCTTCCAGCATTTGAGTAGAAGACAGCTTCTTTTGAAGTTCCTCCTGAAGAAGATGGACCACCATTTCTCTGCTCCTCAGAAATTAGAAGAGCAATCAACTCCTCAAAATCAGAAAATCTTTCACAAACGGAAATGGATGTTCGGAATTGTGCATAATCCTTTCCTAGACCATTCAAGGTCACAAAAACTAAATCATCATCTTCCACTGGCGACCCAATGGAAGCAAGTGCATCTGCAATCTTCTTCACCTTCATGTGGTAGTCGTTGATGCTCATATTTTCTCTTTGCACATTGTGCAACTCTTGCTTGAGCTGCATTTTCCTGGCTTGCGTATTTGTGCTATACATTTTTGACAAAGTATCCCATGCCTCCTTTGGCATACTTGCATCTTGAATATGCACAATCATAGAGTCTGAAATACTGATAGACAGCCAATATATAACTTTCCTGGCTCTCTCATGCCATGCTCTAAATGCCTGCATTTGCTATTGATTGGGAACATCAGGAAGAACTGGTTTTTCTTCATTTCCTGCAACAAATTCCCAATATCCTTTTCCCATAAGGAAATTTGTCATTCTAAACTTCCATGCTTGGAAGTTGTTCTTGTCAAGCTTTTCAGTGACAATCTGTGAAAGAGAATCGGACGCCTTTACAGAACACTGTAAAAAATTCTGTCACTGCAAAGAACACGGCAAATCTGCAAAACTGGCGAAAGTGGTATTTGACCACACGGTCACTTCCTAGTGACGATTTTGCATATACATGAACCAAGGATGATTCTGTAACTCCCAATGTCTCTGCACACGAGCATACGATGCAATATCTGTGGTAACTTTTCACTGACCTGTAGAACAGTGGTCGCACATCATAAAACGGGGCTTTTTCCTGAGTGCGTGCAGAAAACTTCCGCCTCCAAAACAGGCCCCGAAATGGCCTCAAATAAAAAAAACAGGGTCGCCAGGGCTAAAGCCCTTACCCGCAGCATATATTGCCCTCTTGCTTCACCGCGAAGGGCATCTCAACTTGAGACAATGCACTCTTGCAATTTCCGGCTGTGCTGCCTCCAGAGATCTGCTCCCAAAACAGAAAATGAAAGCAACACTGCTCCTCTTACCAGAACACCGCAAGCTTGGCTTGCTTTCTTGAGCTCCTTACCACGAACAAGGCTCTGATACCATGTCAAGATTGTGGGAGAGAAGGAAGGAGTCTCACTTGAAGCTTTCTTGCTTGTACAATGGGGGAATACACACAGAGATGGAGGCTGAAAATTGTTTTCCTCTTCTTAGTTGTGTAAGCCAAAAAGAACTCCCATACATCGAAATAGAAGAACCCTATATATGGGTCTCAAACCAAACTCAACTAACTAAGGTGGCATACTAACTGAGCTACAAACTACAGTAGATAAGGATAGCTATCATCTAGCTATTATTCATGGGCGGTGTACCAACCGCATCTGCAACTGACAAGTCGGTGACATAAATACACAACGGTCACCCTGGCGTATCACGAGTGGAGCTCGATATCTCAACAACCTCCCCCTTGAGCATCCAGCAATGCCCTGGATCCTTACTCTCCTAAACCTAACTGAACCCGATTCAAAGTCGGCTCTAATTGAAAAGCCTCGAGGTAAAGCTACAACAATTGAGGATGGTTTGCTAAGTCATCCTCTTCCATCCACTTGGCATCCATTAGTGAATAGTTTTGAAACTTCTCCAAATACCTTCTGGAAACTTTACCTCTGATCTTTCTCTCTTTATGTGTCAAAATCTACTTGGGTACCAAAATCTCATGTTACTCCTCAACCTTTTGCCGAATTCAACAGATACATCCTCAGGCACATCACCATGAAAAGGTCTCAACAAGCTCACATGAAAGGCATTGTGTATCCCCCAATGTAGAGGCAATTTCAGCCTATAAGCAACATTGTTGATTCTCTCCAACACCTGAAAGGACCCATAGTATCTCATTTTCAAGTTTGGATACAACCACTCTCTAACTTTCATCTTTTTCAACCTTGCCTTTTCAAAACGCTATAATCGCCCTCTGCAAACTGCAAAGCACATCTACGGCAATCAACTGCCTTCTTTTGCTTCTCTTGAGATCTTTGAAGAGCATACTTAACCTTTGCATAGATTGCATCCATGTTTTCTACATACTAATCAATCTCAAAGATCTTGTCCTTTGTGTCAAAAATAGGAGGCATTTTTTCCCACCTTCCACAACCTCAAATGGAGCTTTGCCAGTGGACCTATGCACTGTATTATTGCATGCAAAAATTACGAGAGGCAAATATTGCTCCCACTATGACTTATGCTCAGATGCATAGAATTTCAAGAGATTAAGCACTATAGTATTTGTCTTTTTTTATCATCTTTATGCGGATGGAAGGATGAAGAAAATTTCAGTGTGGCATCCATGTTTTCAAACAGCCCCTTTCAAAACAAATTGGTCATCCCAGAGTCTCAATCACAAGTGATCAACTTTGGCATGCCATGATAGAGATTTGGTCACCTCCAAGACAAGCACAACCATTTATAGGGTAGATTAGGGAAGTTTATGTAGTTGTACCACGTTCAAAAGCAAGCCACGTAGCAATTTTGCAGTCACCAATAGTTTAGGCAGGATCCTGGGTGGGTCGGGCAGGCTGGATAGGGCAAACAAATTTGCCACGTAGTAGGCTGTATTTTTTGCAGCCCTTTATTGTTACTTTATTGTTTTTTATTGAGTTGTCCATTTTTTGCAGCTGACCTGATTACTTTTTTTTTTTGGGAAAATAAAGTGTGTCTAATTATATTACTTTAAAAAAAACCTGAATACAAAGAACTGCTCATACTCAAACCCTCCATCTTGCTGCATCTGGGCTAGCCAACTCCCCACCGCTAGTCCTCCATGTGCCAAAAGCCATAGGACATACGATACCCTCCTGGGCCTCTAGCTGTCCCATAGGCGGTGCCAGAAAATTTGATGGAAGGCATCCGTGATGCTGTGCTCCGCCCGATATCTGCTACGCAAAGGCGCCCAGTCCATGTCCTCCTACATCAGTACATGTCTCCCAATCCTGGTTGTGTACTCCAAGAACCTCAGTGGCTTCTTGGCAACCATAGTGGCTGGCCATAGCCACTCTCCAAGGTTCCACTCCAGCTCCTCAAGTGGCCTACTCTCCCATATCCAGAGGCACCACTCCCAAAATTCCTCCTCGAACACATAAGGGTCCAGACGCCAGGTCTTCCCTTGAAGACCAATTACATGAATCCTCCTCCAAGGAAGGACAATGATCTCCTCATCCTGCTCCCCTCTATCAAGGACCAAACGCCCCCCTCCTGCATGGTGAAGAAAATCCCATAAGAGGCACCACCTACTCTGCTTATCACCTATAGGACGACACCTGCCGGTGAAAATCTAGCGGCCCATACCTCGCCAAGCTCTACTAGCTCTCGGATAGGGGGGTCAAGCCACTCCTGAGGTATCACTGTGTCAATCTCCCCTCTCCTCAACTCCGCTCCTCTCTGACACCTCCTCTCTGACACCCTGATACTTGCTACAGCACCTCCTAGTCCATCATCGTGTACACCTCCCGCCATGTCCTGATAGTGCAAGCGGGGTTGGCCTCCCAGCCAGCCCACTGGACGTGGGGGCACTCGCCAATCTATATCCCATCCCTATCTCAGACCTAGGGGCACCAGACCACCGGTTGGTGGTCTATATCCTCCTCGCATCCTAGAGGGCTCTAAATTAGGACCTTATAGCGGCCCTACAATAGACGAAGGAGGCTGTAGAGAGAAAGGAGGATCTGGGGGGCGTGATTTGGGTAGCCGTGAAGATCCATCTCAAGGATGGCCTCCAATCACCACCAAGCCTCGATTTGCATTCCTGGAGACCCTCCTGTAATAGGACCTTCCAGGTCTGCCCTCTGGCATGAGCCCGTGGACTACTAGCTTGCCCAACAGGGCCAGGCTCTGGAACTCTGGGTCTATAATCCCAAGCCCTGTCTCAGACCGTTGCCGGATGACAATCACCCATTCCACCTTGGCCCGAGAATCCCTAGACCCATCTCAACCTGGCAAGAGAAAATTCCACACTAGGCGGTGAAGCTGAGCTATACAAGACGAGGAAAAACACCAACACGAGGTGATGTACCATGTCATCGCTAGGAGGAAAGATGGAAAGATGGGTAGTACTCCAGTAGGTCAGCTTCCGCCTGATAGAGTCCAGTACAGGAAGAAACTGCTGGGCAGGAGTGATGTCAAGTCCCACTTGAAATCCTAGGTATTGGATGATCTGCTGCCCTTTGCACACCCATTTGAATCCCAACTAGCCGCCCCACTCTGTGCTAGAGTTCGGGTTTGTAAGAAAACCAACTGACTTTTGCAAGTTGATTTTTGCTCCCACTGCAGTGCAAAACACCTCAAGAGCTAGTCTCACTCTCTCCAGCATCAACACATCATCCTCTATGTATAGTGCAGTATCATCTGTATAATCTGAATCTAACAGCTCCATCTCCTCCCTCATCGAAAGTTGAAGGCCACATAGCTTGCTCACACGTGACCGGAGGAGGTAGGACATCGCCTCTTCAAAGAATAGGAATAGATACGGGGACAAAGGATAGCCTTGTCGGACTGATCTCTCCAGCTGAAACTCCTCCCCCCTCTTGCACCTATGAGAACCCTACTAGTAGCCAATCTATAAAGTGCAAAGACCCCATAGATCCATGCCAAGGGGAAGCCCAACCTCACCATGGTGCCCTCTAAGAAATCCCATTCAACCATGTTGTAGGCTTTCTCGAAGTCCAGGAGAAGTACAGGCAATCCCTGAACACTGTGCTGGGCCCACTCAGTCACCTCGAAGAAGGTGAAGACATTGTCTAGGATGCTCCTATCCTGGACAAAACCTGTCTGTGTGTCACGAATGATGTCTAGAAGCATGGGGTGGAGTCATCTACTGATCATCTTAGCTAGTGCCTTATAGGCTACTGATAGTAGGGTGATCAATCTCCATTGGGAAAGCTCCAACCGGGGTCTCCCCCTTTGGGGAGGAGACCGATAAGACCTACCGATAGAGTCCCTGGCATCCGTTCTGAGCTTCAAATCTCCGGAAAGGCCACTAGTAGGGGGTCCTTCACCACCTCGCAGTAGGTAGCAAAGAAGGCCTTAGAGAGACCATCCTCTCCTAGGTATTTCTTCCCGTCCTATGTATGGAAAGCCTCCTCTAATTCCTTCTCTATGAAGGGGTCTAGGAGGGAGCAACCCATCTCCTCTATGACGAGGGACGGGATGTGGTTCCAAGCCTGCTGTCTACAGCCCTCTCCTTTGGCTGAGACTACCTCCTACTGGAAAGGTGTCTGTAGTAGTCTGTGGCAGTCTCCATCACCTCATCTGGGCTAGAGCAAATCCTCCCATATTGATCCCGGAGGCTGCGAAACTGATCTCTTGAAGTGCAAGGTTGATGCACCTGGAAAAACTCCCTGCACATCGTATCCCCCTTCCGTGCCCAAAAAGCTGCTAAGGTATGGAAGGAAAACTCCGAGCGCCTGTCCTCGATGCCGGTAAGAGCTGCCCGTGCGCGCACCTCTTGTGCATGGAGAGTGGGGTCCCCTAGTGCTTCCTGGAGAAGTCTTTGCATCGCTACAAGGTCTCGTCAGAGTACTCTCTCCTCCTAGCTTTGCTATCTGGCCTGTAGGGCTACCTCCTGGCAGATCCTACTCAACTCAGCTAGGACCTCTGTAACGTCCTCTGTGATCCTATCCCTCTTGTCCCACTCCCAAGCCCAAAGCTACTCAATCTACCTCTTCACCTCCTCCCTTCTGTAGATCGACTCAGGGATCCGATAGGATCGTGTATCTAGGGTTGAAACTAGGGGGTCAAGTGTTAGGAGAACTGGGCAGTGATTAGACAAAGTGGTGTCGGCCAACAGCCCTACCTGGCCTCCATGAGAGCACCCCCATTCTCCCACATAGAACCTATCCAGCCACTCCAGCAAAACTCTACTGCCTAGCCACCTGTATCCCCAAGAGAAGTCCAATGACCTCTCCCTCCTGTGGAAAGCTGGGTCCCTCCAAGCATCGTGTACTCCTAATGCAAGGAGGAAAAACTCCCATGCCTCCTGCTCCTCCCCTACCATACCCTGGCTGCCTTTGCCATGCTGGTCCTCTAGGGCCTCCAAGTTGTTGAAGTCTCCTTCAACAATCCAAGAGTCCACCTCTAGGAGTCCTGCTGCAATCTCCCCAGAACCTGCTACGTGCCCTAACCTCCATAAGGGCATAGACATTGAGGACTCCAAGGCACGAGTCCCCAATATCCAACCTGATCCATAGAACCCTCCTTGCCACAATCGCCCCATGATCACATACATAGGCAGTAAGGCTTAGGCCAATAGAGGTGTATATGCCTCCACTCTTGCCGTGGGTACCGATGGCATACTCCCAAAAAGTGTGTGAACTACTTGGGAGTACCTTCCCTACCCGATGGGCCTAGGCGGTCGGTTGTGAGCTTGTGCTCATACAGAAGTAGGATGTTGATCCATCCACAGTAAGGACCAGCTGCAACTCCTACCAAACAATCAACTTCCTGGAACCACGTGCCCCACTGTAGTGGACACTATTCACATTCTAGGACGCAAGATCTAAGCTCATAGGGAAACCTGTGATTGATCGAACAGGCATCTGATCGGTGTGGAAGCTACTAATGAAGAGGAAGAGCTATGGGACATGCGAATATGCTTTGCCACAGGTCTGGATGGTGAACTCCAATCCCCCATGGTGGCCCTCGGGCAGACCATGGGGGTGATAGATGCTCCAGGTTGTACCACCAAGGCATCTATCAGGCTGAGAGTCATGGCTCTATACATTGGTAGAAACGGGCAACCTGTGCAAGGGGCCACTTGATCACATCCATCGGTGCTCTCCATTGTGGAGGGGCTCGAAAGATAATGCTCAAGTGCGGGACCTCGGCACCAGCCCACCAATTAATGTCCATCATGCAACCTGGCCACTACTGTGAAAATAGTGCTAGTCCTCCTCCCATCCACTAAGAGATGTGGTTTGCCACTTGACTCTTCACCTCCTCCTCTATCTGTGTCATCGTCCACTCCCCTGAGTGAGAGGTCTGAAGGAAGAAGGCATAGTTTGGTCCATTCGATGGTGCTAGTAGATGGACCTTGCTACTCATTGACTTGCGTATCACGAAGATCCCCACCTCGAAAGATAGTAGAAACTCTCCACACTCTGCAACTCCCAGGTAGGACCACGGACCATTGCAAAAAAATTCATGTGGTAACAGTTGCACCTATCTCGGGAAAGTGTGACGAGCGACAAGGACAGATGAGCTAGTGACTGTGTGGGGAGGGGGGGGCAAGGCTACTGGTGAGTGGAGGATGTAGGAGTATGTGGCTCATCACCTCCTATGGGAAGAGGGGGGATCACCTGTACCAGGTGTGAATCAGGGGGGCTGATCGACGGGGGAATGGTGGGGGGGAGGAAGATCGAGGGATGGTGGGGTGGTTGGAGGTACGTGGTGGGTGTTGGGGGGGCTGTGAGCGATCCATTGGGGAGGGGGGTGCAAAGTGCTCTGCTGGGGGGCTGTCGCTCACCTTCCTACTGCCGTGGTTGTGTCTAAGGGGATGACTGTGGGCCCCCCTTTCTGTCTCCCTCTCTATCATCTCTGGACACATATAAAACCATTAGTGTCCACCTGTAGGCCTATCGGCAAAGCCGCCTTGGCTCCGAAGCACATGCAATCTACTGCCTAACGCCCAAAGTCATGGCAGCGCAGGCACTACCTTGATTGCCCAGTCACAATGACTTGCTGCCCAAAGGAGTAGCCTCCTGCCTCAATCTCCAAGAACTTTGGTGAACTCTTTGTATCTTTCACGCCCACCCGTACCTTTGGGACTCCTGCAGTTGTCACTGCATTCGTGAAGGAGGCAGGAAGAACTATGCCAAAGAGCCGTCCAAAGTCCTCCACTAGCTAGCAGTACTCTACCGCCAGTCTGGGGAAAAGTAAGGTGACCGGATGTCTAAGAAACCTGTTATGGAGAGCAAATGTATCCACTACGAAGCCACTGCACCAGGGAACCATGTAGATGACCCCCTTCATGGAGGCGTAGGGTGAGCTATCCACTAGCTCACGAGCTGCGTCTGCAGAGATGAGTCGAACCATGAAGATCCCTTGACCCATGAGGATTACCTCCGCGATGTGCGTTGTGCCAATGCACAACGTGGAGTGAAGCCAATCCCGAAGCTAGCCCTCGATGGGGAGTGCCCTATGACCTAACCAAAGATGGTTGTTTCTTTCAACTCTTGCTCTGTGGCACGAACGGCTAAGAGTTGTTCCTCAGAGAGGACGATGCACAAGGTGTTTAACTGGGGGGCACTCGCAAAATGCACCAACATCTGACCAAAGGTTTTGATTGCACGTCCCTGCTGAGAACCTACCTATCATGCTACTTTGCTACCGGTGGGGGGGGAAGTTGTTGTAGAGGGAGGAAGCAACTTGGGGGGGGGGGGGGGGCATAGGTGATGGATGTGCCAGACAAGGCCGTATGCTGTACGGCGAAGGAGGCGGGGGCAACGTGGGGGGGTCAGGGGGGTGCCACTAGGCTATAGGCAGGGGACCATTGGCGATGGCAACGGGCGGGACCAGGCAAGGCGGGCGCGAGGAATCAGGTGGGGGTGGCACGATGGATGAGTCAAGGGCAAGGTAGCTTACGTGACGTGAGAGGTAGGAGTTTTTTAGAAAAATACCTAATTATATTATTGTATTATTTCCTGCCTATTTAGGCACGCTTGCCCTCTGGTCATAGTCGCTTTAGTTCCTTGCATGTTGAGAGAGATCTTTGGCTGGTCATACTCACATAGCCTGTATACATATTTGCCTTCGGTATTCAGCATTCAATCTCTACTCAACTCTCTCTCTTTGTCATGAGGACATGTATTTTTGAAACCTCACTTAACATGTGGATTAACTTTTAATCACATGATTAAGTAAATGTTGCACATGTGAGGTGCATCTGGGATTAGAGTAAATTTATGAGCCTGAGACCCGAGAAAATCACAGGATGTCAAAGGCAAAAGTTGCTATAAGTTATGCCGCACAAGTACTTGGTGGTATCTGGTGCCAGTTGTTGGCCTAGGTCATTTATTTGGCCATAAGTGGTAGTTTGATGACACTAGAGAGGTGGCATTTAATGGTACCTAACGCTAATCCGATGGTCAAAGATGATGCAGACACACTCGGGAATGGAAGTTGCCTAGCTAATTTACTTATTGGCTAGTTAGATTATGTTCACCAAAATAATTATTAGATTAATTTTTAGTATTTAAAGACTGAAAATTAATATTTAATTATGGATAATGCTAGAAAAACCATTTGGGAAGGCTGCCACTTGTCAAAAATGCCCATGCAAGACTAAAAAACGTCTTTAGAGACTAGAGAGAGGCATTTTTAGTATATTCAGCCTATAAGAGAGGGGGAGGAGATGCTGCTAGTCTAATTTGCAACCATTGGAGGACCTTCTCAGGCAGCCAAGGGCTGGAGAAGACCAATCAATAGCAGGTGACAGCATCTACAAGCTATTGAGAGAGGGCAACAGCAGTAAATGATTGATTTTCTTCAGTTCTTTGCATCTACATGCTGTTGTGTAGGGGAGCAGCTGCATTTGACTGATTTTCAGTCATTCTTCATGACAAAAATCTAAATTTTATCTCTCTATAACTTTCTCTCTCATCTCCTAGCCTTGCTCCAAAGATTGCAGTGTTGAGATCACGAGAGACTGAAAATTTTCAGATTTCTTTACTGTAAATCCTAATTTGCAACAATAATTAGGGTTTAGCAGCAGCCTCAGGAAGCATGCCAGAAATTGGAAGCTCCAAGACTTGGATTTTTCAGGGTTGAAGGTGAATTTCAGCTAGGTTCAGGTGGCGGACTAGCCAGCCATTGAATTTGGGGCATTTCCATCGTCTATGAAGTGGGTGAAGGCCAATTAAGTGCCCGAGTCAAGGGGCAAAATAGATTGAAGACTTGCTGGTCACTTTGGATAGCAAGGGGAGTTTGGATTGCGAAAGGGATCGGGAGAATCCCATTGTAAATCAACTTCTTCTTCAATAAAGCTAAAGAAATACCGAAAGGGGCGCCAATTTTGGGGCCAATCGAGTGTGCACTGTCCAAGATCAGTAGGTAAATTTGTATTTTTAAATTTGCATTAATTGTTTGCTGCTGTACTTAAGTTGTAATCAAGGATATACCACCCATCCACGAAAGGAAGGATGGTTTCACTCTCTCTCTCCCCGTAATAGATAATTGTATTGATTACGAAAAAAGTACAAGATTACAAGATGTAGGATGGCTCTAGGACATCGTGCATAAACTTTCTATAAAAAATTTTAGATAACTAATAGAGTGCAAAAGTCACGGCAAACAAGTAGTAGAGATTTCCATATGCCAAGGGACCAAGTCCTCCCTAGAAAGGACATCAATATGCTGAACAAGGTCAAGCTACTAATGTAGAAGATCTTTCCACTTGGCGAGGTGAGTTTGCACCCCATATGTGGAATAGAAAACAAAAGCATTCCAAGTTGTCTGATTGTGCCACCAGCCCTAAAAATGGAGGAATGGAAATAGAATCTTCATATGTGGTTGTGCCTAAGAAGGATATTTGGGCCAAGCAAAGACCCAATCGAAAGGGTGTAGTGACGTGCCAACCACATCTTGCCAAATAGCAGATAACAAGGACCAGACTTTCCATGCCAAAGGGCATGAAAGAAAACCGCGGCAAGAAGTTTTTGCAACGGTGGGGAAAAAAAAAACAAGCACCATTTGAGATGTGGTGTTTTGCAAGTGTCACGGCAAGAGGCAACCCACCAACCATGACATGCCAAAGGAAGACTTGTGTATGGTGTCTTATTGAACCAACCCTCAATAGTCATTTTCCACCAATGCCAAGATTTGTGTATGCCCCAAATAGCCAATGGTGGTCCTTAATCATAAGATGGTATACTTGATTAGCCGAAGCCTTTTCTAGCCGGAGTCAACCGACAAGGTCACAATCTTGCTAGGATCGATTAGGAGTGAGGGTAGGGAAGGGCTCTTTAGGCTACAATGTTGTCGAAAGATGGTCTCACAAGTCCCTGTAACTTTGAGGGATGCAGAAAAGCCTCTTGGAGGTGCGAAAAAGCCTCCTAAAGGTGCAAAAAGACATCCATCCTCGGTGAGTCACTAGAGTGGCATTAGAAACCGAAGATAAACCTAGTCATTCCATGCAATTAAATTTAGGGAAAGCCTCTTGCTTCCCATCCCACTAAATCAGCTTGGACACTGCCAACAATTCCATCTGGAAAGAGTTAGCAGCCGAACGATCATCCGAAGGGTACTACTAAGCATTTTGAAGAACCAACCTCCACGAGTAGATGAGCTAGGTGAGTAAGAAGGAAGAGGATAAAGAAAATGGGGTGTCAACATTAGGAACCTACCACCATAAAGCATAAATAGTCATGCTACCATCAACCACGCCCCGCTCTTCCAAAAAGAACCGCGCAACAAAGACCAAGGGGTGTCAATCAGTGCACATGGCACGAAAGAGAGACCATGAAAGAGCAACCATGTGAGTGTGCACATCCAAAATATCCCCACCATCCATACTTTTAGGAGTGCAAGCATGGCTCCAAGAGATCCACGAGATAACTCAATGTAAATTGTCCTTTTTCCATAGCATAAACAGAATGTGCCTACTAAGAACCCTCAAGGTGGAGGCAATCCAAGGCAAAAGCAACAAAAAATATGTGAGCATAGGAAGCATAATGAGTAGTGCCATTTAAGGCAAACATGGAAAGGCCAAGCCTGGGATTTCCAACATAGAAACTTCGCGTCTAATTCTAGAGCAATCCATTGCACCAATTTCTTGGCTAAACATCAACACCTAGTGGGTAACCCACAAGCTACATGACATTCCCAAGGGGGATCACCATCCCTTGCCATTGCAAAGACTGCTGATTTGGTTCAGTAGAGCTAATGAGGAAGGATTTGGCTACATTAATACGAAGACCACAAGCTTGGCCGTGAAGTTTCCATATATCCAATGCCTTGTGGAGGTTCTCTCATTGCGCTTTGAAAATCATGAACATGTCATTTGCTAGTGGATGAACCACAAAATGTTTGCCAAAGAAAGAGAGATATCAGCCAGCTATCCCTTGGTCACCTAGTGAGAAAGCATGGAAAGGACTAGATGGGTCATCAAGGCAAAAAAAAAGGGGCTCAATGGCAACCCTGTGTCTGACTGATTATGAAAGAGTGAATGGCTCAATGACTCCACCATTCAGCATGACCTAAAAAGAGGCATCCATGTTGTGTGTCAAATGGCGGATCAAACCTATAACATGCATGAGCTTTGCCAGAAAAGACCACTTCAAATAATCCAAAGCCATTTTGAGATTCAATTGAATCAGCACGACTTCCTGCTTGGAGTGTTTGCATAATCAATGGCTAATTCAACATTTAATACATTGTGTAAGATATTTAGACCCTTGATAAATTGATTAGCGTGCACAAGGGTAGGGAGGTGCTTGTAGAGATGATTAACCATGACTTGAGTGAAAATTTTGTACATAGATCCCATCAAAGAAATTGGCCACCAATCTTTTAGCATCAAGGGCGACGGCACTTTTGAAATCAACTTAATGACCCCCCCTGCCCCCTTTCACGAGGCAAGCATAATTCGAGTCTCCCAGATCTATTAGTACGTGGCTGCCAAAGGCTTGGCAAGAGTGGTAGCATAGGCTTCCAAAAACTCATTAGTCAAGCCATCCCTTAACTTTTGTCCTTGGGTAGATGTAACAAAACATCCATGACCTGTCCCTCTGAGATATCTGTTTCCAAATCATTATGCATATCTTGAGACACTTGATCCCTGACCAGGGCATAGAAAGCCAAATGGGCCTAGGTGGTCTAGTGAGTGGGAGAAGACAAAGTAACAATAAGGTCAAGGAAATATTCTCTACGCATACGCACAATGGACTGCGTGTGCATGCTTGAGGTGCACCATATTTTATCAGGTAGGAGAGGCATGCAAGCCTCAAAAAATTTTATGTGATTGATACAAAGCATCTTGTAGATTCTCGATCAAGCTTTGTAACTTGGCTTGCTAATAAGATCTCAACTAGAATTGCTGAATGAGATTTGTCAGCCTTATGGCCAAGGGTAGCAGGAACGGATATAGTGTTGAGATGACAAGCTCAACACATGCGGACATTGATGATGGACCGCATGGTTAGATGGGTCCACATGTCTACACTTAGCACGTCAGTGGTCATTATGACTCTCACATGGCCACCCACTGACTCATTACTTATTATATTCAGGTTGTTACACCTATTTATAGCTGGCATAGTTATAACGCCAGTTGACTAGTGTAGTCGGTTATGCATTGTTTGACTTAGTAGGCCACTTTCCTTTATGTTGTATCTTATCTATACTTTTTGTACATTGTAAAGTGTGTGGAAGAAGAAGAAGAAATCAGCAAGAAAACGTTTTGGCCTCCATCTCTCTTCTTGTCTCTTGAGTGAGCTTCTCCTTGTGCATTCTGTGTGTGTTTGGCGCAGCATCTTGAGCAAGTCTCCCCACCACGCGATTCTTCACATGATATCAGAGCCGCGCCACTGAGAGAGGCTGATTTTGAAGGCTGAAGCGAAGGAGAAGAAGCAAGTTTTGAGCAAGCAAGCCACGGGTAAGAAGCTCTCCCATCCTTTCACTCTTTCTCTTGGATAGTGCCTGTGGAGGCACCGAAAGCAGGGCATAGCAAAAATCTTAGATTGCAGTGAGATTTGGTGTGCGCAAAGAGCGTTGTGTATTCTACAAATCAGCCCTCTAGGGCTATCCCGCAGTTATTTGGGGCATCTGAGGCCATTTCAGGCCCCGTTTTAAAGCCACAAGGTTGCGGACATCAGTTTCAAGGTACACTGTGACTTCGAAAGTATTGACTAAAAGTGGATGTGCAAGTTACAGATTTCAAATCTATAAGCTCAAAGGTTTTTACCAGCAACTAAACACAAAGTTTATCTGCAAACTGGTTGCAGATTGCATGTATTATTGAGCAGATAGTGAAAAAGGCTACCCAGTGTATTGCTGTGCACTACAGGTCGAAGGTTGCAGAAGATTTGCTTGCTATTTGGTATTAATTTTGTAATAATGGCAGAGAATGGTGGAAGCCCCATCATTGAGAAGCTCAACAAAAACAATTACCCTTCATGGAAGTTCCGTGTCATGAATTTCCTTATTGGAAAAGGCCTCTACGAGTTTGTTTCAGGTGAAGAAAAGGAGCCGGAGGTGAGTGATCCTCCAACTGCAGAAGAGACAAAGGCACGGAAGGAATGGAATGCAAAGGATAAAAAGGTCATGTATTGGTTGTTTGCAGTAATTGACAACAATATGCTGGGACACATTAGAAATGCACAGAATTCATATGCAACTTGGACCATACTTGAAAGTATGTTTTCTGTAAATACAAAGGCACAAAAGATTCAACTCAAGCAAGAGTTGAATACATTGAAGAAAGAAAAGATGTCTATCAATGAGTATGCACTGAAGGTAAGGAGCATTGCAGATGCCTTGGCAGAAATTGATGCAATGCCCGATGATGATCATTTTGTGTCGTCTACCTTGGTGGATTTAACAATGAAAAGGCTTGGAAGTCTTTTGTAACTTCCGTATATGTTAGAAAGCCATTTCCAGATTTTGATGAGTTGGTCTCCCTTATGATCACTGAAGAGATCAACATGCAGAGTGAGACATCTGAAAGAAGTGGTGAACAGGTCTAAGCTTTCTACTCCAGTTCAGGAAGGAGACGTGGCAGGTTCTCTTCAAGAGGCTGTGGTACAGGACGTGGTAGTGACAACCAGCAAAACATATTGAATCAGCAATTTGGTGATATATAGGTTTCAGGAGGTCGTGGTAACTTTAGAGGCAAGGGGAGCTTTAGAGAAAGAGGTGGATGGCAGAACAGAGGCTCTAACAGCTCTGGTATTGTGTGTTACTACTGTGGAAAAATAGGTCATTTTGCAGCCTAATGTTATGCTAAGAAAGATGATATCCGCAGTGGTAAGTTGCAGCAAGGATACTATGCATCATCTTCACGACAGAATGAAGACAAAAATGAACGTCTGTTTGTTATGCAGCATATGTTGAATGTTGTTACAGGAAAGGGAACACATGATGATGTTTGGTATGTTGATTCAGGTGCATCCAATCATATGACCAGCCATGCAGAATGGTTTGGAGAGATGTAGGACTTGCAAAATGCAAGTTATGTGCAGACGGGTGATGATTCATGCCACCCAATTTCACATATTGAAAAAGTTCCCTTGTCATTGCATGATGGTAAGACAAAGAGTCTTTCAAATGTATTACATGTGCCATCTATTACAAAGAACTTGGTGTCAATCGGTCAAATGGTAGAGCAAGGGCTGCAAGTCAGATTTAATGCAAAGGGCTACTTTGTAGAAGACTTCAATGACAAGTGCAGGCTAGTTGCAAAGGGAAGTAGAGTTGGACCTATGTTTACTCTGGATGCTGGAATTCCTACTATGAATGCTACTATGTATGCTAAAGGAAAAGGTGTTGTTGCAGATATTGAAATTTGGCACAAACGCATTGGACATGAAAATGTACAAAGGCTGAAATTAATGCAGTCCAAAGGGTTGGTTACAGGTTTGCCTACACTTAGAGTTGCAGAATTTCATAAGGTATGCGAAGTATGTCAGTTTGGCAAGCAGGCAAGGCAACCCTTTTCACATGATAGAGATGTAAGCAGAAATATCCTTGATGTTGTGCATATAGACATTTGGGGGCCTGCACAAAATGTATCTCTTGGAGGCAGTTCATACTTTGTTACATTCATTGATGATTGTTCTAGAAAGCTGTGGGTATATTTTATGAAGGAAAAGAGTGAAGCGTTTGAGCACTTAAGAACTTTCAAGGCTGCAATTGAAAGAGAAACAGGCTTGAAAGTAAAGTGCTTGAGGTCAGATGGAGGGGGAGAGTACCTCTCGAATGAGTTCAGTGATTTTCTAAGGTCTCATGGAATAAAGAGACAGTTCACATGTAGGTATATCCCACAGCAAAATGGGGTTGCAAAGGAAAAACAGGCATATTGCAGAAGTTGCATGTGCCTTGATGGCTGAAAAGAATATGCCTAAGCATTTTTGGTCTGAGGCTGTTCATACTACTGTTTATATTATAAACAGAATCCCCACAGCTGCAGTTCATGGTATGACCCCCGAAGAATGTTTTACAGGTAAGAAGCCTGATGTTTCACACTTGAAAGTGTTTGGCTGCATTGCGTATGTTCATGTGCCGGATGAGTTGCGGAAGAAACTAGATCCAAAGGCTGAAAAGTGTGTCTTTATTGGATACTCTTTAGAGCAGAAAGGGTATCGCTGTTACAACCCTGTCACATGTAAGTTCAGAGTGAGCAGGGATGTCATCTTTCATGAAATGAGCAGTTGGTATGCATCTAGTGGTGATGCATTGATGATGATGATGATCATGACACTCATGTGTAGGCTGAAAAGCAAGAATCACGAACTCTTAGTGGACTAGAGACATCATCAGGTAGTCCTTGGTCTGGGAGACTAAGGAGTACCTCTACATCTTCAGGTGCATCTAGTAGCACTACAGGTAAAGACAAAGGAAAGAATAAAGTGTCAGAAGGCATTGATGCAGTTTTTGATGGAGACTCTAGTGGCTCAGAGAGCTTGGATGATGAGCTTGGCATTCCTTCAGTGAGGACTCCAGGTGTGCAGAGAGCACGCGTTAATGCAAAGACTCGATTGAGTGATCCAGTGGTACGCAGGTCTAGCAGGGTGAGATACCCTATTAAAAGATTTGGTTTTGAAGGTTATGCAGCTCAGCATTATGCTTATATGGTGAAACTAGTTGAGGATGTTGAGCCCACATGTTTTGAGGAGGCTGTTGGTCATGCTCATTGGGATGCAGCAATGGATGAGGAGATGGCTGCATTAGAGGCCAATAAGAATTGGGATCTAGTATCATTGCCGAAAGGCAAGAAAGCCATTAGATGTAAGTGGGTTTATAAGATTAAGCACAATGCAGATGGTTCTATTAGTAGGTACAAAGCTAGGCTGGTTGCAAAAGGCTATGCCTAGACATAATAGATTATGATGAAACCTTCAGTCCAGTTGCTAGGATGGCAACTGTCAGATGTGTGATTGCTTTGGCAGCAGCCAAAGGTTGGAGGTTGCAGCAAATGGATGGGAAGCATGCCTTCTTGCATGTTGATTTGCAGGAAGAAGTGTATATGGATCAGCCCAGCAGGTTAAGAAGATTTAGAGCATCCCACGTATGTGTGTAGGTTGAAGAAGGCGCTCTATGGGCTCAAGCAAGCACCTGACAAGATCAGAGAGTATCTTGTCAATATTGGATTTTATGTTTCTGATGCTGATCACTCACTTTATGTGAGAAAGGGAGATGTAGGTTTGGTCATCATAGTCATCTATGTGGATGACTTGATTATTACAGGTGATAGTGATAGTGGGATTGATGAAGTCAAGGATTTTTTGAAGAAGAAGTTTGAGATGAAGGATTTAGGTGAGCTAAGGTACTTCCTTGGCATTGAGGTGATCAGATGTGATGATGGTATATGGTTGTCCCAAAGACAGTATGGCTTGGATATGTTGTTTAAGTATGGTATGACAGCATGCAAACCACTTTCAGTCCCGTTGGAGCAGAATGTAAAGTTGAGTGCTGATGTTGGGGATGAGATAGAAGACCCTACTATGTTCAGGAGGATAGTGGGTAGTTTGATCTACATGACCATTACAAGGCCAGACTTGAGCTACGCTGTTAGTCTTGTGAGCCAGTTTATGCAAGTACTTAGAAAGCCACATTTGGATGCAGTCAGACGCATATTGAGATATGTGAAGTCCACACTACATTATGGACTTTTCTATGAGGCAGGTACAGATGTACAGGTGTTTGGATACACAGATGTACAGGTGTTTGGATACACAGATGTACAGGTGTTTGGACTTTTCTATGAGGCTGGTAATATGTCTGATAGAAGATCTACCAGTGGATACATGTTCTCTCTTGGTAGTGTAGCAATTGCTTGGAGTAGCAAAAAGCAATCTACAGTTGCTTTATTGAGTACAGAGGCTGAGTATAGAGGTGCTGCTGTTGCAGCATGTGAGGTAGTATGGCTACAAAAGTTAATGACTGATTTTGATGTGCAGGTGGAAGGTTCAGTTGTCATTTATTGTGACAACATGAGCAGTATACAGTTGGCTAGGAACCCTGTATTCCATGCCAGGACAAAACATATTGAGGTACACTACCACTTTGTGGGAGAGAAGGTACTAGCAGGTGAGATTGACTTGGTGGATGTCAGCACACAGGATCATATAGCTGGCATCTTCACAAAGGCATTGGGTACAAAGAAGCTTCAAAAGTTTCGAAGCTTAGTTGGAGTTACAGAGATGCAGTTGAGCTTGAGGGGGAGTGTTGAGATGACAAGCTCAACACATGCAGACATTGATGATGGATCGCCTGGTTAGATGGGTCCACATGTCTACACTTAGCAGGTCAGTGGTCATTATGACTCTCACATGGCCACTGACTCATTACTTATTATATTCAGGTTGTTACACCTATTTACAACTGGCATAGTTATAGCGCCAGTCGACTAGTGTAGTGGGTTATGTATTGTTTGAGTAGTAGGCCACTTTCCTTTATGTTGTATCTTATCTATACTTTGTGTACATTGTAAAGTGTGTGGAAGAAGAAGAAGAAATCAGCAAGAAAACGTTTTGGCCTCCATCTCTCTTCTTGTCTCTTGAGTGACTTCTCTTTGTGCATTCTGTGTGTGTTCGGCGCAACATCTTGAGCAAGTCCCCCCACCATGTGATTCTTGACATATAGGGAATCAATAAATGATGAATGCACATATTGAAATCTCCCATCAATATCCCAATCTATCAAGAGAAAAGCAAGCTACCACTAGATCCCATAGATCCACTCAAAAGAAAGCCATTTGGTGCATAGAGGCCTATCAGCCATAGTACCTCCCCTTTGAATAGAATTTCAACAACAAGAAATTAGCCATGGATGTCGTTCTGACAAGGACCCATTGAAACTTGTGATTCATGACCATAAGCACACTTGAATAACGTCTAGCTGAGCCCCCTGCATAGAACAACCAAAACCCATGGCAATCCACAATTTTGTTGGCTTCATTATGATTTTTATGCTCAACAGCACATAACACATCCCATTGATTGTCATGCAAAACATGCCACATATCATGCTGGTTGCTGCATGAACAAATGCCAGGCACATTCCAAGTAGCGAGCCTCATATGTCATGACAAAAGAATTTCAATGTCGAGGCTAATTTTTCCTTGATTGCACTTTCATAGCCAAAATATCAAGAGTGCCCTCATCCAAAAAGGCAACCAATACTAAAAACGAGTTTAACTCCCTATGCACCACTTTGGACGTGGAGGGATCATATCTATGTTTTGGAGGGTCCCTTGGGTATCAATGATCCCAAGGGGTAATCACTTTACCATGAGGATCAAAAGCAAGCCGTGCAAGAGGGTCTTGCAAGCGGTCAACAAAGGATTTTTGAGGGCCCATCGAGACTGCGGCATTAGCAGTAGATACCGATGATGTCTTATCTTTGCAACGCACATAAGTGCATAAGGGGTCTTTATGAAGTACTCAGCATAGCTGCTACCAAGCGCACATTAGACTTTTTCCCTCTTTTGGCATAGAAACATCAACCCAATCCTAGACAAGGGAGTCCAAAGGTTGCATAGGTTGTTTTCCTTTACCCAAAATAGGGTGCACTAAGGCCGTGTTTGCTTAAGAGCCATCAACCATAGGAGCATCATGGACTAGTGAAGCCAAACCCGCCCCCACAACAGTAGTCTTTTCTGAACATTCAGCCATGAAATGCCCCAGTTGTCCACATGAAAAAAAATACCCTGTAAAGGTTCCGCACTTCAAACGATAGTGCAATGAAGGCATTCCAAGATAATTCATGCACAGCCAGTTGGGCCTTTTGTATGCAGTATCCCATAGCATGCACAAGCAATTATGATTGGCAGCCCACAAGCTAGGGGAAACCAATAGCATGCCAATTGCTCCCATAGCATCCTCAAGCAACAAGCAGTAGATTACGGGACAGCATTCAAATTCAACCCATACTCCGCATTCCTACTATAACAACCATTGGAAGACTGCCAACGATATCCAAGCAACTACATGCACCAGGCATTTGTCAAAGAGCATTGGGACTCTAGCCCAAAGATCATCCCAAGCTCTTGTCAATTTGAGCAATATCTCATAGAAGCCTAGTGGGCCAACAAAATTTTCCTTTGCACAATCGCCCCGCAAAATGATGTCTCATTGGTGGCAGATCCAAGAGAGCACCAGAATCCTGTGGTGCAAAAGAGAATGAACCCTCTTTCATAGAAGAAGGTTCTCCACATGGGATGAGATTGAGGCTATGTGATAGCAATTGATGAGGGCTTGAGATGATAGGTATCCTCATGTACTTTTGATTTAGTTTCTCGATAGCTTGGTCTCTCTATCACTTGTGATAATACCGATTAGGATATACAATCAGCATTTAGATTTCATAATCTCTCTCTTTTCCATATAGTTATATCATTCTACAAATGGTTGTATATTATGGTCTCATAGGTCATGTTGGCCTTTTTCCAAAGTTAATAATTTATTTCTTCACACACGTGCTCTCTCTCTCTCTCTCTCTCTTTCTTTTTCTTTTTCAGTTTCCATACTTCTCATTCCAATCTACCATGTAGACCTACACATAAAATTTCTCTCTTCTTCTCTGATGAGAGATGATGATACCAGTTGTATTGGTTATGGTCTCATAGGCCATTTTGGCCTCTTAGAGACATTAATAGATCTCTTCTTCTTCTTTTCATGAAGATAATTGAATTAAGTAGTAAATATTCACATCAGACCATCACGTCAGCTAAGAAAAAAAAACATACACAACTGAAGTCTACCACAACTCTAACATAAAAATGGCACTCAAAAAGGAAAACTGGTGTGGAGCGAACAATATCTAGCCAAGGAGCAGCAATGTCAGGAAGAACCAGATTGGCTAACACCATGGAGGAGATCTACCATAACACTAAACCACGAACACGGGCCACATGACCATGGATGCCCGATACTGAATCAAAGATGAAGGCATTCCGAGTATGACAAATATGCCACAAGGCTATCCATCTAAGAAAATGGAAAAGGCAAGAATAATCTGAGTGCAAAGAGGACGTAGAAGTCACCTTTCCCATAATCTACGAATGAACTAATATTGGTGCTAAGTTGTCCGCAGACCACACACGGGAACAAAACTCCAAATTTGTCTAGCACGCAGACCACACACGCAGACCACACACGGGAAACAAAACTCCAAATTTGGCAAGAGACAAAGAGATGAAGCATTGTTTCATCACATGTAGTGCAGAATACACAACAACCAGCAGAGATCTTGCAAGCACACAGCACATTGCCAATTGGAAGACCCCCAATAAGCAACCTCCGCATGAACACTTTTCCTTGATACGGAACCTTAGACTTCCAAAGCTGGATAAATCTTTCCTGCCATTTCGTTTTGCTATCCCGAATATGCCATAATTTATTATCCTTTCCCCTGACCCATCTCTTAGCCTCCACCACTTGATGATAAATCTAGTTAGCTTACCTTTTCTCAAAATCATCAGGAATCACAAACTCCCAATCACGCCCAGAGACAATGGTTGTAATGTTGGCAAAGGAGAGAACCTCAAAAGCCTGTCTTGTATAGATGACTGAATGTTGTGATAACCTCAAGGCACCCGAAAGTGCTGACAAATACACCGAAAAGAATAAAGACACGCATGTCCAGGAATGACACCATCAAGGACTATCTGCAACCCCAAATGAGCCATCCAATTAAACTTAAGAGACATTAAGATCTCTCTCTCTCTCTCTCTCTCTCTCTCTCTCCTCCCTCTTCATAAAAGGTAATTGTATTGATTATGGAAAAAGTACAAGATCACATGGTTATAAGATAAGTACATCGCTCTAGGTCATCGTGTGTAAAATCTGACATATCACAGTCAAGGTACAAAAGAAGCAGAGTGAGTAAAGGGTGGCAGAAGAAATCGCAATGTGCCAAGCAAGAAAATCCTATCTAGGGAGAATATTTTTTAACTCAATTAAGCCAAGTTGCCAATGAAGAAATCCTTTCAAGCGTACTATATGACTCTGGGCGCCTGATAAAGCATGAAAGATAAATGCATTCCTTATGCTCCATATATACCAACCACCCCAGCATCATAATAAAGGAAAGAGCACTTTCATATCAGCCTGCATAAGGTGAACAAACTTGGGATGTCCAAAGGCCCACTCCTTTGGAAGCATTGATAGCCCAACCACTCAAAACCAAACGGGTGATAGTAGTGACCAAACCTTCCACGCCACCAAACAAGTAAGAAATCGATGGCAGGGGGTTTCAACTGAGGTCTGACAAAAGAAGCAACCATTAGAAATCCTTCGCTTTGAGAGCACAAAGGCAAGAGAGGAAGTGCACCAATCAACTTTCACCAAATGAAGAACTTGGATAAAAAAGGTGTTTTATTAAGCCATCATGTTATTACCACAAATGCACCACACTTCACCTTTTTGGAGACCCCAGGTGGTATTGCCTTTTTGGACAAGGCAGTCCTTATCTCGAATAAGTAAATGATATATCTAATTGGCTAAAGCACAACCCAAAAGCAATCGACCATTAATCATTCAATCCTACCAACAGGCCTCTTGACCCAAAGAGGGAAGACGTTGCATGGCCCACTTTAGGTGGAGATGGTGTTCCACAAATTGCAGTAGCCTCGAGGAACATGAAATTAGTGTTGAGCTGATCTAAAGGACATAACAACCCCATTAACAGGTAGAAGAGCATCAGCAACAATGAGAATCCCAAGTGTGCCATCCTATTAAACATCGGCCTTTGTTCCTCTTTGCTTTGACAAGAGAGAAGCTTCAAAAGCACTAGCACTTCTGCTCTCAAGGAGTTTGCTGCCTCCCAATCCGAAGGTGGGTACAAAGAAGATTTAACAAGGACCGATCTCCAAGAATGGACCAAATTATTCAACAACATAGAAGACTTAAGATGGATAGGCTATTCGGCATTAACCACATGCCACCATGAGGCGAAAATCCCAGTGTTCCCATGTTTAATACCTTGAGTCTCAAGGAAGAACCTAGCAATCAAAGACCAGGGTTGCCTACCCTCCCGTAAGGCCTAGAATAATGACCAATGAAGAGCAATCATATGTGTCTCCAAGTCCAAATCAGTCCCACCGTCAATTCTTTTGGGAGTGCAAACACGACACTAGGAGATCTAGGAGATACCCATCCATGTAGAATCTTTTTTCCAAAAAAAAAACCAGGATAGTTGAGTAATTTGCTGTAAATGAGACTTCAACCAAGGGAGCATGGAAAGATAATATAAAACCATTAGTATCATGATTTTCTACGCTATTTTTTATCTTACATGGAAAGGCCAAGCTTGTGATTTCCAATACACAAACTTATCCATAATACCTGAGGAGATCTAATCCATTAGTACTGTAGGTGAAACCTGCATTACCAAAGGATAGCCCCAGTTCTTAAAAACAGACCCTTTAAGCACCATCTCACCTCGTCAAGGCTCGAGGATCACTCTCAATGCAACTACTAAGGGCCGATTTGGATGCATTAATGTGTAGTCCCGAGGGAAGGGAAAGTCTGTCCCATGTGGCCATTGCTCTTTGTATATTATCTGGATCAGCCTTAAGAAAGATGAAGGTGTCATCCACCAAGGCCTGCCCCACCAACTATTCATGTGAAGGGAGAGAGAGTCCAAATCAGCCTTAAGAAACATGAAGGTGTCATCCACCAAGGCCTACCCCACCAACTATTCCTCTGAAGGGAGAGAGTTCAATCACCTCACCATTGGCCCACTAGGCGAGATGACATCGTGAGAATGGGATGAGTAGCCAAGGCAAAGAACAAAGGACTCAACGGGCAACCCTTGCCTAATCGATTGATGAAGAGGAAAGGGTATCATGACACCACCATTGATCACAACTCTTGGAGAAGAATCTACACTGATAGTATTGATAAGTCTAGACATTCTCAAACCAAAACCCATGGCTTGCATCAATTGACCCAAGAAGGACCGTTCCAAATGATTGAAGGCTTTTTCAAGGTCCAACTAAAACATCACCATTTCTTGTTTCGTGTATCGAGTATAATGTATCCCCATCTCGACATTCAAGATGACGTGCAGAATATTGGGCCCTCTGATAAATCCACACTAGGCAGGGTGAATAATGTCTGAAAGGTATCCATGCAATCTATTAGCCACACGTGTGTGTGTGTGTGATGCTTGGTGCCATTCTGGGAGACAATTGTATGATGTATCGAGACAGACACCCATACCACCTCCACAGGTGTGCAAGCCACCGAAGTGGTACTTTACGAGTAAGATGGTTAGTGAGGCGATCTATAGATATATAATGGCAGCACATTGGATAAGGACGACTTGGTGCGGCAGAGCAGTTCTCACATGTACATGACAAATATTGGCATGTATATTCAACAAGGAAATATGTGAGGGATTCCCTAAATCATGGTTGGATGAACCATACTATAGTCGCACTCTTTAAGAGTGGTGACCCATTCACTACAAGGGAATGGGGCAATAGGGACGCCGATTAGCGACGGCGGATATCGGCGTCGCTATAGGCGTCGCTATTGGCGTCGCAATTGGCGTCGCTATATGCGTCGCTATTTGCGTCGCAAATGCGACACAAATAGCGACGCATATAGCGACGCCGCAGGGAAAAAAAGCGCGGCCGAAACTAGAGCGCCGTTTTCATTTTCTTTTCTTCGCCTTTTGAGAGCGAGAGCGAGGGAGAGAGCCAAGGCTTTGTGAGAGAAGAGGAGGAAGAGACTTGCTGCCGCCGCCGCCGCCACCGCCACCGTCGTTGTTCACGAAGGAGAGGAGGAGCCCTCGTTGCAAAGAGAAGCCGCTCACGCTCGCCATATCTCATTGGTGAGTCTCCCTCTCTCTTTCTTTTACTTGTTGAAGGTTTTAATCGTTTATTTTTGTTTGTTTAGGAGAGGAAAAGAAAGAGAAGGAGAGGGAGAGGGAGAGAGAGGGAGAGAAAGAGAGTGAGAGTGCATTCTCTCTCTCTCTCTCCCTTTTGCTTGTTTAATGTTTAAATTACTTTCTTCGTTGCTTGTTTAGGAGAGGAAACGAGAGAGTAAGAGAGAAAGAGAGGGAGAGGGAGAGGGAGAGGGAAAGAAAGAGAAATAGAAATAGAGGGAGAGGGAGAGGGAGGGGGAGGAAATAGGAGAGGGAGAGAAAGAGAAAGAGAGGGAGAAGGAGGGAGAGTGCATTCTCTCTCTCCCTCCCTCTCCCTTTTGCTTGTTTAATATTTGAATCACTTTATTTTTTGCTTGTTTAGGAGAGGAAATGAGAGAGAAAGAGAGTGAGAGGGAGAGGAAGGGGAAGGAAATGAGAGAGGGATAGAAAGAGAAAGAGAGGGAGAGTGCATTGTATCTCTCCCTCTCCCTTTTGCTTGGAGGATGTTTAAATCACTTTATTTTTTGCTTGTTTAGGAAATGAGAGAGAAAGAGAGATAGAGAGGGAGAGGGAGAAAAAGAGAAAGAGAGGGAGAGGGAGAGGGAGAGGGAGGGGGAGGGGAAGGAAATGAGACAGGGAGAGAAAGAGGGAGGGGGAGGGAGAGGGAGCGAGGGAGAGGGAGAGGGAGAAAGAGGGAGAAAGAGAGAGGGAGAGGGAGAGGGAGGAGGAGGGAGGAAATGAGAGAGGGAGAGAAAGAGAACGAGAGGGTGAGGGAGAGGGTGAGAGAAAGAGAGGAAGAGAGGGAGAGGGAAGGGAAGGAAATTTAAGATAATATACGTATTGATAATGGTATGCAATGTGCTTTGCATACGGCCACGTACTTCATCAAAATTAACCCAAAATTATTGTTATAGAAGAAGAAACCCTTAAATTGAGTATAGGATAATTTCTCTCAGGTCTTATGACTATGAGTAAAATTGGTTGAAATAAATTTTATTACTATAGTTATAAAATTTCATAGATGGCACGCATTAATTTTAAAATGGATCACTTATACTCAAAGCCGAGATATAACAAAAAATTATCTACCGGGACAAGCAAATCGTTGAGCATGATACAAGGCTGAGATATAACATCGGAAAATCTCTCGACTACTACATACAATGCAAGGTTTATGGTCAACTTGCAACTTGACGTACATCTCCATAAAGCTATCCATTTAAGCCTCGTTTGCTGTAATGTAGATAAGATGGCAAACGAAGAAGGTCCTATTGTTCAAGACCGCGAGTCGTATCTTAATCAGCGTGTCCCATGTCCTTGCTCTCAATGCAAGTTGGCAATTAGACGAAAATGCCGATTGTCTATAGAACACGTACGACGATTTGGCGAGTTTCAATCTGAGATCATTGATCAGGCGATTGCAGATTTTCAGCAAACGGTAATTTAAAGTTAGCATTGTTCATGCATTGTACTCTCAAGCTAATTGAAAACCATACACAATAAGATTGGGTCTTGTTGGCAAATTTTGTATCCAGGGGGGTGATGTCTCGACCCAAGGGGGAGTGCACCCTTTGCGGCCAATTAGAAGAGTTCGTGGACATGCGATGGATGGATGGCAGGAGCCAATCGACCACTCGCAAGGCCCATCTATATCATCAATGCCAGAGGAGACAGACAACCTTCCCGACTTGCCTACAATCTTGGAGCCTGAGATGGAGGCAATGATCGATGCATTGATTCCCATGGATGTTGAGACATTTGACCCGCTTAGAGAGGAAGCATCCATACCATTATATGATGGGTGCCGAGTATCTCGGTTGAAGACATTGCTTGCACTCTTAAGTGTGCAAGCAAAATACGGTTGGAGCGATACGAGTGTGACTGAGTTATTCAGGTACCTTGCACAGAGACTTCATTGTTTTTTTTTTAAACAGTATTATTGCAAACATGGTTGGATTTTTCAAGGTGTTTTATGATTTTTTCAGGTTATTGAAATATCATATATTGCCACCTGCAAACACCATGCTTGAGTCTCGTGATGATGCACGACATGTTTTACGGAAGCTTGGCATGGACTACAATAACATCCATGCATGTATCAACGACTGCATATTGTTTCGAGATGAATACGAGAATATGGAGACATGTCCAAAGTGTGGTGCTCACAGGTATCGACAGGACTTGCAAGGGCAGACCATCCCTCAAAAAGTCCTCAGACACTTTCCGCTCATCCCCCGCATAAACCACATGTTTCGCACGTCTGCCATGGCAAGCTTGACAACGTGGCATGTGCAGAATAGGTCTACGGATGGAGTGCAATGAATATCAGCAGATTCGCGCGCATGGAGCCACATTGACTCTACCTTCCTAGGCTTTGCACGAGAGCCAAGGAATCTTCGGCTCGGTCTCGCCATGGATGGTGTGAACCCATTCGGTCTGCGCTCGACTTCTTACAGTGTGTGGCCTATAGTGCTTGTCAACTACAACATTCCTCCATGGCTTTCTACGAAGAAAGGACATCTTATCCTCGCTCGACTTCTTACAGTGTGTGGCCTATAGTGCTTGTCAACTACAACATTCCTCCATGGCTTTCTACGAAGAAAGGACATCTTATCCTTAGCTTGCTCGTCCCGGGCCGCTACAAAGTAAAAAATATGGACGTGTATCTTCGTCCATTAGTCGATGAGCTTAAGATTTTGTGGGAGAAGGGGGTCACGGTGCAAGATATGAGCAGGCGCGATGGTCGGCGGTCAGCCAACATTCGAGCCATTCTCATGTGGACGATGCATGACTTTCCGGGATTGGGAGAGTGCTCAGGTGAGCAGACCTTTGTTCACGCCGGTAATATCTATATTTTATTTCATTCAATCAAGTATTCACTAGGTCGTGGATCGCCTTGCAGGTCTCGTTACCTCAGGTTATCATGCATGTCCATTGTGTGGGCCATAGTTAGACTCCCAAAGGTCACGAACCATGAAGAAGATGGTATATCAAGGACACGCCGCTTTCTTGCCGGAGGATCATGAACTCAGGGAAGGTTTTCTTGGACGACCTCCAGCACGTATGAACGCTGCAAGCTGGTACGAGCTGAAAATGGTAAACCCGGAATCACATCCAAATGGAATGCGACGGTTCTCAGTTTTCTACGAGTTGCCATATTGGACCCACTTACAGGTCAACCACTTGTTGGATCCCATGCATATTTTCAAAAATGTGGGCAGCTTGCTATGGGACCACATCACAGGAAAGAGAGACACTATAGGGTCACGAATGGATTTAAAGGAGGTAGGTAAGATGGAGGCGCTTTGGCCGCAGTCGAGTACTGAAGGGGGAGTGCAGCTTCCTCGCGCTCCTTGGGTTTTGTCTACCAAAGAAGAGCACATTGTGAAGCAAGTAATCAAGTCTATCCGCACTCCGACGGGTATAATGCGTTCTCTCAGGTCCGCATTTTCTAAAGATGACCAAATGTCTGGGCTAAAATCCCATGATTGGCATAAGATATGTCAGGTTTGTGAACAGAATGGATTTTAATTAGTGTGGACATTTTGAAATTTGAAAAGTGACCATTATTCTTAATGCTTTCTCATTTGTGGCAGTTTGTCCTACCGATCGCGATCGCGGGATGCCTAACTCCAGAAATTCGCGGGGCCATTTACAAGCTGTCGACTTTGGTGCAATGGATCTCACAGAAAGAGATTAAGACGTCCTCTATTGAATCCGCAAGGCGGGGAGCAGTTGAGACGGTCTGTCTCTTTGAGAAATACCTGCCCACTAGCATGCTCACGATACAAGTTTACCTTCTTGTGCATCTTGTGGACGAAGTGGAGATTGCTGGACCTGTCCATATGCGATGGATGTTCTTCCTGGAGCACTTCATGAAAACCCTGAAAGGCTTTGTGCGACAACGAGCTCGTCTGAAAGGTAGCATGGCGGAAGGTTGGTTGGTGTCAGAGGCATTGGTGCATATCTCACAATGGCTACCAACGGTGGAACCAGACAATGAAATGCTATGGACGCTCAAGGACGATGACAGGCTGACTGGAGATGTGGTGGTTGGAAATGGGGTAGAAAAAAGAATGGATGCCTCAATGGAAGAGAAGGTGAATCGCTTTTGTATGTTGCACCATGCCTCCATGGAGACGTGGCTCGCCAAGTACCAGATTGCAAGGCAAGATCGAGAGGAAGCGCAAGCTGAATTCCGACGCAGTACGCATCACCGACCGATTCGATATCCCGAAGGCATGGAGGAGATGCCGCGGTTTATGTCAACACGATGGTTGCATGGAGCCTTGATCGAAGCATCCAGCGAAGGGACAGAGGTCTCAATGGAGGAGTGGGAGTTCTCGAGGGGATGTAGTCTAAAGGTAATGAGGGATTTAGAATGTGTCGTATCTGAATTTGTTTGCTACATCTTATTTGAGTGTTTCAATGTGCAGTACAAAATATATAGTGCAGCGTGGTTGCGCGAACGGCATTTTCGGGTGGAGCGTATTGACAAAATGCGCTCCACAATGGACTGTGGTGTCATGGCAAGGTTTGAGCAAGAGAGCCGGCGACGAGCAACGGATCCGAACACGGTTGTGGATGAGATGGAGTATTTTGGGAATTTGCAAAGTATTATTACGGTGGATTACCATAGCTTCTCCATGATAATATTCGATGTGCAGTGGTTCAAAGTGGTACTTGGAGGAGCTGGCGCAACAGTTCGACGAGGTCCATCTGGATTTCTCGAAATAGATTCTGAAAAAAAATGGATGGATTTGCGCGACACCTTTGTGTTGCCGGCACATTGTGAACAGGTACAACTAGTCATTTGCTTGCTAATTGTAATACGACATGGTTTATGTCACAATGGTTTGAAGACGGTTTGTAAGTGTTTGTGAACATGTAATCTTCTATCCAAATCCCCGAGTGGTTACATGCAGATGACTGGCGCCGACTGAGGGAGGAGGCTACAAATTCGCCAGGACGTTGGAGTCAGCAGCAGGAGGCGGCGAGGGCACGAATCGAGGCCGGATCGATACATCATCTTGGGAGTGGCGGCCACAGGACATATTTGGAGGACTTTGTAAGTTTCTCTTTTGTTTTGCTTATTTGTTTTTTTGAGATATTATTTGTACTGACAGTCATGTTTCTAACAGTTAGCATTTTGTTTTCTTTGCAACACTCCATTACAAATCGCGATCCACAAGGCCTTGAGACTCGATATGCAGAGAGGCACGGTCTCAGATCATTGATCGACCGATTGTACAGACGCGGCAGCCCAGTAAGTCACTCATCTTTCATGTCCGTAGTTACCATGAGATATTTGAATGCATTATTGTATGGTGGATTGATATGTTGTTTCTTTTTCTGCAGAATCCGTTTGATGCTCCTTTATAGCGGGAAGAGCTTTCGGGAGACGACGATTTGTAGCTCGCCCTTGGATCCTTAGCGCTCACATACCTTTAGTTTTTAGTCGCCCGATCTTTGTAGACATTTTCTATGTCTTAGTGATATTGTTTTATGATTGTACCAATCACATTTTATGCGATATCATGTATTTATTTCATCTATCAGTTTTATGATTTTAGTATACATTCTTTTTGTTTGCAAACACTTTGTATGCAGCAGTGCAGAAACTATTTTGTATGGCTCTCATATAGCACACAGTGCGCTGCCCTGCCACAATTTTTTTTTTCTCTGTTACCGTCGCTATTTGCATCGCAAATTTACTGCACACGTCGCTATTGTCGTCGCTATCAGCATCGCAAATTGTCTACAACTGTCGCTATTTGCGTCGTTATTTGCATCGCTATATGCGTCGCATTTGCGACGTAAATAGCGACGCATATAACGAGGCATATAGCGACGATTCTATGGCGTCGTCAATAACGACGCTTTTTGCGACGACGGGGGCAAATTTTGTTGTTTGTATTTTCGTCGCTTTAAACGTCGCTATAAGGTCTATATCTTGTAGTGATTGGTTTTTTATAGTGTTATATTGACAGAGAGACGAAACCCCTCTTTCCTACATTACCTTGTAAGAATTGGCAGAGTTGCTTCCACACCAGAGAGAAGATATGAGCAAAAGAAACCCCAAAGCTAGTAATAATTTTGCTGGACACCAAAGGGCTAGATGTCTCATTATAAAGAAGGGAAAGAATCTCCTCAATGGTCAATAATTGATTGCCACTAGGTACAAAGGAAGCAGAAAGGGGCAATTTAAGAAAATGTTTGAAGTATGAGGCATGCTTACTGTAGCATTTTGGACTGTGACAGTTTTGATAAATAGATCCTCATGCATTGCTATTGGTTGTCAAGTTAAAAAGGAGATATGGCCTAGAAAACCTCCCTCATATGTGCATCTTAGAGTCTTTAGATGTGAGGTTTTGTGCCACGTACTCAAGGACAAGTGCAATAGGCTTGATCTTAAGTCAATGAATGCATCTTTCTTAGTTATAGGGATGCAAGAAAGATGGGCTATCACCTATGGGATTCACAAGCTTGGGAGGTCATTCATAGGCATGATGTTGTTTTGGAAGAAGCAATTACCTCAAGCTACTAATAATCCTAATAAACCAGAAAAGAGCAGCAATTTATGAGGTAAAGTGTGCATTTCAATTTATGTGATTTAATTACTTGTTGTAGTTACTGTTAAATCAGGTTATTGCCACCCTATCGGAGGAGGAAGGCTGGTTTCATCTCCTTAGCTGAAATGACACCACAAGTCATTTTTCATGGCCCATGTAATATCCTTGACCAAGACTATCACTAGGTGCCCACAAGTACCATCTAGCATAGCTTATAATAGTCTTTGCCAATATCTTCCATTGACCATCTTAGGTTTTGGACTATCTATGTGTCCAAATTAACTCATATTTCACATGTGCACCTCACAAGTGCATAACATAATCATGCCATAGCAAGGCAATAAAAATATACGTCCCCATGACAAACACATGTTCCATGGAGGTATGGTGTGCTATTGATCAGCTCCGCATATTCTTGAACTAGTTACAAATAGAGACCGGTTTCTATGGTGTAGATTCTCTTTCCCCAAATGGCCAAATCTGCCAGCTTTGCGAGCTCGAGCTAGAGACTAAGGAGCACTACACTGCATGTGCCTAGTGTACTATGAGAGGAAATTTCCACTGCCTATTTCGAGAGGGATTTAGACCACTCTCTAGGATGATGGACTTCATAGATCAACGTCACCCTAGACTCTTCCTTTTGGAGTTATGTTGACATAGAGATCACCTCTTACAGACCTGAGGGAGGTACATAGGGGATTCATGACAATGCACCCTTATTAGTTTTAGAGCCGTAGTTAGACTTAATAGCTCATAGGATGCTCTAGATCGACTCATGGTTCCACCACATTGAGTAACTTTAGACGGAGCCACCAACAAATCTGGAGCATGCTGCCCATGGCATGCCAATCCACATCCCCACTCGAGAAACCATCAAAAGATACACACAATACTAGCACATCATTGAGCAACTCTACCTCAGTACCTTACCTTATTCATGTTAGATAGACCCATGAGAGATAAGTTGGGATGATATTGATCCTATATCCGTCTCACATTGTTTTAGATCCCTAATGCTTTTTTAGTATTTCCAATTATGTTTTTGTTTCCTAGCTAGATGTTTCCTTTTAGATTACAGTTTCTTTATTCTACTTGGGAAACATGACAGTTCCTTCAACTTCACATGTATCTATGTTTGTATTGGCGTTTTGTAGACATTAATACAACTCTCTCTGTCTCTCCCTCTCCCTCTCTCTCTCTCTCTGTCTCTCTCTCTCTCTCTCTCTCTCTCTCTCTCTCTCTCTCTCTCTCTCTCTCTCTCGTATGGCAATATTTACATCAGGCCTTTCAGGCCCCAAGCAAGCTGGGTGGCAACAACACACATGAAGCCAAGGGCTGTTAGAATAGCATTCTATAGGAACAAAACTTTCTAAAATACTATTAAGCACCATTAAACATGAACAAAAGAAGGGGATCATCAAGAGGGCACAATAGAGGTGGAGCAAACAACATCCATGCATGGAGTAGCCACCTCTCCAATTATGAGGCCTGTTGAAATCATAGAAGAAATTTGCCATAAAAGCAATCCTCACACTCGTCCACATGGCCATGGATACCTGAGGCCGAATCAAAGATAAAAGCATTGCGAGTCCACCAAATGTGCCAAAGGCTAGTCCATCACATGAAGTGAAAGAGGCAAGGATGATGAGACTACAACCTAGCCGTGGATTGGATCTTGCCTAGGAACCCAAGAATGGATAGGCATTCTTTGACTTGTGAGAAAGGTCCATACTCTAGAGATGAAGTCCCAAACTTGTTTGGCAAACAACTGGGCAAGAAATAAAAGGTGAATAGGGGTCTCATCACAAGTGGTATGAAATATACATTTGCCTGAGGATATCTTGCAAGGACATAGCACATTGCTAGTCGACAAACCCACAATGAGAAGCCTCAAGAGAAAAAAATTTCCTTAATAGGGAAGCTTTGACTTCCATAAGTGAAGCAAGCGATCACCCCACTTAGCTACACTATCACGAACTGACTAAACCTTATTGGCTTTCTTAGTGATCCATCTCTTATTCTCTACCATTGTGTGGTAGATCTGAGTAGCTGACTGCTTTGAAAAATCCTTGCTTTCACAAAGGCCCAATCTAACCACTTTGATAAGGGTTGAGGTGCAGGCAAGGGAGAGTGCCTTGAAGATGGTCCTCCAAGATTGACCAGATCAACCTATAGCCTCTTGGTATTTGGAAGTACTGGTGAATGCAGCAAAAATAATAATAAACTCTCGCCCGACCTAGAATAACATCATCTTGGATATTCTTCAAGCCCAATCTCACCATACCATTAGATCTAATACCCTTTTCAATTGCTTTTCAATCTAGTCGAGCAACTTGGATGTAGCCAAAATCTCTACTTGCAAAGAATTCACTTCCATTCTAAAATCTGGAGGGTGCCATACAATAAGGCAAAGATACTCTTGCCATGATGCAATCAAGTGGGTAAGAAGAACGGACTTTGAACTTTTAAATGGTTGAGTGGAATTTAGAATATTCCACCACGAGGCTTTGAGAGTAGTGCGCCCATGGGAAATTGCCAACATCCTCTATAAAACAAAACCTAGTGATATCTGGTCCAAGGGTGATGCTAAACACACACAAAGCTTGTAAAAGGGAAAATTGCAAAGCCATCATATGGAATTTT
This sequence comes from Lygodium microphyllum, assembly GCF_053477565.2. NCBI lineage: Eukaryota > Viridiplantae > Streptophyta > Polypodiopsida > Schizaeales > Lygodiaceae > Lygodium > Lygodium microphyllum. Next base: position 162,269,916 of record NC_141141.1, on the reverse strand, counting down.
AATACTCAACAAGGCAGCACTACCCAACTGTTTTGGCACAATAACCTCTTGTCAGGATACCCAAACTTGGTCCATTCGATTCCCAATTCCAGGACAAAAAGTGAATAGACTACAACAAGTTTTGTGTCAATGGAAGCAATGGCAAAAAATAAGAAAGCATGCTGATCATGATTGTTTGGGCCACTTTCAATCACACCAGCAAAGGCCAACCTTGGGACTTCCAATACATAAACTTAACATGAATGCCTAAAGACATCTAGTCAAGCAAAGCACGAGGATCCACGTACACCCCAATAGGATAACCGAGGTGTTGAGCTATCTCACCTCGAAGAAGCACGTCCCCCATGCCATCCCAAATTATTCAAATCTCTCCCTATACAACTGAACATAGTATATTTTTGTGTGTTGATATGCAAGCACAAAGCGAGACCTCATAAGATGAGTCCTTAGCTTGCTGTAAAGTGATATATCATTCCAACAAGGAGTGCAAATGCTGTAATTCAGCATCAAATGTCGAGCTAAGCCTTGAAGGCACCCATTGGGTGATGAATCATTTCCAAGATCAGAGGATAATGGTCTTAACAAACATGCTCTCTCTCCACCCACATATTAAGCACTATTCGGAGGACAGAATCACACTGACAAACATACATCCTATCCAATCTAGCCTAGGTTCGAGCATGTTGAAGGGAATGAAAAGTAAATCCTTACTCTGAAGGATGGAGCCAGGACCACATATCAATGATGAGGCTATCAAAGCATCCCATGTCTAGCGGTCCCGACCATCCATCATGGAAAGAAGAGAAGTTGCCTACTCTGCATACTTACAAGTATGAAAATCACCCATCACACCCTTGGCAGGCTAAAGAGTGACATTGCAAGTCCACCCAAAGCTGCCCATGATCCCGAGTTGTATTGGGAGCATATAACCCCACCAACCAAAGAGCCTCCCCCTCATACTTAATATCCACAATCATAAACCCACCTCAAGCATCCTAATTTATCAAAGAAGGCTGCAGAAAAAAGTGACCAACCAGTATGACCCCAAATCTACCAGGTGCTTGACCACTGAAAAATACCATAAACTCCATATATACATAAGTGGAACCCGCCATTGCATGTTTCTTGTGCTCCATTGCATGTAAAATACCCCAATTTCCAGCAAAAATAGTCCTCCATAGTCTATACATTTTGCTTCTAGATGAGACGCCTTTAACATTCCATAAGGATATTCTCATGATAGAATAGGCAAGAGAAATCTATTGCTGCAGTGCTTTTCCTTTTGAATCTGTAGTTTTATCTGGTTGAAATCTCTCCATTTCACTGTGAATGACATCTATGAGGTTAGCTCTGCAAACCAATAATTGACGTCAGGGATGGAAACCACTGTTGATGAGTATAAAAAGCTTCCCTCGGTGGAAGCAAACTTCCCTGAGAATCAAGCCACAAGGCACAAAATAATAGCTTTTCCCTTCCACACCTCTTGCATGCCTATTTCCCTTGAGGAGTATTTTTATTTTTCTAATTATCCTAACACAATTTAGTTCGACATATAAAATTATCTTTGTTAATTAACCCATTAAATTGTGTTCCTTCCCATAAGTTAAGCACGGATACGAATATAAGGGAAAACCCTCCTTTTGGAAAACAAAATATTTATTTATTCTTATTTCAATAATTGTTATGGTCCATATCGAGACTCTATTCAAAGGCCAAAAATAAATCCACCAAGTTTTCCCTCAGTTAGTATTGAGGCCTTCTAGGAGATCCACCCAGGCTCGTACGGGGTAAGTTGGTGTTAGAACACCCAAGAAATTACGGCTAGAGCCCCCTGGCTCCTTGGCACCTCCTAGCTAAACGACAAGTCCTACGGAGAGACCTCTCGTGTCCGATGTTGATCCTAGCATTCGGAGTGGTAAATGTAGCTCGCTTGGTGAAGAGCTAACACAACTAATCTTAGGGGAGGTATAGTGTGTGCATCTGAGGATTAGCATGTGTTGGGTAGATTATTTCTTAGAATCCACAAATAGTGTAAACATTTCTTTCAATGTGACAAGTAGTATGAAAAAATATACTTGTTCATAAGTGCTCGTCTATGCCCTAATCTTACAAGCATAGGTTTTGCTTGATTTGAGTCATGGTTCTTGTTCTTGGTTCTTGGGTTTTACTGATGAGACACTTTTCATTGGGCTATCTCATTCCTAATCTAGATAACAAGACAATGCTTCTATTTCCAACATTGAGGACTTCCTTTTTAGAAGGGTCAAAGGTCTAAATATAACCAAATTATCTTTTTGCTTCAATTATATTGAGATACATTGCTAGACAATTCTCTAGTGAAAGGGTTGATGTTCTTATAATCCTTGCTAGTTTGAGAGGCTAATATCTTCCTACCAATTGGTTTTTCAAGATAATTAGGATAGCACCGAACTAATGTTTCCTCATTATCTCGACTTTTTTGAGATTATTTCTCATGTAAAGGTTTCCTTTCATTTGTGACAGTTAATCTTGATTATGATGAACTTTTTAAATCAATTATTTCACCATCATAATATAAAGCATCCAATCAATTAAGAAGTTTCAAGTGTAGACTATATACTATTATGAGAGGGGTATTCCTATTACAAGGTCCTCCTAAGTACTGATATTTCTTGTCCACTTACTTGACTCTTAGATATTCACAAGGATCTTGGGTCTCAAGTAGTTTTGATCTATATTACTATCATTATTCATCTAAGATTTCTATTATTATTGTGCCGAAATACTTTCCAAAATTAAAGGGAAACATTGCTTGTATGCACTACCTCTCTTCCAGCTTCAACATTCCTTCGCATCGAGGCTATCCTTGATAACATGTTCCTCACCTTTCTTCTCCTTTGTATTTCTTTGTAGAGAAAGCAATAAATAGGGACAAAACATAGAAATGAGGGTAAACCGAGGCTAACCTCCTGCTCTACCTTCATTATATATTATGCAAACACTTATGTAATTTTCTAGAATTTTCTTTTTATCGTTTCCTAATTTTCTCCCATTTAAAACCCATTTTTTACAATTTTTGGTATTTTTCTCTATTATTTTCAATAAAAAATAACTAGAAATTGAGATTCATTATGGGCTGTGGCCCTTAGGTTCTTTGACAGTAAAATTTCAGGTTTTATTGATGTTATATCTCATGTTTCCCCTTTATTTTGCAAAACAACCCCATTTTGCCTCTTAAACGCGTGTTTTACGGATTTTATACCATTAATTTCAGTCACAACACTTATGATTTTCTGATTTTCTAAGCATAAACTGATCAAAATCATAGCAAACAACAACATAATGCATAATCAGCCCATGGGAACAAATATTCATGAAGCAAATTGCATAAAACATCAATTCCCTTTGTAAAAATAAAACTACCATTCTTTGCGGGTTGCGGGTTTTTATTTGCCAAGTTTTGGGACTGATTTCCAAAAGCCATTAATGTCCATGAAAGTCCAGAATCAGCAATCTACCCTCCTCTTGCATCACGGAGCAATCCCATCTCGGTTGGACAAGCATCCTTCTTCTTTCCACATGAATCTGCCTCTAGAGGAGAGAGAGGGAGGAGAGAGAAAGATTGATTTCTATTCTCCTCATGCAGGCCACCATTGGACAGGCGAAGACATGTGATAAGATTGGCCAAGAAGGAGAAGATCATCCCCAAGATCGGTTGTATGGGATACTCACAGCCTGCCATCTCCATCTCCATCCATGGAGGCGCCAAAAAAATGGCGTGAAGATGGTGCCCTCTTCCTCCATTCTCTCTCCACGTTTTTTCTTCATCCCTCATTCTCTCTCCACGTTTTTTGCTTCATAAGGTGCATAAAATTTTAGAGGGGGAGTCCAAACTCAAAAGGCATGCCCAATTTTGGCCTCCCAAGTGTCCACCTTTTCATATCTTGACTATTTTGTGGTCATTTTCCCGTCCGAACTCTGAATTGAGCTCTGAAAAATCTTGGGCATCCGGCTTGACATCCCGCATTGGCAGGTAACTCTTGTCAACCCTCACGATAGTCTGAAAAATTATGAAAAATCAACAAGTGTCGCTCGGGCGCCTTTAAAGCACTTTGCCGCTTAAAATCGTTCTAGATCGAGCCGCCGCCTTTGACCTTGAATATTTTTCCCTTTATATTTGTAATTTTTAGCTATTTTTAAGCACTTCTCAGCACCAAAATTCCACTCTCACGGAGCCTAAGTGATAATTCAACTTTTATGATGAAAAAATGAGTTCTTATGCTATTTGATTGATGAAACATTGTTCCCATGGGCTGATTATGCATTATAATGTGGTTTGCTATGATTTTCAAAAATCTATCATCAGAAAATCAGTATAATGTGGTTTGCTATGATTTTCAACAATCTATCATCAGAAAATCAGAAAATCAGAAAATCATAAGTGATATGGCTGAAATTAATGTTATAAAACCCGAAAAACATGCGTTTAAGGGGTAAAAATGGGGTTTTTGAAAAATAAATGGAAAATATGAGATATAACACCTACAAAAACCTAAAATTTTCATGTCAAGGAACCTAAGGGCCATAGCTCACAATCAATCTTAATTTTTGATCATTTTTTATTGAGAAAAATAGAGGAAAAAAACCAAAAAATGGTGAAAAATGGATTTTAAATGGGAGAAAATTAGGAAACAGTAAAAGGAAAATTCGAGAAAATTACATGCGTGTTTGTGGAGCATATAATGAAGGTAAAGTATGAGGTTGGCCTCGGTTTACCCTCATTTCTATGTTTTCGTTCATGTTTTTTGCTTTCTTTGTAATGAAATACACATAAAATGACTCTTTCACCTATCAACGAATGCAAAACATTAAACGGTAGGGTGAGAGGGGAGGTTGAGCGTCAAAATATGAACTAAAATGTGGTTTATGTGTTGCATCAATGCCTATAGGACATTGTTTTAAAATAAAGGGAAAGACAGCATGAGCGTAAGGCTCGGTGTCTTTTCTCTTTGCAGTACATAAACGCTAGCATGGAAATCATGGAAAGATTGGTTTCGCACGATGCCCAATGCTGATTTTCTTCTGTTTGTGCACTAAAATGTTCACATTAGGCACTATGCATAGTTCATGGTATCAAACGGAAAAACTCCTGGATTGCATAGCAATTGTTTTCTTAGGAATTTGACCCATGATTGAGAGTGTAAGGTTATCCCTTGCCGTAGGATAGAGGGGCGGTTTCCTAAGGGACTATTAAGTAAGGACACATAGTATATCTCTTGGAAATACGAGAAATATAAAAGAGAGGAGTTTGTATTCGTTTGTGTTATATGTTGAGCAGCGCATCAAGGGGCCAATCCCTGCGATGTAGGAGAGTTGCAGTGGGGCCGCGGTGTTTCTATTAAGAGGTTGCCTCCACGTATGTGATCGTGGCATTGCCAATGTGTATAGGTTCTCCCTCTGTGGAGTTTATAGAAAGGGAAACGTTGGACTACAAAACGATGAAACTGTAAACGCATGAATTAGGCTTTAGGAGAGTTTGTCCTTTAGCATTAGATTGACGCTCCTGGTCTGTGAGGCCGTGAGGGTGTGTTTGTCTGTTATGAGCATGAGGTCCGGCTAGTGCCATAGCCAATGCCGGCCCATTTTAGGTCCCAACAATGGTGCGTCTGCCAGGAGCTGCCTATAAGTGGTAGTTTTCAAATCTAGGGTTTTAAGGGACCCTAAATTATCCAGAAAATGGGGTTTGTTCAAGGATGGAAAAACCTGGTCTTCCCCATGCCGATTTGACAAAATATATCCAGGTGGGATCTTTGGCCTTGCATCCGACACTCCTGCCATACTTTTGGAGATTTTGGGTCTCCAAACCTATCGCACATTTCCCTTAATATTCTTGCATTCCCTCCATTTGCTGCACTGGTCTAACGAACTCAATGTAAACTTATCCCTATGGCCAAATGGCCTCACATCCTTACGACCTTTGTGAAGCACAAGGGGACTTTTAGCATTTTTCATCCTCTTTACAAAAGATGTCTTTACTTGTTTACATCCACACTGCAAATTTTTTCCCATAAGAACCATGCTTTTACTGAAGGGAACAACATCCACCCGGAAGCATGATTCCGACACCAAAGGTCTCTCAAGAGCCTTACTAGCAACAAAATTAAATCCAAATAGAGGAGGTTCGAATGAGTGCAAAGCTATGATTCTTTCTGCCAAAGGAGCAACTCAACCACTTGAATGACCAGTTTATTTGGATGACAATAAATGTGGGACATGTAAACCCATTGAGGCTATTCATTCAGCTCATAGTGCCCAAGAGGAATCGGTCTTATGGATGAGTTATTTGTGGAAAGGCTTGGACTTGTAGCTCTACAAAACCTTGAGATAAAGAAAAATATACAAGATCAAGCTTTTAGCTAACTTGCATGAGTAGCATGGGGCTAGTCGACCTATGATATGCTGTCCTCGGCATCGTGGGTAGTCTGATAAGGTGTGATGTATATGCCAAGGACATCAATATTACATGGATTAAAATGACCTACCTAGTTTTAAGCTAGGAAGGCTAGCTGCTTTGGATATTACGTCTAGATTTCATTAGCCAAGAGAGCCGCTCGGTTTTTTTAGTGAAATGCTTTATTCCATTAGGCCAAGAGGGCCAGTCGTCTGTTTAGTACAAGTGTGGTTAATGGTTTCTTGTTGTAGTCGTGTGCTAGACAGGTTCGAAGACGAGCTTGGAAGGAGCCTTTGTTGCATGGGAGCTTCTCGTGGCCCTATCCAGGTGATATCTCTCCTTTATGAGTACCGTGTTTTTATGCTATATGTGTTTGTGTACTTGTAGGGGATTTTCTTTTCTTGTTAGGGACCGGCGTCTAAGGCATGAAGTCCTAGGTTTAGGTTAGGTATGTCTGAGGGAGGTCTGAGTAGTCGTTGCCTCCTGTAAAGACATTGCCAGGCATCGAAAGACCTGTTTTAGAAGGGAGTTCTAGTGACCCTGTTCTACTAGCCTACTAGGCAACCGTTCTAGGAGCTCTTGTTAGTTGTGAGGCAGTTATAGAGAAGCCTGCCAGAGGAAACATGATAATGATAGAGAGGAAGTAAAAACCTTGAATATCTTAAGGAACATAAATATATACAAAGTGTGTAAAAAGGGGTTCTAACCCCTTATAAAAATAGAAAAGAAAAGAAAGGAAATTTTATAAGCAGTTGATCATCGCCTTGCGAAGGCCTGGTATGTTCCTGGGACGAGTCTGACTCGGGACTGATGCCTTATCTTCTTAGGGGTGGCATCTTGTTGGAAAAAAAGAAAGTAAGGAAGGTTGGAGCGAAAATAAAAGTGAGTGTTAGAAAAGGATTAAGTGTCGCCTTGCAAGGGCTTGGTAGGTTCTTGGGTACCGAGACAGGACCTGAGGCCAATGCCCTGTTCTCCTTGGGCTAGTATGCTCAGCTCCCTCCTTTTTACATGCCCTAGTAGGCCGTGTTGGAGCAGTTGGTTAGTGACTAGCTTCGGAATTTCTATCAGATTATGCTAGGCCTACTCCTTGTGGATTTCATGCCTTGGTTTTGTCAGGGGGTAGGGTGAGCATTGTGGAGTGTTTTAAGTATGTATCTATTTTGTATCAGCTTGATGCTTCCTTTGGTTGTTTTGTGCAGATCTGTTGTGGGATTCGATGGGTTGAGTTGCCCTATCCCATGGTCACCAATGAGAGCATAGTTTTGAGCCTGGGATGTGCCTAAAATTTGCCAAAAAATCTGAAATTTAGGGAAAAAATATTCAACATCGAAGGCAGCAGCTCCAGTTAGGACGATTTTAAGCACCAAGTGAAAGACGACTTTTAAAAGGCACCCGAATGACACTTGCGGATTTTTGATAATTTTTTAGACTGCTGTGCAGGTTGTCAGGAGTTGCCAGTCAATGCGGGATGTCAAGTCGAATGCCCAAGATTTTTCAGAGCTCGATTTGGATGCCGGACGAGGAAGGAGCTAACAAATGGTCAAGATATGAAAGAGTGGACACTTGAGAGGTCAAAATTGAGCATGCCTTTTGGAGTTTTGACATTTTATGAAACATGACATTTTGCATGCAATCGTGGAGAGAGAAGAGGCATGAATATGGCGCCATCTTCACGCCTGAAAAATGCGCCAAGATGCATGGAGATGGTGATTGCAGTGTATAAGCAACCCATCCAATTGATGTTACCCCTGATCTTCTCCTTCCTTGCTAGTCTTATCGCCTGTCTTCGCCCGAGTAATGGTGGCCTGAATGAAGAGATGGAGATCTAGTCTTTCTCTCTCCTCCCTCTCTCTCTCCCCTAAGGGGCTGTTCTTGTGTGCAAGAGGAAAATGAAGAATAGTGAAGGAAAGCTTGTCCGGTTGGGACCGGATTGCTTTCGGATCAATGAAGACATGAAGATTGCTGATTGTGAAGATGCTGGACATTGAATTTGGGCTAACCCGCAGTCCCGCACCAAAACCGAGATCCCGAGACACGGAGCCTAAGCGGTAATTCAATTTTTATAAAGAAAAAATAAGTTCTTATGCTATTTGATTGATGAAACATTGTTTCCATGGGCTAATTATGCATGATGATGTTGTTTGCTATGAGTTTCAATAGTCTATAATGAGAAAATCAGAAAATCATAAGTGATATGGCTGAAATTAATGTTATAAAACCTGAAAAACACACGTTTAAGGGTAAAAATGGGATTTTTGCAAAATAATTGGAAAAATATGAGACATAACACTTACAAAAACCTGAAATTTTGCTGTCAAGGAACCTAAGGGCCACAACCCACAATCAATCTTAATTTTTAGTCATTTTTTATTGAGAAAAATAGAGGAAAAATACCAAAAAATGGTGAAAAATGGGTTTTAAATGGGAGAAAAATAGGAAATGGTAAAAGGAAAATTAGAGAAAATTACATGTATATTTGTGCAGCGTATAATGAAGGTAAAGTATGAGGTTGGCCTCGGTTTACCCTCGTTTCTAAGTTTTCGTTCATGTTTTTTGCTTTCTTTGTAAGGAAATACACATAAAATGACTCTTTCACCCATCAACGAATGCAAAACATTAAACGGTAGGGTGAGAGGGGAGGTTGAGCGCCAAAATATGAACTAAAATGTGGTTTATGTGTTGCATCAAGCCTATAGGACGTTGTTTTAAAATAAAGGAAAAGGCAGCATAAGCGTAAGGCTCGGTGTCTTTCTCTTTGCAGTACATAAACGCTAGCATGGAAATCATGAAAAGATTGGTTTCGCATGATACACAATGCTGATTTTCTTCTGTTTGTGCACTAAACTGTTCACATTATGCACTATACATAGTTCATGGTATCAACAATAAAGTCTTGGACTGCATAGCAATTGTTTTCTTAGGAATTTGACCCATGATTGAGAGTGTAAGGTTATCCCTTGCTGTAGGATAGAGGGGCAGTTTCCTAAGGGACTGTTAAGTAAGGACACATGGTACATCTCCTAGAAATACGAGAAATATAAAAGAGAGGAGTTTGTGTTCATTTGTGTTATATGTTGAGCAGCGCATCAAGGGGCCAATCCCTGCGATATAATGGGGCCGCGGTGTTTCTACCAAGAGGTTGCCTCCATGTATGTGATCGTGGCATTGCCAATGTGTATGGGTTCTCCCTCTGTAGAGTTTATAGAAAGGGAAACATTGGACTACAAAACGATGAAACTATAAACGCATGAATTAGGCTTTAGGGCAGTTTGTCCTTTAGCATTAGATTGACGCTCCTGGTCTGCGAGGCCGTGAGGGTGTGTTTGTCTGTTATGAGCATGAGGTCCGACTAGTGCCATAGCCAGTGCCGGCCCATTTCAAGTCCCATCACCCAAATGTCTGACATACAAAGCAGCTTGTAGTACCACATTCCCAACATAGCAAGCCAAATCTTCATCAATTGGAATCAGCAAATCACCTCTCAAATACGTATAAGATAGAAGCATAGTATCTAAAGTCATAGAGTCCTCAAAATTCATTCTAACTACTTCACCGACAAGTTAGAAGAACAGGCCCCACTCCAACCATCCTCTGGGAGAGGTAAATCAATCGTGGAAAGCTTAATGTAAAAGACCAACTTCTATAGTTGATAATGGACAAAAAGGGAGTGATCTGGAGGAACATATTCCTAGAACTGCTCAAATGAAGACCAGAATAAATCCATTCGAGATTGAAGTCTTTCCACCTTAGCATGGAACAAAGGGCATAATGTGGCTTGTCTTTGAAGAACTGCTAAGTCTGCAGGGAACAAAGAAGGAACTGGCTGCACAGGACTCTGTGAAGAAGAGCGAGACTGAGCCAATTGATCCTTGAGTTGCGGAATCTGAGCATTGCTCTGGTCTAGGATAGCTGTAGTTGATTTAAGCTTCTCTGTTTGGGCAGCTATCAAAGCCTTCATTTCTTGAACCTCCTTTTGTAACCTATCCCTCTCCTCTGTTACAGTAACAACTTGGGATTGATTTTCTGCCTATTGAGCTGTCAAAGTAGAGAATTCATCTTTCTGTGTATCCATGACCTTAGTTTGCTACTCCATTTGTATACAGAGATCAGTAAATTTCTCTTGAGCAAAAGCTAACTCATCATTTGCTTTTTTGAGCTCCTCCTTATACTACTGAACTTATTCATAAAAAAAAGAAGAAAACTACTGGATATAGGTAGTAACGGAAAGTTTAATTGAACTTTGGATATCCTTGCAAAAAAAAGGAATGGTATCCCCTGTTACCAGGCGTTGCACAAAAGGAATAGAAATGTCCAGCATACCATCCCTATGGACCTTGAAAAGGTTTGGCATTTGAAGAAAGGCAAGCAAGCAGTGTGCTGCAAGATTGAGTAGGAATTGTAACTGGAACTGGAGGAGTAGAAATTGGTACTGATTCAGTAGCTCATTTCAGGTGCTTTCTCTAAATGACTAGAGGTGGGTGAGAATCATCATCCTCAATGATCACATCATCTTCTTCATTAGGAGGAGGAGGAACCTCTAGAGGATCAACTGGAGGTAAAGGGACTTCCTTTGCATGCACAGCATGCATCAGGAATACATAAAGGTAAGAACCAAATGTGACACATTTTCTCTAGTAGATCTAATAAAATGTTGATCCATCTTTGCTAAGAGATAGGTACTCCAATCAATGGTAATACCTTTCTGTTGGGGTAAAAGGCCTTTGGGCCTACCCGTGTATACTATGACCACCCATTCTTTACTCATATATAATATGATAGTGCAATAAGGCTGTCAGTTCAGTTGGACAGCATGTACATTGTGTGTGTTCTTCTCTCATGCATCTTCCTCTTCTCCTTCTCCACTGCCATTGCATCCCCTTCAACTGGTATTAGAGTGGGATCTCTGGAGCGCTTCCTGACCATGCACACGAGCCTCGAGATCTTCCCTCACATGTATTCTTAGACATTCACACGTACAACAGGGTTTCTTGAAGTGTGGCCGCCATTGGAGCTTCACCTTGAAGCTTGGCTGCTCCCCCTACCTTTGGCTTGTTTGAGGCCTTCCTTGGCTTTAACTGGACCCCTCCGAAGCTTGGACACCATTTTTTGTAGCCCCAGGACTAGCATTTACAGTTGGCACAATCACGCAGCCCTCCCATATGTGTCTTCAGCATTGACAGTCACAACAACAACTCTTCCCCTCCTTTGGCACTTGATTTTGGCTCATTTGGAGCCCTCGGGCACTTGGCATTGAGCATTGACACTTGCATTTGACTTGGGTGATGTTTTGGGTTTGATTTGCATAGTCCTAGGATTGTTTACAATAGCTCATAGACATTACACAGCAGTGTAACATTGGCATTTGTTGCTTGGGCTTAGTGGTATTGGCATTTGATGCCTGAATGGTCTCGTTTGGTGCCCAGATACTTGGAGATGATGTGCCTATTGTTTGACTTGGGTTTAAGATTCGATTAAGCATTGTTTTGCTCAGTTTTCACAGGTTATATGCTATTGTTATGAACAGGGCTGAAGCACAGTTGCTTATGGTTGATGGTCATTGGATGCCCATGTATGCCCGATTGGTACCCCCCATGCCTGGGAATGTTGTGCCCATGTTATGACTTGGTTTTGGTGTTGAGTTTGGCCCTAGATTACCTCTATTTAGCAGTCATTTTGCTGTTATTATGAGCAGGGCTAAAGCTATTTAATGCTGTACTCGACTATGCCTATTGGGCTATGGATACTCCTGGCTACTTGGGATGATGTATTCATGTATTTGGATGATGCCACATTGATGTTTTATGCTCCGAAATCACTTTGAGATGAGATTTAGAGCTCAATTCATGGTTTCACTATCATTTTTTATTTGCAGATGGTAGTCACTTGAGACAGCTCACTAGTACCTATCACTTGAGTGATGCTTGTATGACCCGTTAGGGAATGATGTCTGTAGTGGATGCTTTTGGGTTTGGCTGCAGGATGGTAGATGTTCCGACTTCATCTTGACTTTCATCGAGTATTCCATTGAGCAATTTGGCATTTGGTTGGCTTATTCCGTATGCAGTTTTGATGCTATCTGGCCTTGGTGCTTCGATGTACGGATCCTGATGTTTGGGTGATGCAGACTTATGTATGACCAGTGATTGCTCTACTCTTTCACAGTTGGATACTTGAGCTTTGATTGCTCCCTGCTATTTGGATTTTTTGTGGGTTCTTTGTTTGACTAGTGGACTTATTGACAGTGCTTGGGCTTCGCAATCATTATGGCTTTTATGCTTCTCTGTTGCCTAGCCTCTATGCTAGTTGGGTTGCTTTTGCCCATGCAAATCAGGGAGCAGATGCTATGTATGCTTGCTCGTCTATGCACATGGTCTACTATCAGATACCTTACAGAGCCGCTTATATGGATGTTGTTGTACAGGTACTTGGGCTTCTCTTGGAGCTTGACCATTGCAGGATCTTATGCCACTTATCGGTCTTGCATTGACTTGGATACTACTATGTGGTTTGATCTACTGCAGAGTCACGCTTACACATATGGTTATGGGCTGATTTCTTGGCTGAAATCGATATGCTCTTATGACAGATGTCTTGGCTTTTACACTATTGTGGTTGGCTATGTCATGCAGTTACCTACAAGGCTTGTTCATGTGGGAGCTTCTGCATCTTTACTTGATGCCTCTATGTTCCTTTTTCCGTTACAGATGGATGAGCCCTTGCAGTAGCATGCTTCTACCACTGATGCACTTGCACACGGTTGTCTTAATGAGCAGGTTCCCTCTGTTGGGGCAGCCCTACACTCCTTGAGCTCTTCAGATGCTTCAGATAGTCCTACTGATGAGGCTTTAGTTGCTTCATCATCATCTTCTTCTATAGATGTATGCTTCCATTGTGGGAAGCTTGGGCATGTTCAAAGAAAATGCTTTAGACGGATTAGAGAGCAGCAAAGATAGAGACAGACTCAACATGAGCAGAGAGTCAGCGATGCAGCACGTATTACCACTCTTTCTAGAGGTGAGGTACATGCAGTTACCCATGATGATGCAGTTGAGCATGTCCTCCTGTCATCTAGTTTCCCTACAACTTACTTGCTCAATGATCAGGCCCATGCCTTTGATTGGCTTTTTGACTCTATGGCATCTTGTCATGTTACCCCTCATAGAGCATGGTTCTCTTCTTACAAGGAGGTTGATGGATGTATTGATCTGGGCCTTGAGCAGACTTATGCTATTGTTGGTACATGGAACATACACCTAGCTTTGCATAATGGAACTTCTCTTATGCTCAAGGATGTTCTACATGTTCCCATGCTCAGTAAAAGCTTGATTTTTGTCAGTCAATTGCATGATGCAGGTTACTGCTCTTCAGGATAGGTCATGGAAGATCTGTCATGGTTGCTTGGTTTTGGCCAGAGGTTCTCAAGTTGGTTCTCATTACCCAGTGCATGTCTCTCATGTGGTAGATTCTATGGTTGCAGTTATCCTGATACCACATACATTGTTATGGCATCATCGCCTAGGCCATATGCACCACAGAGAGATGGAGATCTTGTCTTGTTCAAACTCATTGCTACCTCTTATGTCACTTATAGATCTTGATGCTTTCCCTGATTGTACTCTTGGTCCTTGCAGAGCCCCCTTGGCTTATGGCGATCGTATGAGGCATGCTCCTCTAGATCTTGTCGATTGTGCAATATATGGACCTATGCCTTCCTAGTCACTTGGTGGAGCATCGTACTTTGTGACCTTTGTTGATCATGCTGCCCATCGTGTTTAGGCTTTTCCCTTGGTGCAGATTGAGGATGCTGCAGTTACGCCTAACAGGTTTATGGATTTTGTTGGTAGCAAGCCTAGGTACTTGTAGATGGATTATGAGAGTCATGCTCTCTCTCCCAACTTTCGGACCTCTTGTCAGCAGTATGGCATTGATTTCTTATGTACATGGTATTATGGGATTGCTCATGGCATGTGCCTGACCTTATAGGCAAAGGTTGCTTCTATGCTTACCATAGCTGGGTTGTCTTATGGATTTTGGACTAAGGCCCTTATGACAACAGTCTTATGCTTACCATAGCTGGGTTGTCTTATGGCTTTTGGGCTAAGGATCTTATGACAGCAGTCTATTTGGTTAATAGGACGTCATGCTTGACCTTGGATGGTATTACACCCCATGAGGCATGGAGTGGCATGCAACCCTCCTATGATTACTTGAGGATGTTTGGCTGCCAAACATCTATACATATGCCACATGAGCCTATGTCACGTAGATGTATCCTCCTTGGGTATAGAGATGGTGACTTTAAGGCCTACAGATATGGGATTTGGATGCCCAACAGGTTGTAGGCAGCCGTCATGCTGTCTTCTATGAGACGCAGACACCTCTTAGTCCTCTTGATGAGCGTTCAGTACGCTTTATGACTGATTTTACAACAGCTACAGTGCCATTACATCAAGCTGTTTATGTTGAAAATGAGGCATTTATTGGCCAGATGACGTAGCTATGCATAGCAGTCAGGGTCAGGATGTTGGTGGTCAGTTGCTAGACCCCTTGTAGGCTCATGAGAGACATTTTCTTGTAGTTTTTCTAGCTAGACAACCAGCCATATGTCAGTCTTCCGCTTCGTTGAGGCCACATGTAGTCTTGAGACCCCGTTGGACGAGTGTCCGGGATGTTGGCCCTCTTTCAGTGATTGACTCTGGAGAGTTTGACTACTCTCCGTTGTCTTATATGCGCCACGTTGATGCTATGGACGACTCTGATGCTTTATAGCCATGCTGCACTGATGAGTTGTGCTTGCTTCATGAGAAGCATTCTTGGATTGCTCCATTGTATAGAGATGTGGGATCGCTTATCTCCTAGATGTCATGGACTCGAGGATTCTTGACTCTTCTTCTGCAGAGGTTCCCAACACTTCTTGCACAACTCTCTTTTGGATTCGGCATTGGGTGAGATGTTATGATTCCTCACCTTGTCTTTTTCTTTTCTTTTCTTTGTTTTCACTCCCCAGCCACTTTGGCCTTTTAGTGGGAGGTTGTTGGGGTAAAAGGCCTCTGGGCCTACCCATGTATACTGTGACCGCCCATTCTTTATTCATATATAATATGATAGTGCAATAAGGATGTCAGTTCAGTTGGACAGCACCTACATTGTGTGTGCTCTTCTCTCCTGCATCTTCCTCTTCTCCTTCTCCACTGCCATTGCATCCCCTTCACTTTTAGGGCATACGAGAAGCTATGAACAACTCCTTAGAGAGGTAATGAGATGAGGTTTTGGTAGGCATAAACCTGTCCTGAAGAAATTGACACAATTGATTCCATAGGGAATTGGAAATCATAGAGACATTGACCCCTGACGTGGTAATAACCTTCTTTGGATCCAAAACATCTGGTCCACGATATGGCAACGAAAGAGCCTTCCCTAGAATCTTAGGCGTCATAAGAATAGTTGTACCACGAATAGAACCAGACCTCTTTTTGTAAGAGGTTAAAAATTGATCATAGACGTTAGGATCATTTGAAACTAGCGATAAGGAAATGCCCACAAACTTGGATAATCTCGTTTTACCAACGAGGTTTGAATCTAGCAATAAGGAATAATCATGCGATACCAAAGGCACATACTGGATCGGGGGAGGGGTTCGAGGTGTGATTGTTTACACACACACCACACACACAAACAGTCACAATGAATGCCTGCAAAACAATGGGACAGGAATAGATAAGATATCAATCATCATAAATTCACATGACGTGATCAATTGACTAACCACCCCAAGAAGTCCACATCCTAGGAAAAATCCGATATGATCTCTACACAAGTGGGATCGAAAGCTTCATGCAATCCAAATAAATAGACACCTTGAATCCCTGTATGAGACCAAAAAGAAAAAGAAAAATGCATACTCTACCCTGACTCATCAACATGAGCAAAACAAAAATATAGAATCACATAAGAACTGATCATATTGACATGACACTCGAACTGTTGACCATCATTGACAAGAGGGACTAGACAAGACTCCATCGTCCCCATCTCTATGAAGCACGTTCATTGAGAATGGAATGTGCAGTGTAGGGGAAAGAAATATATTGAAGGATTAATTTTAATAAAATTATTAATAATGGGTGAAATTTTATTTAAAAATAAACCTTAAAAAGAAAACAACGCTTCCTTGTTATCATTTATTTAAAAACTATTAAGTTTGACATAGTGCTTTTAACATAACTTGGACTTTGGACCTTGACTAAGGGTCTCTAAATGCAAATTCATTTATTAAAAATTAATTGTGTATTGGACGCTTTTTCTTTTTGGCCAGTGCATGCTTTTTGGTGATGGCAAGTTCATTTTTTATTAAAATTAAATGTGTTTATAACACATGAAGCGCGTGCTAATAAGTGAAGGGTGCATTGATTTTAATTAAAAAATGTGTGTGTGTGGCGCGGATGTGTGTGAAAAACGTAGTTATCATGATTCCTTTTAATAATTAATTTTTGATTTTGAGATCGCAAAAATAAAAAAAGAAGAAAAAGAAATACCTAGGTGGGATGCTTATGCAAGTACAGTCTGAATGCGCTATAAGTAACGGAGATGATGCAACCACAATGGAATCCAACAAGAAAATTCAACGAGCCGAAAAAGTTTGCCAATATAAGCTAAACAAACCAAACACCATGGCGAATAATTTTCAATAAATAGTGATATGTTCTTTTCTGTCAGGCTTTCATTCAATGATGTCCATGAAATGTGATGAATTTGTTTGCACTATGTTTATTTGTCAATTTAGGATTGTTTTATGAATTTTTTTCTTAATGAATTTAGATATGAATGTTGGATTAATATTTTCTCTTTTTTGTTTATTCAACAATGTGGGTTGAAAGCTAAGAACAAAGGTCCAATAAATTTTTAAAAATTTTCAAAAAAAATTCTAGCCATTTTTAGAGTGAGAAAAGAATTTTTCAAAGAATTTCCACGTTAAACAAGGGTTCTTATTCAATTAATTTGTTTCCAATTAATTTTGATCATTTCAGCATATGTGAATGATTTGAAAATATAAAGAAAGTGATTATGATTTTTTGGAATATTTTTGATTTTTTTAATTTTTAAAAACCACTTTCAAGTAATTTTGGGTAAATTTTCATGAAATTTAAGATTTTTAATTATTTTCTATTTTTTGTTGGCATTTTGAGTTGAGAAAAAAATTTGAAATTTTTTAGAAAGTGTCAAATTGTATCGGCAAATTTTTCATCTTGATTTGGAATTTCTATGGGTTTTGGTAATGTTTAATGTGTTTTTTATTGGTTTTCAATATTGAGAGATTTAAAAATTTAGAAAAATGTACTCATGAATGGGTTGTGTGTCAACTGTGTGTCAACATCAGCTAGCGTATCACTCGACAGAAAAAATTGTAAAATTTGTACGCATGTCCTCGCGTTTGAACAATCGCAATTATGAACATGCATAGCGAGGTCCAAAACCCCGCACGTGAACCAGACCTAAGGAGGAGGACACACACGCACGAGTCGGGGGAAAGGATGGTCACACGCACGAAGGAAAAAAAACGAGAGGTGGGGATGGGGGAAATGTGGTGTGAAGGGGGTGTGTGTGTATTTTGTGGATGGGTTGTTGTGCGAGGTGTTGTATGCATTTTGTGGATGGGTTGTTGTGCGGGGTGTTGTGTGTATGGGAGTGTGGTTGTTGTTGGGTTGGTGTTTTTTTTTTCTAGAAAGAATAGATATATAGATAGAGATATATGGATATATATATAGGGGTGGGTGTGGGTTGTTTGTGGGATTTTGTGGTGTGGTAGGTTTATGTTGTTTTTTTTGTTATTTGTATTTTTGTTATTTTTTTTAAGGGAAGGCGTGTGGTATTTGTTGTGTTTGTTTTCTCATTTGATTTTTGAGTATGTAGTTTTGTTTTAAATGGGGTTTTTTTGTCTTTTGTTTTTTTAAGGGGTGTGGGGAGGTGTACCTTAAGAGGATGGGGCACGGATGGGTAGGGGGGACTTGTGGGGTGGACGGACGGTTGCATTGGGCGGGGAGGATGGGGGGGGCTAGTGTAGCGGCTTGGGTGGGGGGGGTGTGTTGGCAGCCGAGGGGTTGATTGATTGGGCCGCGGGGGGGGGGGGGGGGGGGGAGGCACGGGGGGGTAGGATGGGACTGTGGGAGGGGAAGGCGACGAGGGATAGGAGGAGTAGGAGGAGCTAAACTGGTGCTCGAGATAGTTAGGAGATTTAGGAGGTTTTGATCCTTGGAGCAAGTAAGTATTTTGATTTATTGTTGAATATTAGAGTAGGGCCATCCGTCTCCATCTCTGGTTTTGATTTTGGTTGCATTAGGTTAAGATTATGATAGGAAAAAGAAGGAAAACAAAAGGGTTCTGCTACTGCTAGAAATAGGGAAATAGGAGCACAGAGTAAGATTTTTGGCTGGAAGAGTATGAGGGACTCATTTCTGAGATTACAACAGGCTAGGATGGGGCAATAGGAGACCCGGGGAACCAAGAAAGAGACCACATTTGACATCATGCCTTCTGAGAAGAGAGCAAGCTTGAGAGGAAGGGAGAGAGTGAGAGAAAGGGAGAGCTGCGGGGAGATCGTTGAAGTGCCGATTGATTCAAGCGCCGCATTGCTTCAAGGTATGCACGGCAGTTCCTTCTATTGCTTTGCACCTATTTGGAAGGCACGGCACAATTCCGTGGAGTAGGTGTTGACCTTGAGGCATCGCGCACAACCCGCGGGCCGTCGTCTGCGCTGTCCGACTAGGCCATCCGAGTCCCGGAATAGGACCGCTCGATTTCTAGAGTCGAACCGTCCAACTCCAAAAATTGGACCACTTTTTGGATCCAAGTCCCAGAATCGGACCAGCCAGAAAATCGAACCACTCCTTCCGACAGTTATAATCGGATCTGGTGTCAAAATCGGACCACGTGTCCTAGTCTCGGATTTGGACCACTCGACCCATTGCAGTAGTCACACCTCCCCTGTCCAACTAGGGAAATTGGACCAAAGTAGAATTTGACCACTATCCCTAGTGTGAAACTCGGACTAGCCTATTTGATTCCCAGGATCTAGCCCATCCGATTCCCAGAATCGGACCGGCCTATCCAATTCCCAGAATCGGACCAATTCACCAGAACTTTTAATAGAAGGTTTTTAAACGTGCCCCACAGTCATGGCCACCTTGGTCACATCTCTGATCCCCCAGGGAACCCAGTTTAGCCCTTAAAAGCCAGAGGCCAGACAGGATAACAGAGGATTCACCCCAAACAGCTAGACACTCAGCAGACCAAATTTACAAATTGACTTGATGTTCGGTGACCAACCAACCAACCAACCCTGAAGCAGAATAGAGAATGCAGCAGGGACTTTCAGTAAAACCTTAGATAAGCCAGAACCTATGCTTAGAGCCACATCATGCTACGAACATGAGGGGAAGAGTGGAGTTTGCATTGAGCATTTCGTACATCTGCACCTCACTTTTTGATTTCATCACCAAAGGTGCACTACAAGAAAAGGAGAAGCCTGTTTTCGCACTGAGCACTAGAAATCACAAAGAACAATTTGTGAATAAGATTGACAACTGCTTTCAATAATAAGGAGCTCATTAGGAGATATAATAATATCAAGGAACCCACTATTAAGAGAAGATACCAAAACATAATTGGGTGCCTGAGAGCCCCATCAGTAGGACCTTAAAGAGGACACGAAGGTCCAGAAGGCGACAACATAGAGGATCGGACGCTGCCAGAGCTACTCAAATTGATCGACGACCTTGTGGAGCTGGAAGTGGGAGCAATGTCAGGATCACGAGGCGGGACAAGGAGAGGACTGACTAGACTTGGGAGAATTCCCAGTCCTAGCGCAGGAGTTAGTCAATGAGTATGATTTGTTGACTAGGACGGTAGTTCAAGGCAGGCCAGTAGAGGAAGTGGTAGCAAACCTAGAAGAGGAAAGAAACGTGATTAGAAAGGCGCTAGAGAGCATAATTGCCTATAACCACGAGCAAAAGGCTAGGAAACTCCAACAAGATGTAGACATGTACGAGGCCGCTAGCCCTGGCTGGTGCAGCCAAAGCAGGACCAAATGTAGAGAGAGAGCGAGCAGCAGAGGCTGACTTATCATTGAGTGAACTTGTGGCCAGGCGGCTCATGGACAACACGTCCACTGAGCAGAGTGCAATAGCCTTAGCCATAGCATTACTCTCGGGATTAGGGGTCACGCAAGGGGCAAAGGGGCAATCTAGGATCCCTGTTGTAGCAAAGCAGCTAGACAAGTATGAACCTAGCAATGACCCATAGAGCTTTGTGGAGCAATTTGAACAAGTTTGCAAAGCAAACGGTCTCACGAACCTTGCACAACACTCTCAAGCTTTCGGTCTGTGTTTAGGTGATAAGGGGAGAATTTGGTACACTAGTCTACATGCAGCTGAGCGCATGAGCTTTGCCCGCCTTAAAGACCATTGTATCAAGAGATCCTCTAAGGCAAGGTACTCTGACAATCTCATCATCCGATTGATGAATGTCAGTCAGAGGGAAAAGGAAGACATAAGAGACTACGTTACTCTACTCATGTGCGTGGCCTCTTCAAGAGACTACGTTACTAATGTGCGTGGCGTCTTTAAGAGGATCCCTGCCAATGAGCGACCTAACGAGAAGGATGTGTCTACCGTGTTGATAAATGGAATTCGAAGTAAGGAGCTCTACAAGGCTTTGGCTAGTAACTCCACTCTACACAGAGATGTGTTATCTAGAGTTTTTGAAGAGGTAATAAGGGTGGACGATCAGTTTAGGGAGCGAAGCATGAGGAACGCCAGTCGGGACAGTACAAGCCAGAGAGCTCCAGAGCGGACAACAACTTTGGGAGAGAGAGAGAACTTTAGCATACGAGATAAGGGAAAAGGTGTTGACCAAGGCCAGGAGCTAGCTGAGGTGAGAATGGAGCTTGCACGATTGCAAGAACAAATGAGAAAGCCTGTGCGGTCGTATGTGCAGTGTATACACTGTGGTGGAAACCACCTCCCAGCCAAGTGCCAAGATCCTAGATCTAGGCTGTGCTCGAACTACGGTAGGTTTGGTCATGACGCATTACATTACAAATTGCCATGGAGATTCCCATATGTGCACCAATACAACCCTCCATACTTAGGCAACAGGCCACCTAACCTCTTTGGCAAGGGAGCCCAGTCGGTGCTTCCACCACCAAATGATGCAAGTCCTAGGCTAGAGATGAACCCAATAGGCATATCTAGACCACCAGGGCCCAATGTAATCCAACCATCGAGTGACGCTCCTGTTCACTATGTGGAAGAACCTAGTGAAGATGAAACCTATGTGAACCCATACATCTCCTATGATAAGGAAGGCAATCCAGTATCGACCAGTGACGGTAATGGTGCTAGGTAGAGGAAGAGGCAGAGGCTTTGGAGGACCAAGCCAAGATCCAATCTCATGTTGGACTTGCGGTCATCCAGGCCATATTTCATCATGTTGCCCGGAAAGGGAACATGCAAACAAGGACAAAGCTGACCTTCGATGCACCGAATGTGAAATCACACACCTATTTCTTGACTGTCCTAGACAGAAGCCATCAACTAGTTCTACCAACGAGCACTCTGTACCCTTGGGGTTGCTCGGTGTGGAGACCTTTGGCAGTGAGGATACATCCGTCCCACTGCATGTCATGACACGAGCACAAACAAAACAAATAGGCATCTCATTGCCTGGGCCAAGTAACCTGGATGCAACCTCGTTGGGAAGGAAAAGCCAAAGGTGAAGGAGAAAGAGAAGAGATGCAAAGATTACCCTTAAGACTAAGGAAGCTACAACTCTAGTGATAGGAAGGAGGGTCACTAATGCAGAGGTAGAGACCTCAGCTCCCAAGACAGCAGAACTAGGGAGTGCCAAGGTAGGGGAATACCCCCACCCCAGATGGAAACTCGAGGCTATAGACAAAGTCAAGGAGTGGATCAAGGATGCCCACAAACACCTCAAAGATGTAGAACCCATACTGGAAGACCGAATGGAAGACCTCTCTAGTGTGAGTACACCCGTTTCACCATCGCGACCTCAATCGGGGAACGCACCCACACCACGTGAGATGCCATAGAGGCAAGACTAAGAAGAAGCTTGTCAACAAGCTAACCAAGACATATGACCAAAGAATGCTGACCAAGGAGGAAGCCAACCACCCAGCAACCTCCTCACCACTTTAGTAACCACCCCAGTGACCGTGAGCCTAGAAGATTTGCTTTGGCAGCACCCTTCCTTATGGCAAGAGTTAAGTCACTAGGTGGAGGGAAAAGGGGAGCATACTGCCGCTGACTTGCAAGAGCAGGATGTAGTCACGTAGATTCCAAGCCTAACACTACACAGCTCCAAGGTGACTGCACATTAATGCTTTCTGGGAAGGCACGGAGATGCGTGCAGTCTTACCTATCTTAGCCTCGGGGGATGCAACATGAAAAGGAATCGTAAACACAGGCGCCGAGGTCAGTGTCTTGAGCCATGCAGTTCTACAGGCCTGGGGAAACCCATCTATGGAAGTGGCTAGGTTCAATGTTACATTGGCCAACGGAATGAAGGTCAGACCATTCGGGGTCCTGAAGAACTGGCCAGTGAAGGTTGTAAGAGTGCAGTTTTTCGTGAACTTCATTGTCATGAAGGGAGTGGACTATGACATACTCCTAGGCCGACCCTGGATGAGGAACACACAAGTTATTGAAGATTGGGGGAATAATCTCATCTTCTTGGGGAATAGAATAGAAGCAGTGAGGGTTGAGATGGACACCTGGAAGACTACCCGAGCCGACCTCGACGCTATCTCAACCATGCTAAAAGGTGATGTACATGCAAGCAAACCCTATGGGTCATTGACCAAGTACATCCCTTGCCCTAAGGACGAGCGGGATTGGATGCATGTCTTGGCAACCGTTGACCTACCGTTCTCAGATAAAGAAGAGCTGTATAGGCAAGCTGCTAAATCACCAAGCATGCCAACAAAGGAGCCCATAGTGCCACTCTGCATGATGGCAGGAAGTTCACGTGATCCAAGGAAACCAGTCTCGTTCCATATCCCCACCAACAAGCTCCAGCTTCATGAAATCATAGAGTGCCTGATCGATAAACTGAAGGGCAACATGGTTGCTAATCTAAAACCCTAAAGTGATCTCTTGGCTAGGCATGAGTGGAAATGGACCAAAATTCATGATCTTAACTTGTTATACAATTGGGATTTAGTCACTAATGAAGAGGAGATTGGAGAGGCAAACTGGGGGATGACGAGCACTCAGAGGGGCAAGATTCCGATGATGAGGGGTAGAAGACTGTCGCGCTGTTGGGGATGATAGTGAAGAAGAGCTAGGCACGATAGAATATGACACTGAAGGGAGAGAAATTGAACAGATCAAGGCACACTCTAGGCCTATAAGGGAAAGGGCAGGTTGGAATGAAAAAGGAGTCATGCGGATGGAGTGCGATAGGTCCTGGTTGGATCACATTGGATCCATGGATTACGAGCAAGCAAGGGTGGCGCAGCCACTGGTAGTTCCAGTACTGAAGACGGATTTACCTACTGAATTACAACCCCCTGGCGAAACTCCTTCCTCAAGCGAGGGATGTGAGTTTAACTTGGAGTCTGAAGTCAGTACAGAGAGTGATCCCAAAATACCCCAACCCTCTAAGGTCAGACGCACCAAAGGGGACTTGCTAGTCCACCTAAGGCGCAGACGGCTAAGGGAGGAGGCCAAGAAGCAAACTAAAGACTCAAAATCAGAGAGGCAAAAGAAGCCGCAGGATCTCCCCAAATGCTTCACAAAGTTTAAGAAGGGTTATAGAGTGGTGATTTTTCTAGGATCAAAGAGACAAGGGCAAGCCAATGAGCCAATTGAGGGACATGTCAAGGTCAAGGAAGTCGACCTAGCAGGGGAAGGCGAGAAGCCTCGACGTGCATTCATCGCTGACAACCTGACCAAGGATGAGGAGGCTAGATTTGTTGCTCTCCCACGAGAGTATGTCAACGTGTTTGACTGGTCCTAGGAGGAACTTAAAGGAGTCGATCCTAGGGTTGTGACCCATAATATCCCAATGGTTCTAGATACGGTGCCAACAAAGCAACGACCTTAACCTATGAATCCCAAACACACCCATGCAGTGAAGGAAAAAATCGATAAGCTCATGGAAGCGGGATTTACATATGAGATTGAGCACACGGATTGGGTATTGCCCGTAGTGATCATTATGAAAAAGAATGGTAAAATTCGAGTGTGCATGAATTAAAAGAAAGTTAATGCTGCTACGAAGAGGGACAACTCGTGGCAGGCAAAGAAGCCTACAACTTCCTGGATGGCTTCTCTGCCTATAATCAAGTGCAAGTGCACCGTGACGACTGCCTTTGCCATAGAGTGGGGTGTATTTGCCTACATCATTATGCTCTTTGGGCTAATGAATGCACTTGCAACCTTCCAAAGATTAATGTACACCATCTTCAAGGATATGCTTAGATACAAGTTAGAGGTGTTCGTAGACGACTTATGCATACACTCTAGTTGGGCTGAATACTTAGAAAAGTTGAGAGCTGTCTTTGAACGGTGTCGGTTATACAACCTCTCGTTGAACCCCTTAAAGTGCTAGTTCTGGGTGAAGCATGGATGTATCCTAGGGCATGTAGTGTTAAGGAATGGCATTGCCACCAACTTCTCAAAAGTCAGGGTCATTGTCGACCTACCACCACCCATTAACTACAAGGGCATTCAGTGTTTCTTAGGCCATATGGGATACTACCGATGCTTTGTACTGAATTACGCGCTGATTGCTAGACCATTGTACAAGCTGCTGATCGTATTTGAGTGGACTGAGGAATGCCAGCGTGCATATGAACAGTTGAAGAAGGCTCTCACCACT
Organism: Lygodium microphyllum; assembly: GCF_053477565.2. NCBI lineage: Eukaryota > Viridiplantae > Streptophyta > Polypodiopsida > Schizaeales > Lygodiaceae > Lygodium > Lygodium microphyllum. The sequence continues at coordinate 162,244,589 of NC_141141.1, read as the reverse complement.
GCATCAATTTTACGAGCCCCAGACTGGAGTATAACATTCCATGTACACATAGATGCCTCTAAGTTTGCTATTGGAGCTGTTCTATGCCAGCCTAGTGAACATAACCTTGATTACCCCATGAGCTTTGCCAGCATGCAGCTCACCGAAACAGAGATGAACTATTCCACTATAGAAAGGGAAGGGTTAGCCATGGTGTTTGTTGCAAAGAAATTTAGGCATTATCTATTGGCCACACCCTTCGTCTTTTTCATTGACCATCAAGCCTTGCTTTATCTTGTGAACAAGTCGTGCGATATAGGTTGCATAACGAGATGGTTACTTCTCTTGTTGGAGTTTGATTTTTCTGTGGTTGTACGTAAGGGAAAGTAGCACTACATGGCTGATCACATGTCTCGCATACCCATAGGAGAAGCTACTGGACAAGGCATACCTGACGACTTACCAGACGCTCATCTCTTTGGTCTATCTAGTGAAGGAGACTTGTTTAGGGCTCATTTGACGCCAGATTGGGCTGATGATGTAGTTCAAGTGCTAGAGAATGGTCTTCCTGAGAGACCTATTGAGAAAGCCAGGCTAAGGAGACTTATCTTAAAAATCTTGCCATACCAATTGATCGCCGGCCAACTCTATAGGTTAGGACAATACAATTTATTGCATAGATATATGTGTGAGCACAAGATGCACGATGTATTGAGAGAAGTGCATGGCGGGATAGCTAGAGGACACTTTAGTGGGGATACGACCGCCCGTAAGGTGTTACATTAATCCCAACTATGGTGGCCCACCCTATTCCATGAAGCTGTTAAGTTTGTTAAACACTGCGATGAGTACCAGAGGACTAAGGTGCCCATGCACAAGGATAAGATGGAGTTGACCCCCATAATAGCTCGACAACCCTTCGAAAAATGGGGCATTGACTTCATTGGACCTATCAGTCCTGCGGCACAGTACTCCTAGGCACGGTACATCATTGTGGCAACTGATTACCTGATGAAGTGGGCGGAGGCAAGAGCCACTAGAAAGAACGATGCTAGAACCACTGCGAAGTTCCTGTGGGAACAGGTATTTTCACAATTTGGTTGTCCAATCGAACTAGTGAGTGATCAGAGCACGCACTTCATTAATGAACTGGTATCCCACCTGCTCTTAACCTTCCTAATCATTCATAGAAGGTCCTCTCCCTACCACCCTCAAGAAAATGGCCAAGCAGAGTCCATGAATAAAATCCTACTCAACGTGCTTACTAAAATAGTATCCACATCACGAAGAGACTGGGATAATAAATTGATGGTGGCCTTGTGGGCCTATCGTACAGCTTATAAGACGGCTGTAGGATAGACGCCCTTTAAGTTGACTTATGGAACGGAGGCCATTCTACCCTTAGAGTTCTTTGTCCCTAGCTTAAGGATAGCAGCTCAGGAGCATTGGGAGGGAAGAGAAACTTGGACCGACCGCTTAGTGGAGTTAGAGCATCTCATGGAGACTCGACTCTTAGCCACCTACGCTCTAATTTGTGAGAAGGCATGATGAACGATGTGGTTTGACAAGCATGTCAACCAGCGCAACTTTGATCAGGGGGACCTCATTCTACTATGCTCTGTGAAAGGTCACAAATAGAAAATGAAATTTCGAGGTTTGGGACCTTTTCGGGTTTGTGCAATTAGTAGAACAGGCAATGTCGAGTTGGAGACGCTCAAAGGGGAAGGAATACACTTCTTCAATGGTAGTCACATGAAAAAGTACTATCCTCCTTCCCATCCATTGCACGAGCCACCTATGCTTGAAGCCCCTATCAATGTCTATGTGGCCACAATTACCGAACTAATAGATCAAGATGAAGAAGTAGTAGCACCTGCCTACCTATGAATCATGGTCACTGCAGAACGGACGCATTCTTTTGATGCCTTGATCGACGAAGGTGCCGACTGTAGTATCTTGACGCATGACCATTGGACACTCATCGATTAGCCTAAATTACAGCCCACAAACTCTAAACTCAGCCCATTTGGGGGCAACACTTATTCACTCTTAGGAAAATGCAAAGTGGCTGTCTCCATCGAGTCTGAAAGTATCCCAATCTTCTTTTATGTGTTACCAAACACTAAAGGGACCGGTAATAAGTCATTACTAGGTTGCACTTTTAAAAAGGAGAAGAACTGCAATGCGGACTACAACCTAGATCGCATCCATCTTGCTGTAGGCAATGTGCGCATAGTGACTGCTTTAAGAAAGGGTTATCTTACACCTCCTACAATTGTAGAGCCACCGATAGAGACTCCCACAACCATGCCCATGACCAAGCCTAAGGAGAAGGGCAGGGATATCTCACCCCACGCTCAAATTGCTAGAATCAAGCCCACCCAGGCCATTCACAAGGACAAAGAGTCCATGCTCATATGGGTACCAAAACGATGAGGGCCACCTCCTTGTAAACCGTAGAAACATGCTTCTAAATGCAAAAACTATCAGTCGCAGCCTAAGAGGTAGCTCAGATGCTATTGACATAAGCGCACTACCACGCCACGATGGATACCCAAAGATCTCTTGCGAGCACAAGGACACTATGAGGGAAACCCCTGGATATGGGTGCCTAGGTGTGGACATTCAAGAGGCTCAACTCTGAGCAACCCCACTCCAGCTAGACAGGCTGGCACATACAAAGCACACATTGCAAAGAAAGTTGAACCAGTACCAGTGGTGATTAATGACTCCCAACACATTTATCATCCCAAGCTGGATGACCCAGCATCATCCACCTCAGAGGAGTTATGCATCCCCATGCTGACTCAAATAGAATGCAGCACGCCTCCTAGCTATGCCACTGAAGCCCATTGCAGCATTTCAAAGTGCTCTAGAGTGCAAAGTCCCATCTGTGACACCAGTAATGGAGTCACCACTATCCAGCCCAATTGCACCATCACCCCCAGCAGGCCTTAAGCCTTCGTACGAAAGACAAACTTTCCTTTCAATGGCCAAGGATCTCACTGAGACCTTGGAAAATGATGTAGTGACATGCATCAAGGAGTTGGATGACACCTTCACCACATTCGCTAGGGGCTATGAGAGGCTTGACCTAGGACTTCTTGACAAACCCCTTGCTTCTGATGTTCGTGTGTTGCCATGCACTTGGGAAGACTACAGGTTTATGACCATCAAATTTCCCAAAATTGCTGCCAAATTAATTGCTAATGGAGAAATCTCAAAGGAGCAAGCTGTTCTCAGAAGACTAATCACCTCTTACCACAAGCATGCTCGCTCTACACCTGAACAAGAACTAGAGGAGCTCACGCAGCTTGCTAGCTCTGCTTCTTCGTTCTTACAACTATGGTATGCCTTACGACTCCAATTTGAGAAAAAAGGCTGTTGTATCATGACCAATGCTGAGCAAAGGAGGGTAATCAAGACAATTGAACACAACCCTACTTATGTGGCACCTATTTCATTTAGGGTTTTTTCCATTACACGCAACATACACTTAGATGACTAGGCATTGGCCCACCCTTACATTGACAAGTTCCTCACAGAAGAGGAGTTGCACGTTGCTAGTCTCCTCAACTCCGGGGACATCTTTCATGATGTCTTAACCTACATCACTCAAGCTTCCATATGACCATGAGAACTTGATCATCATGCCCAGCTTGAATATAACCCTTACCTTCATACTTGGCTGTTGGCCAAGTAACTCGCCCCACACAGCCCATGCAAGCCTTCCTCCTCCCCTTGCTAATCCTAGGAAGGATTCCCTTAACACTTGAGGAAAGGGGGGAGAAAATGAGAGCCAAGTGATGTAGCAAGATGTATAAAGGATGAAGATGATCAACTGAATTCAAATAGGAAAGAATGCAAGGAGGAAATAGATGTTAGTTGTGAATTATTTCCAAGTTTCATTCCTCTGAATCAGCACGGCAAATTGTCACACACATTTTTCCTTGGGTTTTTGTTAGTGATGAGTCAAGTTATAACGCTAATGTTGACTTGGTGTGATGACAGGCACCTACCATGGTAGGACAGAGTAAACTCCCATTCACTGAAGCGGAGCTGACAAAGTATGGAATCAGCGTCAAGACGCATGCATTTAGCCAATTCACGTTCAAGCATACCATGAATTTAGATGAAGCCATCCTAGAAGAGCCATCCGTGAGGAAACTGCTGGACAAATGTAACCTCCAAAAGTACGTGGAAAAGGTCGGACAGACTGTAGACAACAGCATGTGTGCGGACTTCTTAAGGAGCTTTGATGAAGGAAGGAGATGTGGCACTGTCACAGTAAGGGCGGGTTACCAGGAAAGAAGGGTGCAAGTGCCCCTTAATGCAGACACTATTGAGAAAGCCCTATGGCTTGTGCCCAAGAAAGAGAGTGCCCAAAAAGAGATGTGTATGCCATGATGGGAGTAAAAAAAGAGGACGTGCACACGGTGGATGGAATCAATTTGGCTGACATTCTAGACCTTGCGATGAGGATGCAAGCTAAGATGGTCCACGTCCTTTTCTCGAGCCATAGATACAACACACTAATGAATAGAATCGGGGTACCATTGCTGGAAAGCATCATGGTAGGAGTTCCAGAGGAGGTGGATTAAAACGGTTTTGTCTAGAAAACTATCAATTTAGCCACTCTATTGGCTCCAGCCACACCACTAGCTGGTGGGGAATCTTCGACCTCTACTGAATGATCCACAAGAAAAAAACCTGCCACAAAAGCCTCTACAATTAGATACAGAGGTGTCCTCACATGACAATCATCGACGAGGCTATCAAGGATGCCCGCGTAGAGGAAGAGCAAGCTATGCACCAAAGCTCACCTCACCGCGAGGAAGAAGGCTCGAGTGAAAAGAGGGCAAGCGACGAAGGAGAGCCGGAAATACCACCCACTCAAACAGCCAAACCACAAAAGCAAATGAAGATTAACACAAGCTAGAAAAAGAAGGAGGAAAGACTGAGCAAAGAGGAGCAGACCACGGTGAAGAGGGCTCAAAGAGAGTCAAGCAGGGTGAGGAGCAACGAAGGAAAAAGGAAGAGGAAGAACTCAAAAGAGTTAGAGAAGAGTCAAAAAGGGCAGAAGAAGAGAGGAAAAGAAGGGCAAAGGAGAAAGCCGACGAGCTAAGGATGAAAGAACTGGCTGAGTTGGCAGAGGTCACTCGTAGATCTGTTGAAGAAACCCATGGAAGAGGAGAGATCAACCCTTTGAGTCCCCACCATGAGGCCGATGCAAGTGGCAGCATGGAAGCGGCCCCAGTGATTGTAGGCAAGGGCAAGTCCTTGTTGCACCCCCTGCCTTCCTCCTTCATGCCGGTGCCAACTGGCACGACAATCGCCCTGCAACCCATGCCCTCTCTAGACACGGCTCAACTGATGAGCATGATGTAGATGCTTGTCAGTAAAGTAGCTGAGATTGTACCAAAAACCGGAGCAAAAATACCCACTGCTACAGATGCTGAGTCCAGGAAAGATCCAAAATGGAAAAAGCTAGAGGCGTCAACCACTACAGCCCCTACTCCCATGCTACCTGGTGCGGACTACAACGCTTACGTGGCTGAGCTCCTAGCATAGTTGGACAAGGCAAAGGAAGAAAAGAAGGTGGCCTTGGTGGAGCTAGAGAAGGAAAAGAAAACTTTGGTAGCCTTGAGGCTAGAAGTTTGAAGGCAAGGAGCCAACCAAAAAAGGGAGTTGAAAGTGCTGCAAAATCAACTGGAAGGAAAAACGAAAGAAGCCCAAGATAATGAGAGCCGCCTAACACAAACACTTGAGGACGAAGAGTAAAACTTGGTGGCAAAGCAGTAAAGCTTAAAGTTGCTAGTGCAGCAATATGCTGACCTGGAACAGAGAACTGCCAAACTAGAAAGGTATGGACAGTTAGAAGCTCAAGATGGCAAGCCAAGCAAGCGGCAAGAGGATACCATAGCAAAGCTATGGTATGAACTCAAGGAACAAGAAATACTAGAGAGAGAGATAGAGTTCCTAGCACAGGAAAGGCTAGCAATCCTCATAGGAGAAGCACAAGGGTTGCAACAGGAGGCATAATGACTACAAGGTGCATTGGAGATTGCCAAGGAAGACACAAAGGCCCTCATGGCCATGGCCTTCACACAACAAAGATTACACCTTGCGGAGATCCAAATCCATGAGTAGCTAGCGCAAGAAAAGTCAGAACTAATTGCTAAGGTAGAACAGAGATTCAGCATTGCAAATCAAGCAAAAGAAATTGTTGACAATTGGCTCGCAAATCCAGGGAGTGGAACCAACTCTAGGTCTTAACAAATGAACAGCAGCAGGTGGTAACCACCTTGGCAAATGAGCTGGAAGAGGGAAGAAGGAAGATGGACAAGAGAGCCAATGAGTGGGAAAAGAACAACTTTGAACGGGTTAGGCAATTAACGGAACGCTTGGCAGTGGCTGAGTGCAAGAGAGTGCTTGCCAAATCCAGGGCAGAAGCAGCCGATGTATGCGCCAACGCACAAAGGCAAGCCTTTCTCAGCACAGTACTACATGTCACCCAAGCGGAGGGCAATGATTCAGTGGAGAAGGTAAGAAAGGAAGCTCGAACTGACTACCCGAGCACTAAGATATGGCCTTCAAGAATGGGAGCTTCCAACAGGCATAGGAATCACGAAAGAGGAGCAATTTCACTACTTGCGTTGTGCTGGCCTCTCCATTGTTGAGTTTAAGGAACTAGGGTTCAAAGAACAGGAGTAGCCAACACCACCACCACAAGTGGCCCCAGTAGTGTCCGATCAGAATGTCGAAGAGGGTTCGGACTTGGAGCAAGATGCTAAAGAAGAACAACGAAGAATGCTCAGTTCACCTCTCCCAAGCCTCCCACCTAAAGAGCCTAAAGATGCCCACATGCCTGAGCGCATTGTGGTAGCTAGAAGAAGGCAAGAGCTGGCAGAGGAAGCACAACGCAGAGCACGGTCACTGCCCAGACAATTCCTTGAAGAGCCGGTGCCACTCAAGGGGATCCTAACCCTATTGATTGGCCTCAAGAATTGATCATATGGCATGATTGGGAGTTCCAGACGAGACCATTTGAGCTTTCATTTGCTTATCCACGCTCTCTGGACCATGCGTTGCCTCTAGGCATTGTATCCAAGATCAAGGATATGGCCAATGATCTTGCGAATAGGTGGATAGAAGAAATGAGCCTCATAATAAGCAGGTGGAGGCAAGAGCCTGTAGATTACCGGTAGGACAAGGTAAACAGGGTTCCCAAAACCATCCAAGCCTATGAGACACAGCCGAAGTGGTAGAGGAGGATTTGGGATGCCAATTTTGAGGCCTGGACCGCCTTCTGCAGCTCACTTCTTGAAGAACGCAACGACCCCATCTACATGCCCTATCCCCGTAGGCATGGAGTTGATTATGACCGAACCATTCATTGGGATTTTGACTTTCCTAGAATATATAACGTAAATGCCCAGAGTCCCGAGGAATGCCTAGTTTTTAGAGTAGAGGATCTCCTCCTATCCATCAACCGCTTCCTCGTGGATTTTTCTTCTTGCCTGGATCCAGCCTTCCTAACCACCTATAATTATCTTAGGCTTATCAAATTCCTATTAATACAGAGACCTACAGCCAAGGAAGCCCACCTCCCTCCCCTCTTTTTTGACATCAACCTAGGGATAGATAGTAGGACTATAACTAGATTAATGATGAGGGCAACCATTTACAACTCGAGACAAGTTTTTCTAACCCTACCCCTTTTTATTTCATGAGCCGATCATGTTTTAAGTGTAAGGATATGTGTATAGGTTATGATTCTATGTTAGGACCCTCTCACATCATCAATCTGATTCATTAAGGTCTTAAGTGTGGGGACGCATCCCTACATGTCCGTCGTGTATACCCTCATGGAAACATCCTTATCGAATGATTTGAGCATACCATGTCTTGATCCTGCCCTAATGGGGTCCCCACCTCTCCTCTTCTCAACCCGTATTGGGGTTGTTCCTTGTTCGTTTGCCTTTCTCCTTTGCTTTACCACTTTTCCATGTGAACGCACCCTATGTTCACCAAAATTACAATCTAGCCTTACATCCCTATTCACCCCTTTGCACTGGCCACTTTTCCTTTTACAACCCCCTGTTTTAAGCCATGGATCATGAGTTCTTAATTTTTGAAGAATCTTTTTATCCCTTTAACATGTTTCCATGTGAATGCATCTTTTTTGCTTTGGAACAACAATATGATGTGATCCCCCTAACCTACAACTTCCTCTAGACATTTTTACTTTTTACTGTCTGTCATTTTGATATACGGTTTGTCTATTCTTAATTTTTTTCCTCTTTTCGTGTGTGTTTTGGACTGTTTGAAAATAAAATAAAACAAAAATACACACACACACAAAGACCCCACACATGACTTCTTCCCTCCCTATGATACCCCCTACCTTCTGACCCCTACCCCCTATGTCCCCTTCCCCCCACCTACTGTGGCCCACCCTCCTCAATGTCTCCCCTCCCTCATAGCTGCCCCCCCTCCCCATCCTATGCCCACCCGGCCCCCATTTCCAACCCCCCTTTCTACCCCCCTCCCCCTAATTTCCACCCCCCATGGGCCCCCCATGTGTGTCCCCTCCTTCCTACCCTCCCCCCCTCTCCCAATTGTCCCCTCTACCTCCCTCCATCTATCCCTCCTCCCCTCTCCCTCCTCTCCTCTCCCCCACCCGATGACGAATCCATCACTCCAATGATTACCGCGTGCCTTCATGTGCCACTGTGGTGGTCGCCCCTTGCCGCATGAGCATGCGTCCACCATTGTGGTGGTCACCTCACCACCCGCACAGCGCCTCTCCAGTCGTTGTGCCTCTTCATCTGTTGTGACGAGATGCCTCACTCGACACTCCTTCGCAGCGCTGGAGGGGAGCTACGAAGCTCTACCGCGAGACCTACGAACCACTTATTGATCAAGTGTTTCAAGCCGAGCGGCCATGGCTACCTCTCACATAGCCAACGCGCAATGCCTTCCTTACGGTTGTAGTGAGCTTACCTCCATGCCAATCGAATTACCTCCTCTCCCGTGCACTCCAGTAGCTCCACAATCCAAGTGCAAGCTTTAAGCAAGCTCCATCATCAAGCTCCATGCTCCAAGCTCCATAGCTACGAGAAAGACAAGAGAAGAGAAGAGAAGAGAAGAAGAGAGGGGAAGATAGAGAGCTTCTCCTCCCCGGTCCCTCACCCTCACACACTCACTCCCTCACACTCTCAAACTCCCTCTCTCAAGCACAAGCTCAAGAAAGAAAGAAGAAGAAGAAGAAGAAGAAGAGGAGACCCACTTTTGGCCACACACAAGAATGAGCTTCTCATTCACTTTTGAACTTTATATACATGCCCTACTTTTTGGGCAGTCATCCCCACTTTTTACATGGCCGGCCATTAGCCTAGGCCCTCTTTTCCTATTTCCCACCATCTAACTTATCCCATTCCCAACTAATGCATACAATTTGCACAGGAGTGAGCCCGGCACTCTTTTTACAAGGATTCGGGAGTGCCTTCACATTTAATGGCGCGCTTTTTCTTTTTTCTTTTCTTGAGGTGACACTGAAGCCTTCTGGAGAGGTCGTCATTCAAATTTTCAGGGTTTGACCTCCATCTGGGGTGCCTTTTTCTTCCTTTGTCCTGTGCCCTTTCGGTTATCTCCTTCTTCCATTTTTTTTGCACCTCTTCTCCATTTTTCGATCCTCTGTGTTGCGGTAAACATTACCCCCCTCTTAGCTGAGTGCCAGTCCCATGGCATTGGGGTGGGAAGAAATAGGGTAGTTGGGGTTGCTGCTAAGTGGAATTGGTGGATAGATGAACATAATCAAAAGGTGTTGTTTTGACTGAGAGATGATGGAGTTTTGATTCCTGATGATTGGGAGACATTTCAACATGCTTTGATCTTCATGAAGATGATTAGCATTTGTCACGCAGTTATAACTTTCCTTTTGCGACGGCTATCAAAACCGGGGCTTCGTAATCATTTGGAGAATATGTGGTTCCAAGAACTATGCCAATGGTGGGTCCATCACTGAGTTTTCCATCTGCTTGATTTGGTTGAGTCATGGTAGCCATCAGCACAACAGATGATCATCCACATCAAGCATGTTGGTCCATTTAACTATCGGAGTATGCAAAAGCTGCTAAAGCTGCTGTAGTGGTGTTTGTCCAACTTATGGAAAAATTCCTGGTCATTAGCAAATGCCGTGGATGGTCCTCCTTAGCTGGGTCGTCAGTCATTGAGTCACAATCATAGCCTATAAGAGAAAGTTCTACACTCCCTAAGGGGTGTGTCTATCTCACGGTGTGGTGTAAGTGCATGTGCAGTGGAACTAGGAGATGGGTCTAACCTTGGGTAGGCCCTTGGTAATGTCCCACACTTAAGGACCTAGTTCGTGTGTTGTTGGACATGCAGTGCAGAACTTAGGGTGACAGGTCTGGAAGTCCTGCCCTTGATGTGCCCTAAGCGTGAAGTGGGGGGAGGGGCTAGGGGTAAACCATAGGTGTAGTGAGCAAAGTGAGCCCTCGTGCTTTTTCTTCTTCTTTTTTTGGAGATTTGCATACAAAGAAGGCATTCTGGCTAATGTCTATCACCTTCAGCCGGAGCACAGGGTGGTCGCATTAAGGATTATAGTCATTGGCATGAGGTACTAGGGTTAGCCACAGCACACTTATCTAGCATGGTAGGGAACACGCAGCAACACCTAGGGAGGTATTTTTGTAGCTGAAACATTGGTTAGGTTGTCCATGGTGAGGTATACAACACTCAATCACAGTCACTCATGTGGAAATGATAGATCAGTCGCTCCCCCCATGGCGCACATCATTAGAAGAATAATGATTGAAACCCATAGCTCACATCGATTTTAAAAATCAACAAAGGGAATGGTTCAGAGGGAGTATTCCAATGTGCACAATTGATAGTGCATCAGTGCATCCCAACCCATTTGGCATAAGTGCAAGAAGGAAGGTTGGGGAGCCTTATTGTGTAGTGCGCCAAAGAGAATCAGGTGTAGAGTGATGGCAGAGGAGGCTTGTCCTGTGTGTGCATAGGGAAATGAGAAAGTATTTGTCTCCAAGTATTGAAACATCCCTCAATCCTCACCTCTCAGTTGATGAAGGGGAAATCAATCACTCTCAACTCCCCCTCTGTCTCACGCTCTGTTGTTTGATGATTACAGAAGGGTAGCTGAGTTGCTCACATCCCGTTAATTGAATCCTTACTGCCACTTGTGCAAAGATTGTATGCCTTGTATGAAATTGATGGTGCAATAGTGCATCTCGCCCTATGCCGGCATATGGTGCAAGAAGGGAAGGCCAGGGAGCCTTATAGTGCCATGCACAAGAACAAGTTTGTGCGTTGTGTATTGAGAGGCCCATCTCATGCGTGCAACTCTCCATTCACATATCTCACCTCTGTGTTGGATATAGAGGGCAACCCAACTCACACCCCCATTTGATTAGGATGAAATCTCACATCACTCTAGGTTTTTCAATGAAGATAAGCTTCAGCAAGTTGATGATGTCAATGTGGATTGGTTGATGGAGAGGCATACCCAGGGAGATAGCCAACAAGCTTGATAGTTGGATTGCATATGGGAAATATTGTCTGTTGGAGGAAGCAAAAGCATTGATGGGGTTTTAGGATTTAGTGCACCAAGGGAGGTGGCTTTGGAACTTCCGCTGCAGGAGTTCAGCTAGTAATTCAATTGTCCTGGAGTGCAGGGTGTTACTACCTTTTCCACAGCCAACTTCCCCTCCAAGGGTGTGCGTCATTTTTTCTTGGAATGAGGCCTATTATGACATGTAATTTCTTCATTTTCTCCCATAAAACATTTTTTTAAATTTTTTTGTTTTTTTTCTTTTCTTTTCTTTTGCCCTACTCCCGAGTGTGTTTCCACCTTTTCTCGAAGAATAGGTTGACACTGACCGAAGTCATTTTCTCTCATGATTGTATTTATTTATTTATTTATTTATTTATTTATTTATTCTTTTGAAAGAGGAGAATGGCAACAAGAATGCCATGTATCAAAACCATCCTCACCACCTTTGTTGCACCAGATGAAAAGGAAGCCAAGGAGGGGGGAAGGTGACTGTGAGGGGCTAACAGAATGAAACCACATCATCAAGATCAGCAAGAGGTTATCAGGAGCATTAGGTAAAGCCATATCGACCATTGTGCAAGGAATGAGGGAGATATCAACAATGATTTTTAGGACCCGTAGGGAGAGTAATACATATTGAGGAGATAGCCATTAATTAGGCAGGGATCATCCAAAGCATCGACAATCTAGACTTGGATAGAGCCATTAGGGTTGATGGAAAGTACCTTATGGGGCCCCATCCATCATTGTTGAAGCTTGTTTGGAAACTTGCCAAATCACAAATCATAGGCTAGGAATAAGTCACATTCCTTGAACTCCTTCTACTTGATGAAGCTATCATGATAGGCCTTTCTGCGAGCTTGCGTAGCTTCCATGCAATGTAGGGCCATCTTGCAAGTCTCATCTAAACATTCTAGTTGCAAGAGACGGTAGTGTAGTAACTCATCATCTCCCAAGCGTTCTTTGATAGCCACACGCAAAGAGAGGAGCTCGAGTTCAATAGGGAAGATGGCTTCTCTCCCATATACCAATTGGAAAGGGGTTTGTCCTATAATAGCCTTATGGGAGGTTCTGTATGCCTAGAGGACCTCTGTAAGCTGATCATCTTAATCATGATGATATGCGGCAATCATTCTTGTCAGAATTGAATAGAGGATAGGATTGGTGACTTGGACTTGGCCATTGGCTTTAGGGTAATAGAGTGTGGACTTAAATGGTGGATCTTGTATAGCTGTGTAAATTCTTCCATAATCTTATTAAGGAAGTGCGTACCTTTGTCACTTATGAGCTCTAGGGGACTGCCAAAACGGGTGATAATGTTCTTGTATAGGAACAAGGCCATATTATTGCCATTGTCCCGCTTCAAAGCTTTGGCTTCACACCACTTTGTCACGTAGTCCATAGAGACCAAGATGTATCTATTCTATTTCCTTTTGGTTGGCGAATCAATAGGGTCCATGAAATCAAATCCCCATTTCTCGAACAGCTTTTGGAACTTCTTCCACATCTTTGCCTTCTGCAATTAGGATAGAATCTTCTAGCTTACTTTCATAGTCTTCTCCTGCATTATCATCTTCGTCCTCTTTAGATTCTATTTCTATCTATGAGGGAGCTCTATAAGAGAAGAACACACTCTCTGTTATATCTTTTGCTTCTGCTTCTACGTCTATCTCTACTTCTATCTCTGTCTCTATTTCTGCATCTATCTCTAGCTCTACTACGGCCATGTAACAGGGAGAATAGTACATCCATGCTTCTATCTCGCTTTTAGAGGTGACTTCAAAAGTCAATTTGGGTTCAGGCAGGAGGTATTCACCCATTGACAAAGACTTTCTTCTTTCGGCAATTGGTATATAGTGCGCACTGTCAAGGGGGGATGTGCCTTTGTTTTCTTGGGAAAGATCTGTTTGACGGCCTCTTCATCTCCTGATATACCATCTATTATTTCATTGGAAGGGTTTGTTACGACTTCAATGGAAGTGGATCCATTGCCTTTTCACAAACTTGAACACTACTTTGTTGGATCCTCTACCTAGGGTTAGGGTTCCTTTAAACCAATCCATCCTTGCTCTTGCTTCGAAAAGCCAAGGTCTTCCCAGTAGTAGAGGGTATGAGGCCCGTAGAAATTTGTTTTGACCACCAAATATGTTTGTTAATAATCTCTTCCTATGAGGGTTGTCTTTACATACGGGAGAATGCCCAAAGGCTTGATTCTACTTTGGTCTGGCAATCGGATAAGCCATTGCATAGGCTGCATTCCTTACAAGCCTAGATCCTTCATTGTCATATCCATCATTATGTTTACTGATGAGTCTCCATCAATCAATGCATCTGCCATAAAGCATCCTTCAATCCACACACCAATCTCTGGGGTTTAGTATCCAGGAAGGTGTTAGCTCTATCCAGTTCTTTCATAGGCTCTGGGGCTTTGTTGGACTTGGTTGTTGTTGAAGGAGCAATCCGTAAGCCTCCCTTCTCGTCAGTATGCTTTTGAATTTCTTTCAACAGCTAGGAGACAACATTAGTAACTGTCGAAATGTTAGGTTTGGTTTAAAAGTGTCGAGGTCTTTGACCAAGTCATATTCTTTGATAGGATCCATTGGCTTCTCCAATCGACTAGGGAATAGGGACACACCCACTTGTATCTTCTCTTTTTCTTCTAGGAGTGACAACCTTTGAAGGGAGCTTTCTCGCTCAACCCCCGAGACCTACGAACCACTTATTTGTCAAGCATTTCAAGCCAAGTGGCCATAGCTAGCTCTCACATAACCGACATGCTCTCCCTACCTATGAGGTGTAGTGACCTTACCTTGATGTCCGGTCAGGTACCCTCCTCTCCCGTGCACACCAGTAGCTCCAAAATCTCTCTCTGTCAAGCTCCATCCTCCATAGCCACGTGAGACAAGAGAAGAGAAGAGAAGAGTAGAAGATGAAAAGAGGAGATGGGAAGCTTCTTCTCCTCAATCCCTCACTCTTACACACTCACTCCCTCACTCTCTCACACTCACTCACTCCCTCACTCAAGCGCACATAAGAAGGCAAGAAGAAGAGAAGAAGCTTTTTGCTACACACCAAGAATGAGAGTTTCCATTAACTCTTTGGCTTATATACATGCCCTCTTTCCCTTGGGCGGTCATCCCCTTTTCATGGCCTAGGCCCTTTTCCCCTTTGCCCTGACTTCCTAGCTTAGTCCTACTACATGTCCATGGTTACAAATTGCACAGGAGGGAGCCTGATGCTCTTTTACAGAGATTTTGGCTGCGCCTTTATATTTAAAGGTGTGCCTTCTTGCTTTTGGCTTTTTTGCAGCTTCCATGGTTGCACCTTGGACTCCTACTGGTTGTTCCTATGCTTTTGGATTTTTTTTGGGTCCATTCCCTTGTGAGGGTACTTTTCCTTTTTTCTGCCTTTCGCTTTTCCTCTTGATGCCTCTTTTTCTGATTTCTTTGCTCTGCAGTAAACATTACCCCCTCCTAGCCAACTGCCAATCCCATGTTACTATTGGATGGTGAGTTGGACAATGGTGATGGGGGTAGTCGAGTGGCTTTTTGAGTTTGTATACAAGCCTTGGTTGAGGATGTATTGAATGGATTCATGCTTGGAATTAAAGATGGTATTGGAGTAAGTTCCTCCACGGAGCTGGTTGTGATGGAGGTTTTCCTTTGAAATTGACGATGGTATTAAGGCAAACCCCCTTCTTAAGGTTGGCCATGGGTGTTGGCCATGGGTGGATCTAGCCTTGATTAAAAATGGTGTTGGGATGGATCCTCCTTCACTACAACATATAAATGCTATAATGACGTTTATAATGATGTTTTCTTTATATATAAAAAATATCCCCATCGTCGGTATTAGCGCCGGTATTAGCGTCGCTACAAAACCCCCGCTATTTGCCTCGCTATTTGCGATGCTAATACCAACAAAATTAGCGACAAAAATAGCGACGATTATAGAGGAATTTTCGACGCTAATACCGACAATTGCAGAATTATATTCCGACGCTGATACGGATGGTTGTAGAGAATAAATTTTTTTTGTGGCAGATCTACAAATGCAGCCCTGCCACAGTTAGAGCCACACAGGGCTAAGAGACAATTCCTGCTATCAAAGAAGTTAGACAATCGATCCCAAATAATGACAAGACTTTGCAATCAAGTACTTTCATGACATTAATTAACACAAATGTGCACTGCATTGATAAAGAAAATAACAGAACATAAATTGAGAAGTGCTACTGCGACAAAGAAAATATGGAGTCATGCTACGACATAGAAGTCCGAATCATATACACTTTGCTATTACATATGGAGGATAGAGGCCATAAGGCCTTACATAATACAAGATGGGGAGTAATCCTATGTAGCCTAATCTACTCTCTACGACTCATCCGCATCAGAAAACTCCTCTCGCTGTAGTGGCATATCGAAGGGAGTCTGCAACAGCAAATACATATATAATTGTGAGTACCAAATACAAACTAACATATAATGACAGATTTCTCAATTTAGGAATGATATTTATTACTACTTATCGGTCCTCCGCAAGCATAGAGCTTCTCGATCAGGGCACTCAAGCCATGCTTCTCCCCATATGTCACCTCTAGTACAGTCGAGTCACGATTCGTAAAACCTTGCTGTGGCACACAAACACTGAAAAACAATGTACTTGAGATTCATGTTTGAAATACATACATCAACATGGATGTCATTAAATTAGAGTATTCTACCCTATTAATACTTACAAAATCTCCTAGGAATGTTGCGTGGCCGCCGCTACCAAGGTGATGCACCGATCCTGCATCCAAGCGCGCCTTTGTTGTGTCCTTCTGCTGCTTCCACTTGTCTGGAGTGGATGTTGCCTCATCTTGGAGATTACTCGAGTCCTCTATATCCAGCCACTCTGGCTTCGATTTGCCCTGCGTGACTGCTTTGCGTGCATCAGACCGCCTATGCGACTGATAGTCACGCATACGTGTCATCATCCACTCTCTCGAAAATCTATCATTGCTAGAGGGCTGAGGGAACTCTCGATACAATGTATCGATTACGTACTCCTTGCTGGCATCTGGGATCTCCTTCCACTTGTCTGTAATATTGTGCTGAAATACTTGTTGGCACAACTCATGCATCCTAGAGATGACAGATTTTCCATCACCATTCATGAATAAATGGCCAGAGGCCTTATCTATGAGGTACGAGTAACTTGCAAGATTTTGCAAACGGGTATTTTCATGACATTAATACAAATGTGTCAAACACAACTTGAATTGATAAGTGCTACTGCAAAAAAGGATGCGAAAATACATACCTGGAGGAGTGGGTTTGGTGTACTTCTTGTCGGCCCTGGGAGTGATCGGTGGGGTGCATGAAGGAGTGGGAGCAGTAGACGTCTGCCCGCCACCGCCAGTGAAAGACGCTCTCGACTCCCTGGTGGCAGTGCAAGTGGGAGAGACTGCATCTGTATCCCCACAACAGGAGCTACCTCCTCCTCGACTACGTGACTCTAAAGCAAAGCGAGACCTGCAACCGCGTCTACTGTAGACCGAAGCATGGGACCGTGCCGATCGTGCTGAGGTGGAATGAGAAAGTTGTGCATCGGCTCTATCTATGACCCATGCTAGCTACTCCGGTGAGAAACGCGTTAGCATCACGTCAATGTCATCATCTGTAAAATCCCGACTCATCCTGCCGTCTGTGCCCAAATCCTAAACCTGCACATACAAGGAAAAATAAGTCAATTAGATAATGAATTGCAAGACATAATACAACTAAGAATTAATTTGCAAGACTTCATTTTAAAATAATAATAAAAATTAGATAATACAAAACACCATACTCCAAAAACATATAAACTATCCTAACCGATTTGCAAAAAGTGGCATTACTATAGTGGGAGGAACGTTTTGATCGAGTCACTTTTGTTTAGGGTTCCACAATCTCATCTTGACATAGCTCAGTATACACCGGGAGATCTATACAAAATTCTCCACAAAATGAGGACTCTGCTTCTTTTTCAAAAAACCTATCCTCTATCTCCTCTATCTCCATAGGTGAGATGTCTTGGTCCTCCAGGTGGTTCATCCTAGTTTCTTGTATGCCTTCTGTCATTGCCGCTATTAAAGGTGTCTCTTCTACAATCGGAACGGGGGTTCTGGAAAACATGCGGATACTCCTAGATGTCATGGGAATGATATACCACCATTGAGGTTGTTACGGATTAGGGAAAAAGACGACCTGATCCATATCACGATTAGTATAAAAGTCCACTTTGAGGTTGCTAAAGTGCGTCAAGTATTAGGGACTCTTACCTGCTCACAGTGATTTGGCAAAACAAATGTATCACTCAAATCAGTCCACTTCTTCGTTGAGTCAATCTCAACAAAGCCACTTGGCCCTCGCATTCCACTGGGAAGCGAGTCTTGGTCCACCATCCTGTGATCAAACTAGCTCAGTGCATTCATTCTCGCAAGAGGGCGACCAATAAATCCTTCTCTCATGACATGACCCTCTGGCAAAAAAGCCTGATGTCCCTCAAATACCATCTTCTTCATAGATTTTGACATACGAGAATCCAACCTTGGTCCACACAGAGGACATACATGGTAACGTGACATGATTAGCCCTGTAGAACACACATGTACAACGAGGCATGTCATAACACCAACATCGCTCAAAGAAAACTAGCAAAATAAGAAAACACGCTTTACCAGAGCATTCTTCATAACCTGGAAAGTCATGCATGGTCCACATAAGAATTGCCTTATAGTTGCGGATTGCCTACCTATATGTTTGCTCATGTCCTCCACTACAATTCCCTCCCACAACTCCTTTAGCTCATCAATCAGTGGAGAGAGGTAGACATCCATATTCTTGACTTTTTATCATCCAGGCACAAGCAAGCTGAGCAAAAGGTGTCCTTTCTTGGTGGAAAGCCATGGCGGTATATTGTAGTTAACAAGGACCACGGGCCATACACTATAGGAGGTGGAACATAAACCAAAAGGATTTACCCCATCCATGGCAAGACCGAATCGTAGATTCCTTGCCTCCTTTGCAAAGTCAGGGAAAGTCTCGTCAATGTGATGCCATGCTTCTAAGTCAGCTAGTGTACGCTGTACACCATCAGTGGAGATTTTTCGCATGCCATGTAGTCAAATTTGCAAAACTCTTGGTCCGAAAAATGTGACGAACACGCGGTATCAGCGGAAAGTGCCTCAAAACTATTGAGAATCAGATTTTGCAGCAATAGAATGTGTGCACAAGAGGGAGAGAAGAGCTCAAAGTACAAGAATGAAATCTTGCTTACTAAGTTGCTTAGAGTACAACTTGGGTACACTCTCTCACAAATAGGCTGTTTATATAGCCCTTTGCCAGCTAGGGTTAGGGTTTCCCCTGCCTCTAGGGCTATTCACACTCATCTGCCCTTATACTCCCTTGCTTACAGTGGGTTTCTATGCCTATCTTCTAACATCCCCCTCAATGCTAGGGTGGCATTGGATTACAAGGCATGTAAAAGATTCCCCCCCTTTTTGGGATGCCTTTATAAATCAGGCTTACAAGGTTGTTTTAGGTAGATGATTTAAATAGTCAAAACAGTCGATCTTCAGATGAATTGGAGACATAGTTGGCCACCAATTCTTTGGGTATTTCAGGAGTGTTGGGGCATTTACTAGTGATATGCCCTGTCTTCTTGCATTTTTTACATTTCATCTTCTCGGGATATTTCTTCCAGCAGTTGTTTACAGGATGTCCTTTTTTCTTACAGAAAGAATATTTAGTGAGAACTGTATGAACCAATACTTGTTCACGGGAATTTGAAGTTGCCTGACTGTTGCTGCTTTCTTTGTGGTTCCTCTTTTCTTCATCCAAAAAGGATTGAATGGTTCTTGCCAAAGTAGGATCTGGAATGTTGGTGAGAGTGGTTACAAGAGTAGGAAACACCTGTTTTACAGCTTTTAGGAGAATAGCAATAGCATCTTCTTCAAGTATTGGAGCTTGTACAGAAGCAAGCTGTGCCATAAGTGCCTTCGTATGAGAAATGAATTTTCCTAAATCTTCTCCTGAACGATATTCCAAGCTAAAGAATTCAATTTTAAGGAAGATTTTAGTATTCTTGCCAGTGGCTCCATAGAGCTTTTCAAGCTCATCCCATTTTTCTTTAGTAGTGTTTAGTTGATCAACATGATGAATCAGAGATTCATCTAAGTGTAGCATTATGATTGCTTGAGCACGTTGGTCATCCTCTATATCAATCATATTTGCAGAGTTTACAACTCTACTTCCTTGAATAAGAGGCCAATACCCTCTCTCCATCATTTTGTATTTTATAAGTACCTGCCATGGATGGAAATCCTTACCATCAAACTTTCGAATTTGAGGATGGACATCAGCATATGTTGTGGTCATTGGGAAGGTCTTACCACTTGTTAGGACAAGGGCAGTGTCTAGTCCCTTACAAACCTTTCACTGAATGCGGAAGCAAATTAGACAAAGTGAAGTCAAAGTTGCAATGAAGAGAAAGGCTGAAAATCATATAAGTGTAATATTTCAAAGTATGACTTTGGTGGTCCTTTCTTATGAGCAAGCTTCTTTCGTGGTTTAATAATCTTTTTAGGTTTTAATGAAGCAAACCTAGACTGGACTTCAGGCTCCTCCTTGTGGTATGGCTTAATGGATGAAGCTTGTGTTGGACACAGTTTGTCTATGATCTCAATGCTTGTTGCTGAGATGATTCCGAGGAGAGTATGATGGCACTCATGCTATTGATCTCACTGACCAATGTACTTGAGACAATGTCACTTACGGTATGCAATACACTTCTTGTGCATTATGGTCTATGTGTTCATTTTACACATAACCTTACAACAATTCATGAAGAGGAATAAAAAACTCACTGGGTTTTAGTGAATGCCCAGTAAGCTATTCAACTGATGATTTATGATTAGTGTTAAGAGAACACTATTATCAAGCTTAGTGAAGTGCTTGAATGAAACCCGGTTGGAAGTCGGCTTCTCGATGCTTGGTGATGTCCGTTGATCATGCCCAAGAGCTTTAGACTCTGGAATAGGATTCATAGACTCTGCTTCAGTGATTAGAATCACTGTTAATGAAGCTCATAGTGTAAAAATGCCAAAATGTCAAGCTTGGAGCTTGTTGGCTATGGTCGCCCAAAAAAACACAGTTAGGGTTTGGCTTATAGCAGCCAGCAGAGGAAGAATTTCTCAAAGCCCTCTTAGTTGAGGATAGCCCACTTGGGGGGCTATCAAACCCCTATGGTAGGGGCTAGGATTGTGCCGCCTGCTGCGCACGTTTCAGCCCAAAATCAGCTCATGTCCAGACTGCACTGTTTTCTAAAATCTTGCCAATGTTGGCCTCACACGTGGACAATGTCAGTGTTTGAACTGACAAGGAGCTGCGCCCTGATGTGGGGAAGATATTTCCAGAAGAAAGATTTGGCTAATATGGTCTCCCTTGTCCTCCCCAAGTCCTCCAATGGAGGTAGGTTGCAAGCAACTATGGAGGAAAGAAGGATAGGATGAAGAAAATGACAGCTCATGTGCACTTAGTGATGACTGATACTGAGGGAAGCTGAGGGGATCA
This sequence comes from Lygodium microphyllum, assembly GCF_053477565.2. Taxonomy (NCBI): domain Eukaryota; kingdom Viridiplantae; phylum Streptophyta; class Polypodiopsida; order Schizaeales; family Lygodiaceae; genus Lygodium; species Lygodium microphyllum. The sequence goes on along the minus strand of NC_141141.1, from coordinate 162,223,412 downwards.
TAGATGGCTCTGATATCATGTTGAGAATCAGAGTTTGCAGCAATAGAATGTGTACACAAGAGGGAGAGAAGAGCTCAAAGTACAAGAATGAAATCTTGCTTACTAAGTTGCTTAGAGTACAACTTGGGTACACTCTCTCACAAATGATAGTGACCCATAGGCTGTTTATATAGCCCTTTTCCAGCTAGGGTTAGGGTTTCCCCTGCCCCTAGGGCTATTCACACTCATCTGCCCTTATACTCCCTTGCTTACAGTGGGTTTCTATGCCTATCTTCTAACAAAAACCTTATGCGAAACAGTCTGTCCTTGCAAGTCATTTTGATACCTGTCCGCACCGCACTTGGGACATGTGGCCAACAATTCAAACTCTCCCCGGAAGAGAACACAATCATTGGGGCAAGCATGAATGCAATTATAATCCATGCCTAGCTTTTGCAGCACTTGTCTTGCATCATCACGAGACTCAGGCATCATGTTTTGGGTAGGAAAAATGTAAGATTTCAACGTTCTACAAATTGCAATGAAGCATGTTATTAGAGTACTACATAGCACATTTTAATGGCTTTCAATAAAGATTCATACACATCATAATATACCTAAATAGCTCTGTCACACTCGCATCGCTCCATCCATACTTTGTTTGTATGCTCAACAATGCAAGAAGTGTCTTCAAATGGGATACCCAACTCCCATCATACAATGGAATAATAGCCTCCGCAATTAAAGGATCTTGGGATTCCGATTCTGTTGGAAGCAATGATTCAATCATGTCCTCTAACTCGGGCTCCAAAAAAGTAGAAGGATCGTCCATGTCTCCAGCATTCTCACCCATAGAAGGGGGTTGAGAGTTATCACCTTCTATGAGACAGTTAGTTATCTCGGAAGGCATTTGTATAGAGCACGGACAAAACCGTCTTACTGGATGCAAGAGATCTACGGACTGCAATGTATTGACATGGCCCTGACCCTGTAAAGGATGTTAAGGAGCTAACTTCTAAGATAACCCCAAAATGTTATACTTAAATCAATTACATGTCATATAGTACTTAATGAGAGAGAACTTACTGCAATCTCATAATTCAAGACTGCTTGGTCGATTATCTCAACTCGAAACTCTCCATATCCTTGTACATGCTCTATGGACAAATGATGTTTCTGACGAATGGCCAATTTGCATTGCGTGCATGGACAAAGGACACGTTGATTGAGACAAGCCTCACGATCACCACCATGTTGGTCGTGAGTGCTAGACATCTTGACTGTGATATAATGGAATGATAATTTAATAATGATTCTATATTGTATATTGGGACCACTCCACTATATATATTCCAGGTCTTTTTTTTTAAATGTTTGTACCTATCTCTTTGAGTTCGGCTCTAAACTTATCTATCTTTGAGGTCGGCTCTAAACTATGCTCACACACATACATTTTCGTACCTACATTGCAAAGAATAAAAACCAACACAAGAAAAATTTTGAAAACACTCGCTTCCATTTCTCTCTCTTTCAACACTTCCTAACCTACATTGCAAAGCAACACAAAGCAACACAAAGATTGAAGAGAAACCAACACTTTCTAACCTACATTGCAAAGCGAAACAAAGATTGTAAAGAAACCAAAACAGGGCATACCGTCGTGCTCTCTTCTTCTTCCACGACCTCTTTGTGCAGGCGACGCTCCTCTCCTCGCATGCGGCTCACGGTTTGCTTCCTTTCTCACCTCCCTTGCTTACCTCCCTCTCTTGCTCACCTCCCTTTCTCTTTCTCTCCGCCTTCGCACGCTCATTTGAAAAAAACGTTTGGGTTTTCGCAAAATGTTACTGAAGTAAGTCATCGCTATCTGCATCGCTAAATAGCGACGCAAATAGTGACGTTTTTAGTGACGTAGATAGTGACGCTAATAGCTTCGCTAATACGGATGCCGAAAAAAAATGTCGCTACTTAGCGTCTCTATATGTGTGTACCCTTGTAGTGCTTGGAGAAGTCAAAGATGGTAGACCTATCCTCAAGGTTGAGGATGCCGTTGGTGGATGGGTTTCCTTCATCATGCCCTCTCCCTGATGTGACATGATCTTAACCTGCAAGACAAAGTTGTGCACTTCCTAAGGGTGTGTGTGTCTTACCATGTGGTATGTGGTGCATGTGCTTGTGGAACTGGGAGATGGGTCTCTAACCTTGGGCAAGCCCTTGGTGATGCCCTACACTTGAACCCAGTTCATGCGTCATTGTATGTGCATTGCGTTGCTTAGGGAGACAAGTCTGGGAGAATTTCCTGCCCTTGATGTGCCCTAAGCATGTGTAGTGGGGGGACAAGGCTAGTTATGGAAACCCTAGGTGCAGTGAATGTGGCACTAAAATGCTTTTGGGGGGGTCCAATATTTCCACCTTTTTCTTTCTTTCTTTTTTCCTTTTTCTTTTTCTTTTCTTTGTTTCTTTTATTTTTTTCTTTTCCTTCTTCCTTTTCTTTTTGGATTAGATTATTACAACTAGCATTCTAACACATGGTGTGCTTAGGCTGTGCCTTGATCTTCCTCGGACAATTCGCGAGGCGGTCTTAGGGAATAAGTCAAAAAGGTACAACTCTACATGTATTCCTTGATATTAGCCTTTACATTAAGAGGTGTGGTTGACAAGAAATGATGATTGCACCTCGTAAAGTGGCTATCACTCATGTCCTCAAGGACCTTCATACAAAAAGAGGGAAGCAGGGTTGCACTCATCATGAGCCTAGCCATAGCACAGCTATCTATTCCTAAGTTAATGTCAAAAAAGAGTGGGGAAAGGTGGGCTTCCTCAGCTACTAGCTTTTGCTTAAGTAAAAATCTAATGATCCTAAGGTAGTTACATGTAGTTATAAATGTAGGATCTGGGCATGAAGAGAAATCCTCAAGAAAGCAGTTGATGGATGGGCACAAGTCCTCTACTTTGAAAGTCATGCATCCCTAGGGAGTCTTTGCATTGATGTTGTACATCTTTGGAAAGTCGTATCTTCCATGCACAGTCCTATCATAATCTACTCCATATCTGCGTGGGTAGGGCATGTAGATAGGATCATTTCGTTCCTCAGGTAGCATGCCGTAGAAGGCCATCCATGCATCAAAATTGGTATCCCAAATCCTCCTTTGCCACTTTGGTTGTGCCTCGTAGCCTCCAACACTCTTGGGAACCTGATAGACCTTGTCTTGCTAGTAATCCATGGGCTCCTGCCTCCATTGCATGATTACGATGCTCCACTCCTTGACCTATCGGTTTGCTAGGGTGTTGCCTAGGCAAATGATCCTTTCCACCACATCCAAAGGTAGGACTTGTTCCAAGGCTTGTGGATAGAGGAAGGAGAACTCGAAGGGTTGGGATTAGAGTTCTTGCTGTTGCCAGATGGTTAGCTCCTGTGGCTAGTTGATGGGATGGTGATCCTCACGTAGTGGCATGGGCTCATCAAGAAGCTTTCGTGGTCGTTCTTGCGCTCTTTCTTGGGCTTGCTCCGCAAGTTCTCATCCTCTTCTTCTGGTAGCAATGATGCATTTAGGGACTTGGACACCCTCTAGCTCTTCTAGGGACAGGTCGGGCAAGGGCAGACTGGGCTCTCTGGTTTGCGGTTCTTCTTTGAATTCTTGCTCGAAGTCCTGGCCCTTCCTTGGTATCTTGTTCCCCATCATGGGTTGGACTGGGGGTGTGGGATGGGTCCACTCTTGTTCTTCGAATCTAAGTTCATTGAGCTTATCAGTGGAGAGGCCGGCTTGTTGTAGTAGCTATTTTACTGCTCCTTAGTTATGCCTATGCCAGTTGGGAGTGTGCACTCTTGTAGGCCATACCTCAAGGCTCTGGTCATCAACTCTAGCTTCCTTTTCATTCTCTCCATCGAATCCTCACCTTCAACTTGGGTGACATGAAGCACCGTGCTTAGAAAATCTTGCCTTTGAGTGTCTGAGCACACTTCTATAGCTTCTACTCTAGATTCTGCAAGCACCCTCTTGCACTCCGCCACTGCCAGGTGCTCTGTCAATCCTCGCACTCTTTCAAAATTGTACCTTTGCCATTGCTGTGCTTTCTCTTCCAGATATTTCTTGCCTTTTTCCATTTCCTAAGACAGCATCATTACCACTTGCTACTACTCATTCCACACTTCTAGCATTTGGGTCTTCTCTTTGTCCCGACGGTTCAACTGCACTTCATCCATTCTTATTCCTTGATTGGCCATGGTGAATTGCATGTGGGTTTCAACGAGCCTTTCTAACAGTTCTTCGTTGACTTGTGCTTGGCTTTGCAGTTCTTCTCGGTGCAGCCTTCTTTTGGTCATGGCCATGGCCATCAGTGCCTCCACTTCTTGGTGGGTGTTTTCAAGGTTTTCTTATAGGCTCCTAGTTAGCTTCCTCAATTGCCTCTTCCTTTTCTTACACCACAGCTTCCTGTCTCTCTCAAGCCTTCCCTACTCTTCTAGCTCCATTATCAACCTGAATTCCATGGCATCATCCTACTCTTGGTGTTTTTCTTTGGATGCTTGGTCTCAATTGCGTTGGTTTTCAGGCAATTCTACATTCATCTCTTCCACTTTTTGCACCCTTGCCTGAAGCTCATCATATTCCAAGATGAGCAGCTTGTGGCTTTGCTGCTCGAACATTAAGTCTTGTGCCTCATCTTCCAACCTCTACCTTAGGTGATCTTCATTCTCTTGTGCCTCCTTTTCTTTGGCATTGAGCTGCTTCTTGAGGTTTTGGATTTCTTTCTGATGTTCTACAGCTTGCCATGTCAATTCTAGCCTTAATGCCATAGAAACTTCTCTTTCAGCCTCTAGTTTTGCCATTGCTATCTTCTTCTCTTCCTTAGCCTTCTCCAGCTAGGCTAGAAGTTCAACTACATATATGTCATAATTCGCAATTGGGGGCACTGTAGGTGGTGCTGTGGTGGTGGATGCTTCCAACCTTTGCCACTTTGGGTCTTACCTTGACTCAACATCTGTTGCAGCTGGCCTTTTGGCTCCTACTTTTGATACTATCTCTTATACTTTCGTGACCAAGAACTACATCATGAACATGAGCTGAATGGTGTCCTTGGCAAGTGCTAGCTCCTATGTTATGGCAGCGATGGTGGTGGTGGTTTGAGGTGCAAAAGTTGAAGGGAGTATGTACGGAAGCCATTTCCTGATTTTGATGAGTTCATCTTTCTCATGATTACTGAAGAGATCAATATACAGGGTGACTCATCTGAAAAAATGGTGAATAGGTTCAAGCATTTTACTCAAGTTCAGGAAGAAGACATGGTAGATTCTCTTCGAGAGGCCATGGTATGGGACGTGTTGGCGATAACAAGCAAAATAGGTTCAATCAATAGTTTGGTGAAATGCAGGTTTTTGGTGGATGCAGAGGTAACTTTAGAGGCAAGGGGAGCTCTAGAGGAAGAGGTGGATGGCAGAATAGAGGTTCTGGAAATTCTGCTATTGTTTGCCATTATTGTGGCAAAACAAGCCATATTGCAGCCCATTGCTATGCAAAGAAGGATGATATTCGCAGTGGTAGATTGCAACAAGGAAACTATGCATTGTCTTCACAACAGAATGAAGATAAAAATGAGTGTTTGTTTGTTATGCAGCATATGATGAATGTGGTTACAGGAAAGGGGACACATGATGATGTATGGTATGCTGATTCACGTGCATCTAATCATATGACCAGTCATGTTGAATGGTTTAGAGAGATGTATGACTTACAAAACTTAGGTTATGTGCAGATGGGTGATGATTCATGCCACCCAATTTCACACATTGGAAAGGTTCCCCTGTCCTTGTATGATGGCCAGGCAAAGAGTCTGACAGATGTAGTACATGTGCCATCAATTACAAAGAATCTAGTATCTGTTGGCCAAATGGTAGAGCAGGGGCTGTAGGTCCAATTCAATGCAAAAGGTTGTTTCGTAGAAGACTTTAATGATAAGTGCAGGTTGGTTGCATGTTCACTTTGGGTGCTGGAATTTCTACAATGGATGTTGCTATGTATGCTAAAGGAAAAGGAGTAGTTGCAGATATTGAAATATGGCATAAACGTATTGGACATGCAAATGTGCAAAGGCTAAAATTAATGCAGTCCAGAGGATTGGTTATAGGGTTGCCTTCTTTTAGAGTTGCAGAATTGCATAAAGTCTGTGAAGCATGCCAGTTTGGTAAGCAGGCGAGACAACCCTTCTCCTGTGATAGAGAAGTGAGCAGAAACATACTTGATGTAGCACATACAGATGTTTGGGGGCCTACACAGAATGTATCTCTTGGTGGCAACAAATACTTTATCACATTTATTGATGACTGTTCAAGGAAGTTATGGGTATACTTCATGAAGGGAAAAAGTGATGTGTTTGAGCACTTCAAATCTTTTAAGGCAATTGTTGAAACAAAAACAGGCTTAAAAGTAAAGTTCTTGAGATCATATGGAGGGGGAGAGTACCTCTCTAATGAGTTTAGTGGCTTCTTGAGGACTCATGGGATAAAGAGGCAATTTACTTGCAGGTATATCCCGCAGCAAAATGGTGTTGTAGAAAGAAAAAACAAGCATATTGCAGAAGTTGCACGAGCATTAATGCCTGAAAAGAATATGCCCAAATATTTTTGGTCTGAGGCTATCCATACTGTTGTCTACATTATGAACAGAACTTCCACAGCTGTAGTTTATGGGATGACTCTTGAAGAATGCTTTACTGGCAAGAAGCCTGATGTATCACACTTGAAGGTATTTGGATGCGTTGCATACGTTCATGTGCCAGATAAGCTATTGAAGAAGCTTGATCAAAAGGTAAAAAAATGTGTTTTTATTTGATACTCTTTAGAGCAGAAAGGGTATCGCTATTATAACCCAGTCACATGTGAGTTCAGAGTGAGCAGGGATGTTATCTTTGATGAGATGGGAAGTTGGTTTACACCTGCTGGTGATGTTTTGGATGATGATAATGATCAGGATAGCTATGTGCAGAAAGATAAGCAAGAATCACGGAGTCTTAGTGGACCAAAAACATCATTTGGTACTACACCTACAGTGAGCCCTTAGTTTGGGAGACTAAGGAGTAGCCCCACATCTTCAAGTGGATCTATAAGTGTTGTAGGGAAGGAAAAAGAGGAAAGTGATGGATGGTAATGATGCATCTACCAGTCATTTGGGATTTGATGGAGATTCTAGTGGTTTGGAGAGCTTGGATGATAAGCTTGGTATTCCTTCTGTCAGGACACCAGGTGTACAGAGAGCTCATAGTAAAGGATCCATTGAGTGATTCGGTGGTACGCAGATCTAGCAGGGTCAGATACCCTGTTACAAGATTTGGTTTTGAAGGTTATGCAACTCACCATTATGCTTATATGGTGAAACTAGTTGAGGATGTTGATCCCACTTGTTTTGAGGATGCTGTTGGTCATGCTCATTGGGATGCAGCAATGGATGAGGAGATGGCTGCATTAGAAGCCAATTTGATACCCTTACCTAAGGGTAAGAAAGTTATTGGCTGTAGGTGGGTTTACAAAGTCAAGCATAATGTAAATGGTTCAGTTAGTAGGTATATGGCTAGGCTGGTTGCAAAAGGCTATGCTCAAACATATGGCATAGATTATGAAGAGACATTCAGTCTAGTTGCTAGGACAACTGTTAGGTGTGTGATTGCCTTGGCAACAGCCAAAGGTTAGAGTTTGCAGCAAATGGATGTTAAGAATGCCTTCTTGCATGGTGAATTGCAAGAAGAAATGTATATGGAGCGGCCAGTAGGTTATGAGGATTTAGAGCATCCCACATATGTGTGCAGGTTAAAGAAGGCGCTCTATGAGCTGAAGCAAGCACCTAGAGCATAGTCTGACAAGATTTGAGAGTATATTGTCAATATTGGATTTTGTATTTTTTATGCTGATCACTCACTTTATGTGAGAAAGGGAGATGCAGGGTTGGTCATCATAGTCATCTATGGGGATGACTTGATTATTATAGGTGACAGTGACAATGGGATTGCTGAAGTTAAGGACTTCTTGAAGAAGAAGTTTGAGATGAAAGATTTGGGTGAGCTGAGATACTTTCTTGGTATTGAGGTGATCAGATGTGATGATGGTATATGGCTATCCCAAAGGTAGTATGGCTTGGATATGTTATCCAAGTATGGTATGACAACATGTAAGCCTCTTTTAGTACCATTGGAGCAAAATGTGAAGTTGAGTGCTGATGTTGGAGATGAGATAGAAGACCCTACTATGTTCAGGAGGATAGTAGGGAGTTTGATTTACATGACTATCACAAGGCTAGACTTGAGTTATGCTATTGGCCTTGTCATTCAGTTTATGTAGATACCTAGAGGGCCTCATTTGGATGCAGTTAGACGTATATTGAGGTATGTGAAGTCCACTTTACATTATGGAATTTTTTATGAGGCAAGTAAGGACGTACATGTCTTTGGATACACAGATGCAGATTGGGATAGTAGCATGTCAGACAGGAGATCTACAAGTGGATTCATGCAAATTGGGCTAGTAGCATGTGAGACAGAAGATCTACAAGTGGATTCATGTTTTCCCTTGGTAGTGCAACAGTTACATGGAGCAGCAAAAAACAACCTATAGTTGCTTTATCAAGTACAGAGGCTGAGTATAGAGGTGCTGCTATGGCAACACGTGAGGTGGTATGGCTGCAAAAGTTATTAGGTGATTTGGATGTGTAAGGAGATAGTCCAGTTGTCATTCATTGTGACAACATGAGTAGCATAAATCTAGCTAGGAATCCCATGTTCCATGCTAGGACAAAACAAATTGAGGTGCACTACCACTTTGTGAGAGAGAAGGTACTTGCAGGAGAGATTGACTTCGTATATGTCAGCACACATGATCAGATAGCTGACATTTTCACAAAGGCATTGGGTGCAAAGAAGCTTTGAAAGTCTCGAAGCTTACTTGGAGTTGCAGAGATAGAGTTGAGCTTGAGGGGGAGTGTTGAGATGACAAGCTCAACACGTGCAGACATTGATGATGGATCACTTGGCTAGATGGGTCTACATGTCTACACTTAGCACATTGGTGGTCATTATGATACTCACATGGCCACTGACTTATCACTTATCACATTTAGTTTGTTACACCTACCTACAGTTGGCAAAGACATAGCGCCAGTCGATTAGTGTAGTCGCTTATGCACTGTTTGACTTAGTAGGCCACTTTCCTTTATGTTATATCTTATCTATACTTTGTGTTCATTGTATAATGAGTGGAAGAAGAAGAAGAAACTAGCAAGAAAACATTTTGGCCTCCATCTCTCTTCTTATGTTCTTGAGTGAGCTTTCTCTTGTGTATATAGTGTGTGTTTGGCGCAGCACCTCAAGCAAGTCCCCCCACCACACGATTCTTGACATCTCCAGGATGGCCTTATCCAGGTTCAATGCATGTTTAAAGGTGAAATGGCTAAAGCCTCCTATCCATAGCCCTTTCAATTCAGTCATTTCCCAATACCCACTTGCATTTCATTGAAGAATTTAAAGGCTTTTTCAATCAATGCATAGCATCCTTGTTTGATTAGCCATTAGAATGTACTTGCCATGTTGGTTCCTGTGTGAGGAAAAAGTGAATTCTAAGTGAGTCGGGAAGACAAAAGAGAGGTGACCCTCTCTTTTCGATTAAGACCCTGAAGGGGTGCACAACCTAGCTTGAGGTGGAACTTTGCACACCCCTCTTGTCTCGGAGCCCATGCAATTTTCAAGTTTAGGTGTAGGTATATTCCTCATTATCAGAGTTTGGCAAAAGTACAGTAGTGATCAACCCTATTTAGGGTACCATAGGTGGTTGAAGGTTCCATTGGAACAAGATTGGAAGAGGTACATAACATCTTCTATTTTTAAGATACCTATAGGTATTGGATAGAGTTTTTACAGGTTATACAGGAGGTACATACCAATCTATAGGTTATCCTTGAGCCCTACAGGTGCCCCATAACTCTCTTCTAGTTGCTACAGTGGTTTACAAAGGTCTCTTCCACTCAGGCTCTTCCTACAAGGTCAAATAGGGTACTTACAGGTAGTGGATAGGGTGCAAGAAATTCCTGTTCAGAACTAAAGATTCAATTACAAAAAATTCTATCCTGATCCAAATTGAGAACTTGATAGCTTCATTTATCGGGAGCTCAAGTTATTGCTAAATTTCTGACACTAGGTATACTGAGACAACACTGAGACAATATACAGGGGCACACTGCTTGACATTGTTCCACCACCCAAAGTTTTCAACCCAAGTCCATATCTTTTGAAATCTACTATATTCCCATATAATAAGCTTCCCATAGAGCTATTAAGCATTAGGATTGGTGCTATATTGTGAGATAAATAGGGGATTAATTAAGAAACTGTCCACTACTATATCACGGTCTCCTAATGGCCAGGAATAAGAAGAAAGATCCCATTATTGAAGCATTGAATGATGGTGTTAGGGACTTTCAAGAGGATCAAAATCACACAAATGAAGCCCATAATGTTGAACAAATAGATGAAGATTTAAGCATTGGGATTGCTTATAGCACACATCAAGAACAACATGACATACATGAAGTGCATGCAAAGGGAATGATTACCTTTTACTATCAAAAGAATTGGAACATTTCAATGAGGTTTCTAAGGATTTGAAGACTTTGAATGAAGGATTAATACATATGAATCAAGGTTTGTTGCAAGGGATGGCACAAGTAAACAAGGAAATCCTTGATTTGTAGCAAAGCAACAAATCTTTATTCCAAGAACTCATCTCAGCCATAAAGGAAATTGGGAGCAAGCCACAAAGGGAACCTCAAACTATTGAAGACTCCCATGCAATTCCCTTTGTTGGTAATCCTTCCCATCCAAACAAGGAGCATTATCAATGAGTTATGCATAATTTTGAAAGGGGAGAACCATCTAGAGTGAGGGGCAACCATTATCCTTCACAAATCCATGGCATTCATATCCCAAAAGATAATCATAGACATGAAGGGGAACAAGACAACACTCGATGGGATAAGGATTATCATGGATATGACCCCTTCTACAAGACTTTTTATCATCAGCCCCAAATGTATAAAAAGGAAATACAGCCAACAATCAAGTTCATGAAGGTGGAAGGTATGATGAGCGAAAATTAGCCCATGACATCCCAAACCAATAGCATGTTTCAAATAGTCAACTTTCATCTCATGGTTTTGGGCCACCTACTTTTAGGAAAAACTCATGGAACAAAGATTCATGGAGATAACATTCTTATGGGCATTCATCTTACAATGAAAAAGAATATAAGAAAAAGATCAATATCACTAATTTCAAAGGGAATTGTACTTCACCCTTTATCTTAGAAGTGAAGAAGCTAAGATTTATTTCATGGCTCTTCATCTTGAAGGTTATGCCCATACTTGGTGGCATTACATGCACAAGATCGGGCAAAACTTTGACACTTGGAAGGAGTTCAAGCAAGCAATGATTGATGTCTTTGTTTCTTCTTTGGAAAAAGAAAGGCTCCAAAGAATATGGTATGCATGTGCTCAAAGAGGAATGTCCGTTAGAGACTATTCCAACACCTACTTGAATCTTTCCATGTATGTTGAAGGCATTTTAGATTTTGCTAAGCTGAATAAATATATTTTTGGTCTTGACCCTACCCTATCGTCAGAGGTAGGAGCTCAACAACCAAAAACATTACATGAGGCTATACAATTAGCTGAAAGATACTCCTTGAAGTAGAAGAGAGATGTAAGAAATTTCTAGAAAAGGAGTATGGGCAATAATATTTCCAATCAACCTATAAAATATGGGCAAGTTTTCAACCAATCAAGAGACTCTTTTAAGCAAGAAAACAGGGGATATAACATTCAAAATAGTTAGAACAACAAAGTGTCAACTTTTCTCACTATTTATGCCTCTAAATAGAGTGGAAATTATGCACAAAAATAGGGGCAAACTTTGAGAAATCTGGCTGAGACAAGAGGCACTTTTTCAAGAGTTGAAAATGCTCCTAAACTATCCCAAAATAGTTTTAACAGCAACTATCTTCCTCACAAGAAATGCATGCAAAAGGATTATACTTCAAATGTGGGGAGAAGTAGTCACAATATCATAAGTTGAAGTGTAAAGCTAAGAACTCAAAAATCAACATGGTGATCACTCAAGATGTGGAAGTTGAAGAAGAAGAAGATCAAGAGGAAAATTTACTACATGTTGATGCATACCCAATGCTTGAAGAGATTCATGAAGAAGAGCATGCCACCAACGAAGGATTCTATGATTCCACAGATAGATTTTCATTTGATCCAAGTGGCACTCATGATTCTCATGCTTCCTTGTGTACCATCTCACATGATGCATGGACCAGTATAGCAAAGGGGAGAATACACTTAGACTCAAAGGTTTTATTAATGGCAAGGTTGCACATATTTTAGTGGATAGGGACAACACTCATAGCTTTGTCAACACCAAATCTTTGAACAGGCTGAAGTTGCTACCCATTGATATGGATTCTTCCTTGCAGATACAAGTTGCCAATGGTGCATATGAGTCTAGTAAATAAGTTGTGTCCATGTACTTCAATTGAGCTATTGCCCTCTTGCACAATACAAGTAGACTTAATCACTTTGGATTTGGGGCTATTGACATTGTTATTGGATGTAATTGGCTGAAGACACTTGGAAAATTCACTTTAGACTTGGAGAAAATGAAAATGGGATTTAATTGGCAAGGAAAGTACATAGAATTGAAAGGCATAGACCACAAACAAATAGAACTCATCTCCATGAAGAAATTGTGAAAGGAAATCAATGCCAAGTCATGCATCTTCACTCTTTTTCTTGTGAAAGTAGATGAAGGAAAATCATCAAATCAGCCATCATCTTCTTCAAAGAAAAGGGATCCAAGATTAGAAGAGCTATTGAATGAATACAAGGATTTATTTTAGCCACCATCATCTTTACCTCCAAAGTAGGAGGTCAACCTCCAAAGCAGGAGGTTGACCATCCTATTGATTTGTTGCCTAACACAAATCCCATCAATAAACCTCCCTATCACTTGTCCAAGTTGGAAAGGGAAGAAGTGGAGCAATAAGTCAAAGAGTTGCGGGTTATACCACTTCTTCTTGGTTATGCCATTTGGACTTTCCAATGCACTCGCTACTTTTCAAACCCTCATGAATAAAATATTACAACCCTTCTTGTTCAAAATAGTCCTTGTTTTCTTTGATGATATCCTAATCTATAGAAAATCCAAGGATAAGCATTTGAAGCATATACAAGAGGTCTTTGACACATTACCAAGACACACACTCTTTGCCAAGATGACAAAGTGTTCTTTCATGGAAGATAAAGTTGAATACTTAGGTCATGTTGTGGGAGAGCATAGCATTAGAATAAACCCCAATAAGGTAAAATGTGTTAAAGAATGGCCTACTCCTATGAATGCAACCTCCTTGAGAGGATACCTTGGGTTATCATCCCTCTATAGGAGGTTCTGTTGGGGGTAAAGGTGCCTCTGCCTAGCTGCCCATGTATTACTACACTTTACTATACTAACAATACCCGCCATTGCATCTTGCAGGTGGTGGACACCTGTCATAGTCACTTGTTCTTTATTCTTTTAGTGACAGTTTGAATAAAGGAAGACCCATCCACACATTGTGGTTGTTGGAGTTCCCACTTTGAGTTTCACTCTCTCTCTTGCTCTTGCTCTCCATCTGCCATAGCTCTCACCACCAAGCTTCTTCCTCCTGGGTTCTACTTCCCTTTCAACTGGTATTATAGCAAAGGCATTGGAGCTTGCATGGCATTCTCTTCAGCCTGGATTTGAAGAGATTCAACCTGAGCTTTAATGGCAGCCATGGCGCCTTCATTTGCAGGTATGTTTTGATCTCCCACCTCCTCCCCAAGCTTCCAGAACTCATCGACTTCTTCCCAGGGTGCATTGGAGCCCCCTCGACATTGCCAAGTACCCACAAGGATTGTTGAAGACCCCCCAGCCCCCCAGGAACAGCCAACATAAATTTCGGCACATTTTTAGGGGGCTGGGCTGAGCTCGTGGCATTTCCCTGCTCTTCCTCAGCTTCCTGGCGCTCTTGGTAACCTTCCTGATCATTGTTGGACTCCCCGGCATCAATGCTTGGCTCCCAGTGATTGATTTGAGTGCTTTCCCCTTCAGACCTTGCCGTATACATAGTCCCAGTCCTATCAAAATAGGGCAACACTTGACATTTACTATTTAATGCTTCTTGGCATTGCCCGTTTGATGCCTACTAATGCCTGATGATGCCCGGATGTTATGGGATGCTATGACTATGCTTTGGGACAAATTTTGGAGTAGATTTGAGTACCATTTGAGCTTGGTTTAACAGTAAATTGCTTGATGTAATACAATGGGCTGAAGCTCATTTACTTGGTGTATTCATTGGTTCATGGATACGAGGTGCTCACTAGAGATTTGAATGATCATACCGATGTATTTGGAGGTTGTCAAATGCTTCTTATTGGTTCCAGAATGCTTTTGAGCTTGGATTAGGGGTCATTCTTCACTGGAATTTTTCTTCAGTTGGCATGATTTGGACCGGTCTAGGCCTATTATCACTGCTTGACATTTCGGCTTCTTGCATTTATGCTTTGGTCAGATATGGATGCCACTTGGTTTGCCCATGCTTGACAATTACTTGGAGCTTCGTATTTAGAGGTATTTGAGCCTTTTGAATCTACTAGGAATTACATTTGGTGGTCAGTTACATGCTCTTTGAATGCTTTCAAGCTTATGCTTTACGGGTTTGAGATAGCTTGGGATTTATGCTCCGGATTTACCCTACTAGGATTTGGCATGCATGATGCTATGTATTCGATGTATTAGAGCATCACTTGCTCTCTTTGCATCTGACTTTACTTTCACTGGGAGCCTCTTGGTCTATTTAGATGTACACATAGTCTTATTTATACTTGAGCTTGAGCTTGTGGGACAGTTACATGCATTTGCTCTCTTGAGAGCTTTATGTCTGCAGTTAGTCTGTAGTGGGCTGATTTGATACGCCTATTGGGTTTGGCACCTATCTCTGTCACAAGTTTATCAGTCTTGTATGCATCTGGGATGGTTATGTATTGAGCTTCTTGCTCTATCAGTTGTGCTTGTGCTTGGTCTCTTCTCTTACCCTGAGACCCATTACATGCATGACTTCTAAACCTATGAGATGTCTCTTTCCTGACAGGTTATTGGTTTGATAGTCCTTGGTACCTTCTTGCCCCTTAATACTCACTGTTATATGTATCTTGCTACCTAGCAGTTGCAATGACATATGTATTAGTGATTGCTTCATTTTGGGAAAATTTTACATACTACTGTCATTTATTACAACAAGCTAAAATCTACAAATTTTGAGCACTTCTATGAGGGTAATGCTTACTATTTGATGTTATCTTGGTCATATTTGGTGGACAAGTGCTTCTCTTGGTGAAATCCACTCTTTCAACCAATTTTACCAGTGGTTTTAATGCATTTTCTGCTAATTACAGCAACCTACAATTTTGCTTTTTTGCATTGATTTGGGACAATATGGCTGGTCATCTGAAAGACACAACTCTCTTTAACATTACCAAGTTGGATGGTACCAACTATGGGTATTGGAAGTCCTAGATATGGCAGGTTTTGGTGCAGAAGTTGCAGATTAAACCCTTGTGTTTCAAGGGTGTTAAACCTAAGGATATGGATGATGTTGTTTGGATGGAAGTTGATGAGCTATGCAAGTCTACCATTATCTTGTCACTCTCAAAAGAGGTCCATCATAATGTTGTTGAAATCAGAGTGCATGGGACTTATGGGAGAAGATTCAGGAGCTTTATACGTAGCAGAGTCCTGCATCACAGATGTATTGACTGAAGCAGTTAATGGACCTTTGCATGAAGGAGGGGACATCCCTATCATCTCATTTTAGCGAGCTTCATGCTATCATGAAGAATATATTGTCATAGGGTATTGAGTTACAAGACAACTTGCACTCGTTGTTTTTGCTCCAAAATCAGATGGTCTGATTTTCAAGCTCAGACCAACCCATCATGTCCGATTGGACATACCCTGTCAGACATCCCCGAATTGGACACGAAAATCGGACCATCCAGAATTCTTACACTTCAAATCGAACACCTGTCAAATCAGACATTCGATTGCAAGAATCAGACGCACGAAAATCGGACGCACGAGGATTGGACACACGAAAATCGGACATCCCATAATCGGACATCTGATTTCTAGAATCGGACTCCCAAAATCGGATGCATAAAAATCAGACCACCAGAATCAAACCACTCGTAATCGAACCACCAGAATCGGACGACCCATACTCGGATCCATTCGATCGGCCGATCGGACCAACCCAAAATCAGACGTCCGATTCTGAGAATTGGATCTCTGAGAATTGGATAAAAACTGTCAAAATTGGACAAGTGAATAGAATATAGATTTGACACATCTAAGCCCTGAAACCAACCTAGAGACCGTATAGAGCCGAAAGCACATCATAGATCCATCAGTGAGTTGAAATATAGAGCAAATAGTTCAAAACTTACCTACAAACGGTCCTTTAAATCACGCATGGTGTTTAGCATAACAGCCTTGCGAGCTAGGGGGACTGCCTCCCCTCCCGGACCCCTCTACAGGGGGCTGTGCCCCCTCCGCACCTCCCCTACGTAGGTTGGAGAGAAAACGCATGCCGTGACAGGTCCTCCAAATTAGATCCTAGTGTAGTAGTGGCTCTACACAAGCATAGATTCTCACTTGAGAAACAACAATCAAAAGCCCATACCTGAACAAGGACAAGAGCAAAGACAAACAGAGACCCTAGAACCTCAATGGGCCAATCTAGCCAACAAGGGCAAAAAGGCCACATCGCAAAAACATGTATAGGTTGCATTCGGAATGCATCTAGTCAAAGCAGAATACAACAACATCAAGCTACAACTACACATATGATTAGACATGACAGTCTTGACAATAGATGCACCTTGAATGTCACTACATAGACAACCCAAGACATCAGTGGAGAATCCACATCTGGTTGTGCAGTTGAGGACTGTTAGAATATCAAGCTCATTTATGTGTGTTGACCGACATGAGCTGGACACAGCTAGTCTAGCCATAGTAGTTAGGTACATTAAATAAGTCGGTGCCACTACTGGTGTGAATGGTCTTATGACCTTAGGTTGTACTTTCACTATAGAGTGTGGAATGAATAATGAAAGGTGAGAGAGGAAGCATGTTGCTTCACTCTGTCTGACATCTATCTGTCTCTTTGAATTTGAACATGGTATTAGAGCCATGAATCGGCAAAGACTGGGTGCCTAGGAGTGTGGCATTGGACTTGCAGGAGCTGAAGTCAGAGGAAAGGTCATTCTTCTTCAAACAGGCTAAAGCCATTGAACAATGGAAGGTATGCAGTGTATGGTTGTATGCTCAATGATCAAAGGCATTGTAAAAGGCTTGTTTGTAGCCTTGAGAGGGATATATTGAGCACCTTGGAGTGCTTCATTGCCCTGGTTAATAAAATCATGAGCTGTGCTGCCCCTCCTACCAGTCTGCGCTATTGCACGAGGTTCATATTCATGTCCTCCAGCTTCAAAATGAGTCATTAAGCATCTTGTACATGCTCTATGAAGTGTATGCTGACCCTGGGGTGTGACCTTGAAGGTCTGACATGTCAATGGAAGCTTGGGTGATGAGGAATGGATTGTTATGCAGGTATATAGGTCTGAAACTGAATGTACACTGCTGAATACAGTGATTTACATCACTGTTTTGATCCTGAAGAGCATTTGAAGCTCCCTAATATGCTGGGAAGATTGCATTGCAGACAACACAAGTCAAGAAGTCATATGTACTTGATGTGAAGTACTTGAGCTGAATTTTCTCAGTAAAATATTCAGATCTGAGAACTATTTCACTACTGAAAACTGTCATATACTGTCAGTGACAAGCATTGGATACTACTGATGCAATACAGGTCGTTTTTAGAGCTCTATCACCTATGAGAGCTATCATATACATGCTGGATGTATGGAGGCTTGAAACATGCAATGAGCATCATTGAAAACTGAAGTCTGGAGCTGAAGTAAATGCAGATATATTGTCTTGGTCAAGTACAAATGGTTCATGAGGTTTTATGCTTTGGTAAGTGAAAATAGGTTGCCTATGTATACCCAGATGCTCATGTATTGACCTTGTCATTACGAAGTAAATGTATGACATGATTGGAAGACAATTTGGGTCTGATTGGAATTTGATATGCTGAAGCAGTGAAAGATGAGAATTGGTGTGTAGCCATGGATGAAGAAATGAATGCCTTGGCTGAAAATAAAACATGGGATTTAGTACCTCTGCCTGAAGGGAAAAAGACCATTGGCTGCAAATGGGTCTACAAAATCAAATGCAAGTCAGATGGCAGTGTGGAGAGATACAAAGCCAGGCTGGTTGCAAAGGGGTATGCCCAATAGTATGGACTTGATTATGAGGAAACATTCAGCCCTGATGCCAAGATGGCAACTATACACACTGTGATTGCCTTGGCTGCTGCTAAAGGCTGGAAATTACAGCAGATGGATGTTAAGAATGCATTTCTTAATGGTAACCTAGCAGAGGATGTCTATATGGTTCAGCCAGAAGGATATGCGCACCCTGGTTTTCAGCATTATGTATGCAGGCTAAAAAAGGCATTATACGGGCTGAAACAGGCTCCGAGAGCTTGGCATGCTAGGATCAGTAACTACTTACAGAGATTGGGTTTTGCTGTTGGTAGGGCTGATCATAGCCTATTTACAAAGAAGACGGACAGTGGTTTAGTAGTGCTGGTCATATATGTTGATGATTTGATAATCACTGGTGATGATGACTTGGGCATACAGCATGCAATGAAGATGCTGAAATCTGAATTTGACATGAAAGACCTGGGAGAACTGAAGTATTTCTTAGGCATTGAGGTAATTCCAGCTGACAATAGGTTATGGCTGATGCAGAAGCACTATGCCGTAGAGATGCTGAAGAAGTATGGCATGGCTGAATGCAAACCGCTGGATACACCTCTTGATCAGAATGTCAAGCTAGATATGAACACTGGGGCTGAAGTAGAGGATGTGCCTATGTACAAGCAGATGGTTGGCAGCTTGATTTACTTGACCATCACTAGGCCTGACTTGAGCTATGCTGTAGGGCTCATAAGCCAGTTTATGCAGAAGCCTAGAAAGCCGCACTTGGATGTAGTTAGATGCATTATGCGATATGTTAAGTCCACTGTAGATTATGGATTGTTCTATGTTAGAGCTAAGCCCTTGATATTAATTGGATTCACGGATGCAGATTGGGCAGGTTGCTCATATTATCATAGATCTACGAGTGGATATGCATTTGGATTTGATAGCGGCATGATTAGCTGGAGCAGCAAGAAGCAACCTACGGTTGCTTTATCAAGTACTGAGGCAGAGTACAGGGGTGCTGCATTGGCAGCATGTGAGATTTCATGGCTGCTCAAGCTTATGGCTGATTTGGACATACAGGTAGATGCTCCAGTGAAGTTACTATGTGAAAATCTGAGTAGTGTACTCCTGGCTATGAATCCAGTCTATCATGCCAGGACGAAACACATTGAGGTACACTACCATTTCATCAGAGAGATGGTTCTCGCAGGACGCGTTGATCTTATGCATGTAAAGACAGATGAACAGGTGGCGGATATCTTTACCAAGTCCTTGGGTAAAGATAAGTTTTGTGGTTTTAGACAGCTGCTTGGAGTTCAGATGCTATCTTGAGCTTGAGGGGGAGTGTTAGAATATCAAGCTCATTTATGTGTGTTGACCCGACATGAGCTAGACGCAGCTAGTCTAGCCATAGTAGTTAGGTACATTAAATAAGTCGGTGCCACTACTGGTGTGAATGGTCTTATGACCTTAGGTTGTACTTTCACTATAGAGTGTGGAATGAATAATGAAAGGTGAGAGAGGAAGCATGTTTCTTCACTCTGTGTGACATCTATCTGCCTCTTTGAATTTGAACAAGGACTCAAAGGCATGCATCAGAAGGCTTAAATCTATAAGCCAAGACTTGGAAGATGAAGACATAGTACCGCTTATCTTAGGGTCAAACTCACTGCAAAAAGAGAGCATAGTGTCGATGCTCTCATCGATGAAGGAGCTGATTTTAATATCTTAACCCATGAAGTATAGAACCTACTAGGCCAACCAGAGATCACACCGACTAATGCAACTCTTAGTCCTTATGGGGGACACCCACAAGCACTTATAGGGAAGTGCAAAATCCTTGTAACTATTGAGACCAAAAGATTGCCTATCCTATTTCATGTTCCTCCAAATAGTACAAATTGTGTAAAGGAAACCCTCCTAGGACGACCCTTCAAAAGGGCGATGAAGTGTGGGGCTGATTATGTAGCACAGAGGATACACTTGAATGACTTCATCAAACCTCGAGGGAAAGACAAGGAACATTCTGATATACAAGGCAAGCCTAGTAATGAGAGCAAGGACTTGTTGAAAGAGTTGATACAAGTGCATGTTGAATAGAGAGAACCAGTGAGGAAAACCATGCATGAAACAAGAAGGTCAGGAGATAATGCCAAGGATAAGCTTTGGACTTACAGATATTGTAGAGACCACAAAAGAAGCCCAAGCCTTATAGACGAAGGTATCGATGGAGAGTCAGCACAATGCCACGATGGATATCCAAAGTGTTGCTATGTGCTCAAGGGTATTATGCAGGTAATCGATGAATTTGGGTACCAAAACCCCCTGCTAAACCACCTCTGTCAGCTGAAGGCCAGACCGTATCAAAAGTAAAGAAGCGTAGGAGGTAATCTAAATGAAAATCCAAGCCTCGAGTCAACAACATTGGAGTGATTGAGCCCCTCATGATTGAAATCAAGAAACCAAATAGGACTATTTGAAAGGTAGATCCTCATCCTAGCATGTTTAAGGAGTGGATGTCAGATACAACCATCAAGTGTGCACAAAGACTACTAGCACCCAAGAGGCCTTTGACTTCCCAATAGGTTAATGAGTACCACAGGCATAATGCTGCTCATGATAAGGCTGATTGCTCAACAAAGCAAATGGCAAAATCGTCTAATAGCCACGAGCAAATCTTTCAACGAGTGCCAAGTCCACCTAGGAGTCCCAAATCTTCTACACCCTCTTTCCCTAGACGGACACAGGAAGCACAACAACAGTCGTCAAGTGCAACTGCTCAATCCCAATCTCTATCTCCATCTGAGCTTCCAGATGTCCAAGGTGTGGGACATGACAGTACCTCTAATTCTCAACCTAGGGATATGCATGTGCAATCCACCATGGCTAGCTCAATTGATGCTCGATCTACACAAGCGAATGCTCAAAGGGCAAAAAAAGATAAGACCACTTCCGATCTGCCTAAAGACTTGACACGCAATCCACCAATAGTAGCCAGTCCATTGAACTAGCTACTACTACTTTCAATAAGGAATCACAGTAGTCACAGTCTTCGGTTGTGACAATGCCCCTTGCAGAACGTGTCCTTAGCAATTCACCTGTAGAAGAGATGTCACAACCAACATCCTTGATAGCTCTAGTACTTCCAAAGAACCTAAATACTAAACTTGAGGAGAAATCTCTCAAAGATTAGGCCAAGGGGGTGGTGCATTTGGCTAATGAATGAGAGATGAAGTGCATGATGAAGCTTGATCACAAGCTAACAGCCATCACACATGCTTACATCCATGTGGATATTGGAAGGGAAACACTAGAGCACACAAAGCTCATAGTCAAACCTCTAACTTGGGATGAGCAACAACATGTTTGCTCCCATTATGTATATGTCACTGAAGAAGTCATAAAGGACATCCCAAAAGCCACAACTAGAGAATTGTGCCTGATACCCTCACTCTATACTGCTCAATGTGTGACAAACAAGGAAAATCTCGAAGCAATCAAACGAAAAGGGAAAGGACAAGGCAACTTTGTGCAGAAATGGTACTCCAACTAGAGTTTGGCCAGCCAAAATTGGCCACTGACTAATGACGCTCATTGAGCAAAGAAAAGCCCTTTGGACATCAATACATGACCCTACGTATGTTGCCCCGACCTCATTAAGAGTGTTGGCGGTGGTCCATGAGGTCCAACTTTCTACCACTTTTCAAAAACATCCCTTGTATGATAAACTGCTTCTAGAAGAAGATCTACACGTGGCTAGTAGGCTAGGAGTAGGGAACATGGTACTTGATGTTAGTGTATATGTCTTCTGCCTCACTCAAGATCTTGCAATCCTAGATCCCTATGCTTCCTATCAATGCAACCCTAACTTCTTTAACTGGTTTCATCTAGGCTTACATGATAGGAATCCTAAATTGTCTCTTGGTTCTACACTAGAGTCACTTAAACCTCCAGAGCAAGAGAAAAATAGCTCTAAACACAACACCTGCTCTGACAAGAAGCAATGGAGGCATGCTCCAAGTCTAGAGCAAATGCCCAACCAGGAGCAACTGCCAATGCAATCGAATGAGGGGCTATGAATGAGGGGCTACATGCAGGGGATTTAGTTGAAGGGCTAGACTCTCCAAAAAGAGAGGGATTTGTACCCTCACAACCTAGCGAGGCTGTCCAGCAGGCCGTGGCTATGTCCTATGAGGACACACCATAAACAGAGAATGTTGAGGCCCAACCAAGCACATCAACAGCTGACCTAGTTCAGGGTCTCGAGTCCTCTAGGTATACGCCTCAATTGCCTAAGAAAAAGAGGAGAAAACAATGAAAACAATGCCAGTTGCAACTGGTGGTAGACACCAAGAAGATTGAGACCAAGGGTGCTGAAGAACTGGGGAATGAAGCATCGAGAACACCCACAAATAAACCCATTGCCATCTCTCCTAATAGCGGTGAAATCTCAGACACATTCGTGTGTTCTAATAAGTCAAAGCAACCATTACCATCAATGGTTGCTTGCAACACTCAATCCACCGACAATAGCAAAACTTGCATTGACCAATAAAGAGTGGATACAACACTGTCACAATAGAGTGACAAAACTATATCAATCACATTTGAGGAGAACCGTTGTGCAATAGCAACAAAGCCTCACGAGAAACATGAAAACCCTGAGGACATAAGAAATCCTAGCATTGACCAATTTTGCTCATCTAGGCCTCAGCCCCTGGCTATGCCAAAGCCTAGGGAAACTCCTAGAACCTTGCATGAGATAGCAATCGAGTAAGCCTTCATAGAACATAGAAGTGTCACAGAGTGCTTGACAGAGTTGGATGCTAAACTCAAATTATTCGTATGTGTCTACATCCTTGGAGACATGGGCACATTCCCTAGGGAGCAACTTGAGGAATACTTGCCATATCCTCTATCCTTGGAAGAGTGAGAATATCTTAACGATCATTATGACAAGCTCCTACATGAACGCATGCAACTCATCTCTGATGAGGAGGCCGACAAACTACGCTTAACTATGACATTCAAGAAGTGCTTTGCCAACCAAAACTCTTTGAGATAGAGTAACTAAATCAACAATCAGAGGGTCAAAGTCAATTTGAAAAACGTTGGTTTAAAAAATGCACTACAATGGCCAAACTTGGAGCCCAGATTATGACAATCTCAGAGGAGCGATTGGCCAAATGGTAATCTCAAAGAGACCCAACCTATGTGGTGCCAACTTCCTTTCGAGTAGTAATTGCCATTCAGGGTAGGGACTTAGCCAGAGCTAGCCAAGAGAACTCTCTAATTGATAAAATTCTCACTGAGGAGGAGCTACATGTTGCCAATAGACTCGGTCAAGGTACCATGCTACTCGATATTGCAAAATATTTGTTGTTATTGAGTAGGCTGCCGAGTACTAGATGTGTGTGCCACACTCCAGTACAATCCTGAGTTCTATAATTGGTTTTTATCCTCACGAAGTGACATGGATTTATAAACATGTATATAAATAAACAATGTGTTTCGTGACTGTGTATAAATAATACCAAAAGAAGAAAAGTGTTTATTGTAGCACAAAGGATCGAAAAATGGAGCAGAGGAGCAGAAAAATGGAAGAAGGAGATAACCGAAAGGGCACAGGACAAAGCAAGGAAAAGGCGCCCCGGATGGAGGCCAGACCCTAAAAAATTTAAATGAAGACCTCTTCAGTAGGCTTTAATGTCGCCTTGAGACCATGAAAATTTTGAATGACGACCTCTCCAGAAGGCATCAAAGTCGCCTCAAGAAAAGAAAAGAGTGAAAGTGCACCATTAATTATGAAAGCACTCCCGAATCCTTGTAAAAGAGTGCCAAGCTCCCTCTTGTGAAAATTCTATGCATTAGTTGGGAATGGGATAAGTTAGAATGGTGGGAAGTAGAAAAAGAGGGCCTAGAGGCTAATGGCTGGCCATGTAAAAAGTGGGGTGACTGCCCAAAAAGTAGGGCATGTAGATAAAGTTCAAAAGTGAATGAGAAGCTCATTCTTGTGTGTGGCCAAAGCTTCTTCTTCTTCTCCTCTTGTTTCTTGCCTTCTTGCTTGTGATTGAGTGAGGGATTGAGGGAGTGTGAGGGATTGAGGGAGGGAGTGTGTGAGAGTGAGGGATCGTGGAGAAGAAGCTCCCCATCTTATCTCTTCATCTTCTCTTCTTCTCTTCTCTTGCGTGGCTATGGAGGATGGAGCTTGATGGAGAGGGCTTGAGGTTGCTTGAGATCGCCGCATGGATCATGGAACTACCGGAGTGCAAGAGAGAGGAGGGAACTCGATCAAGCATCAAGGTAAGCTCACTACACCCATAAGGTAGGCATTGCATGTCGGCTATGTGAGAGGTAGCCATGGCCACTGGGATTGAAACGCTTGATCAATAAGCGGTCTGTAGGTCTCGAGGTAGAGCTCCATAGCCCCCCTTCATTTTGGTTTTGTTGCCAGGACAGACGGAATCGAGCCTGGAGCACCACGCGCATCGAATTGAGCATAGAAGTAGGGTTTGCAGCCAAAACCGGTGCTCAAGACAGTTAGGAGATTTAGGAGGTTTTAATCCTTGGAGCAAGTAAGTATTCTGATTTGTTGTTGAATATTAGAGTAGGACCATCCATCTCCATCTTTGGTTTTGATTTTTGTTGCATTAGGTTAAGATTAAGATAGGAAAAAGAAGGAAAACAGAAGGGTTATGCTACTACTGGAAACATGGAAATAGGGGCACAGATTCAGATTTTTGGTTGGAAGAGTATGAGGGATTAATTTCTAAGGTTACAGCAGGCTAGGATGGGGCAATAAGATGCCTAGGGAACTAGGAAAGACCACATTTGACATTCTGCCTTGTGAGAAGAGAGTGAGCATGAGAGCTAAGGAGAGAGAGAGAGAGAGAGAGAGAGTTGCAGGGAGATCTTTGAAGTCCTGATCGATTCAAGCGCCACATTGATTCAAGGTATGCCTGGCAGTTCCTTGTATTGTTTTGCACCTATTTGGAAGGCATGGGATGATTCCATTGTTGAGATGACAAGCTCAACACATGCAGACATTGATGATGGACCACCTGGTTAGATGGGTCCACATGTCTACACTTAGCACGTCGGTGGTCATTATGACTCTCACATGGCCTCTGACTCATTACTTATTATATTTAGGTTGTTACACCTATTTACAGCTGGCATAGTTATAGCGTCAATCAACTAATGTAGTCGGTTATGCATTGTTTGACTTAGTAGGCCACTTTCCTTTATGTTGTATCTTACCTATACTTTGTGTACATTGTAAAGTGTGTGGAAGAAGAAGAAAAAACCAGCAAGAAAACGTTTTGGCCTTCATCTCTCTTCTTGTCTCTTGAGTGAGCTTCTCCTTGTGCATTTTGTGTGTGTTCGGCATAGCATCTTCAGCAACTCCCCCCACCACGGGATTCTTGACATCCATGGAGTAGGAGTTGACCTTGAGGCATCCCGCGCAACCCGCCAACCGCCATCTGCGCTGTCGGACCAGTCTGTTTGATTCCCAATATCAGACCACCCAATTTTGGGAGTCGCGACTCCGAGGATTGGACCACTTTGTCCGATCCGATTCCCAAAATCCGACCACTGAGATAATCAGAACCACTGCCAAAATCGGACCATTGGTCCTAGCGCCACAATCTTCCCATTGTTCCCATTCTGAAAATTGGACCAGCCCGTCCGATTCCCCGAATCAGACCAGCTCGTCCGATTCCCAGAATCGGACCACTTCACCAGAACTTAAAATAGAAAGTTTTTAAACCTGCACTATAGTCCTAGCCACCCTAATCACATCTCTGACCCCCAGAAGCCAGAGGCCAGACATGATAATCAAGGGTTCACCCCGAATAGCTAGACATTGGGCACACCAAATTTAGAACTTGACTTGACTTTTGGTAACCAACCAACCAACCCTGAAGCAGAATAAAGAATGCAACATGGACTTTGAGTAAGATCTTAGATCAACTAGAACCTATGCTTAGAGCCATATCAGCTACGTACGTGAGGGGAAGGGTGGAGGTTGCATTGAGCATTGCCTGCATCAGCACCTCACTTTTGATTTCATAACCAAAGGTGCACTACAAGAAAAGAAAAAGCATGTTTTCGCACTGAGCACTAGAAAAGCACGAAGCACACCTTGTGAGTGAGATTGACAACTGCTTTCAATAACAAGGAACTCATTAGGTGATATAATAACATCAAGGAATCCATCATCAAGAGAAGATCCCAAAACATAGTTGGGTCCCTGAGAGCCCCATCAGAAGGACCCTAAGAGGATACAAAGATCCAGAAGGCAACAACATAAAGGATTGGACGCTGCTGGAGCTACTCACATTGATCGATGACCTTGTGGAACTGGAAGTGGGAGCAATGTCAGGATCACGAGGCAGACAAGGAGAGGATCGACTGGACCTGGGAGAATTCCAAGTCTTGGTGCAAGAGTTAGTCAATGAGTATGACTTGTTGACTAGGACAGTAGTTTAGGGTAGACAAATAGAGGAAGTGGTAGCAAACCTAGAACAAGAAAGAAAGGTGATTAGAAAGGCGCTAGAGAGCATAATTGCCTATAAACACGAGCAGAAGGCTAGGAAACTCCAACAAGATATAGACATGTATGAGACCCGCGGTGTGTGCTAGCCTTGGCTGGTGTAGCCAAAGCAGGACCAAATGCAGAGAGAGAACGAGTAGCAAAGGCTGACTTATCGTTGAGTGAACTTGTAGCCAAGCAGCTCATGGACAATACACCCACTGAGCAGAGCGCAACAACCTTAGCCACATCATTACTCTTAGGATTGGGTACGCAAGGGGCAAAGGGGCAATATAGGATCCCTATTGTAGCAAAGTAGCTAGAAAAGTATGAACCTAGCAATGACCCATAAAGCTTTATGGAGAAATTTGAACAAGTCTACGAAGCAAATGGTCTCACGGCACAATGCTCTCAAGGTTTCGGTCTATGTTTAGGTGATAAAGGGAGAATTTGGTACAGTAGTCTAGATGTAGCTGAGCGCATGAACTTTGTCTGTCTTAAGGACCTCTTTATCAAGAGATTCTCTAAGACACGGTACTTTGACAATCACATCGTCCGATTGATGAATGTCAGTCAGAGGGAAAAGGAAGACGTAAGGGACTATGTCACTCATGTGTGTAGCCTCTTCAAGAGGATCCCTGCCAATGAGCGACCTAACAAGAAGGCTATGTCTACTGTGTCTATAAATGGAATTCAAAGCGAGGAGCTCTACAAGGCTTTGGCTAGTAACTCCACACTACACCGAGACGTGTTAGCTAGAGTATTTGAAGAGGCAATAAGGGTGGACGATCAGCTTAGGGAGAGAAGCATGAGGAACACCAAGCAGGGAAGTACAAGCCAGAGAGCTCCAGAGTGGTCAATAGTTTCAGGAGAGAGAGAGAACTCTAGCATAGGAGATAAGGGAAAGAGTGTTGACCAAGGCCAGGAGTTGAGATAAGAATGGAGCTTGCACGATTGCAAGAACAAATGAGGAAGCCTATGCGATCGCATGTGCAGTGTATACACTGTGGTGGTAGCCACCTCCCAGCCGAGTGCCAAGATCCTAGATCTAGACCGTGCTCAAACTGCGGTAGGTTCCGTCATGATGCATTACATTGTAGATTGCCAATGAGGTTCCCATATGCGCAGCAATACAACCCTCCATACTTAGGCAACAGGCAACCTAAGCTCTTTGGCGGGGGAGCCCAGTTGGCGCTTCTAGCACCAAATGATGCAAGACCAGCCATTCCTAGACCACCAAGTCCCTATGTAACCCATAGGCTAGAGATGAACCCAACATGCATACCTAGACCACCAAGTCCCTATGTAACCCATCCACCGAGTGACGCTCCTATTCACTATATGGAAGAACCTAGTGAAGAGGAGACCTATGTGAATCCATACATATCCTATGATGAGGAAGGCAATTCAATCCTGATAGACTATCAACCAGTACCTATAATGGCACTAGGTAGAGGAAGAGGCAGAGGCTTTGGAGGACCAAGCCAAGATCCAATCTCATGCTGGACTTGCGGTCATCCAGGCCATATTTCATCATGCTGCCTAGAAAGGGAACATGAAAACAAGGACAAAACTGATCTTCAATGCACTGAATGTGGAATTACACATCTATTTCTTGACTGTCCTAGATGGAAGCCATCAACTATTTTTGCCAACGTTCCCTCAGTACCCTTGGGGCTGTTCGGTGTGGAGACCTTTGGTAGTGAGGATACGCCCATCCTACTACATGTCATGACGTGAGCACAGACAAAATAGACAGGCATCTCATTGCCTGGGCCAAGTAACCTGGATGCGGCCTTGTTGGGAAAGAAAAGCCGGAGGAGAAGGAAAAAGAGAACAGATGCAAAGATTACCCTTAAGACTGAGGAAGCTACAAAGCTAGTGACGGGAAAGAGGGTCACTGATGCAGAGGCAAAAACCTCAGCTCCTAAGACAACAGAACTAGGGAGTGCCAAGGTAGGGGAATACCCCCACCCCAGACAGCAACTCGAGGCTATAGCCAAGGTCAAGGAGTGGGTCAAGGACACTCGGGAACACCTTAAGGATGTAGAGCCCATACTGAAGGACCAAATTGAAGATCTCTCTAGTGTGGGTACACCCGTTTCACCATTGTGACCCCAATGGGGAAATGTATCCACACCACGCGAGATGCCACAGAGGCAAGACCAAGAAGAAGCATGTCAGCAAGCTAACCAAGACATATGGCAAAAGAATGCTGACCAAGGAGGAAGGAAACTACCTAGCAACCTCCTCACCACTTTAGTAACCACTCTAGTGACCCTGAGCCTAGGAGACCTGCTTCCGCAACACCCTATCTTATGCCAAGAATTGAAGTATTGGGTGGAGGAAAAAGAGGAGCATACTGCCGCTGACTTGCAAGAGCAGGACATAGTCATGTAGATTCCAAGCCTAACGCTACACTCACTTCCAAGGTCACTGCACATCAATGCTTTTTGGGAAGGCACTGAGATGCA
Organism: Lygodium microphyllum; assembly: GCF_053477565.2. Classification (NCBI taxonomy): domain Eukaryota; kingdom Viridiplantae; phylum Streptophyta; class Polypodiopsida; order Schizaeales; family Lygodiaceae; genus Lygodium; species Lygodium microphyllum. The sequence continues at coordinate 162,193,971 of NC_141141.1, read as the reverse complement.
TGCAGTCTTACCTATCTTAGCCTTGGGGAATGCAATACGAAAAGGAATCATAGACACAGTCGGCCAGTGTTAGTGTCTTGAGCCACAGAGTTCTACAAGCTTGAGGAAACCCACCTGTAGAAATGGCTAGGTTCAATATCACATTGGCCAATGGAATGAAGGTCAGACCATTCGAGGTCCTATAGAACTAGCCAGTGAAGGTCACAGGGGGGCAGGTTTCCGTGAACTTCATTATCATGAAGGGAGTGGACTATGACATACTTGCTAGGATGACCCTGGATGAGGAACGTGCGAGTTATTGAAGATTGGGATAACAATCTCATCTTCTTGGGTAATAGAATAGAAGCGGTAAGGGTTGAGATGGATACCTGGAAGACTACCCAGCCGAACTTGATGCTATCTCAACCATGGTAAAAGGTGATGCACAAGCAAGCAAACCCTATGGGTCATTAACCAAGTACATCCCTTGCCCTGAGGACGAGTTGGATTGGATGCATGTCTTGGCAACCGTTGACCTACCATTCTCAGATGAAGAAGAGCTATATAGGCAAGCTGCTAAATCCCCAAGGATGCCAGTAAGGGAGCCCATCGTGCCACTCTACATGATGGAAGGAAGTTCACATAACCCAGGGAAATTGGTCTCGTTCCATATCGCCACCAAAAAGCTCAAGCTTTAGGGAATCATAGAGTACCTGACCAATAAATTGAGGGGCAACATGGCTGCCAATCTAAAACCCCTAAGTGATCTTTTGGCTAAGCCTGAGTGGAAATGGACCACAATTCATGATCTTAACCTGTTATACAATTGGGCCTTAGTCACTAATGAAAAGGAGATTGGAGAGGAAAACCTAGGGGATGATGAGTAGGTAGAGGGGCAAGACTCTGATGATGAGGAGTACGAGGACTGCCGCTCTATTGGGAATGAGAGTGAAGAAGAGTTAGAAACGATAGAATATGACACTGAAGGGAGAGCGATCGAACAGATCAAGGTAGACTCTAGGCCTAGAAGGGAAAGGGCAGGCTGGAATGAAAGAGGAGGCATGCAGATGGAGTGCAATAAATCCTGGTTGGAGCACATGGGAGGCCTGGATTACGATCATGCAGGAGTGGCGCATTGGTGGTCCTAGTGCTTAAGATGCATACACCTACTGAATTACGACGCCCTGGAAAACTCTTTCCTCAAGCGAGGGATGTGAGTCTAACTCAGAGTAAGAAGTCACTATAGAGAGTGATCCCGAAATACCCCAACCCTCTAAGGCCAAACGCACCAAAGGAAACTTTCCAATCCACCTAGGCGTAGACGGCTAAAGGAGGAGGCCAGGAAGTGAACTAAGAACTCAAAATCAGAGAGGCAAAAGAAGCCACAGGATATCCCCGAACGCTTCGCGAAGTTTAAGAAGGGTGATAGAGTGGTGATTCTGCTAGGAGCAAAGAGACAAGGGCAAACCAGATAGCCAATTGAGGGACCCACCAAGGTCAAGGTACCGATTACTCGAGCGCTAAGGTATGGCCTTCAAGAATGGGAGCTTCCAACAAACACAGGAATCACAAAAGAGTAGCAATTTCACTACCTGCGCCATGCCGTCTTCTCCACTGTTGAGCCTAAGGAACTTGGGTTTGAAGACCATGAGCAGCCACCACCACCACCATCACCATAAGCGGCCTCGAGCAGAATGTCAAAGAGGGTTCAGACTTTGAACAAGATGCTGAAGAAGAGAAATAAAGAATGCCCACTCTACCTCTACCAGACCTCCCACTTGAAGAGCCCGAAGATGCCCACATGCCCAAGTGCATTGTGGCAGCCAGAAGAAGAAGATAGGAACTAGCAGAGGAAGCCCAACGTAGAGCATGGTCACTGCCAAGACAATTCCCTAAAGAGCCGGTGCCACTACGGGGGGATTCCCATCCTATCAATTGGCCTTAGGAATTGGTCATATGGTGTGAACACGAGTTCCAGATGAGGACATTTGAGCTTTCATTTGCTTATCCACGCTGTCTAGACCGTGCGTTGCCTCTAGGCGTTCTAGCCAAGATCAAGGATCTGGCTAATGATCTTGTAAACAGGTGGATAGAGGAAAGAAGCCTCATAATAACCAAATGGAGGCAAGAGCCTGCATATTACTGGTAGGACAAGGTAAACAGGGTTCCAAAACCGTCCAAGGCTACCACGCGCAGCCGAAGTGGTGGAGGAGGATTTGGGATACCAATTTTGATGCCTGGACTGCCTTTTGCAGCTTGCTCCCTGAAGAACGCAACAACCCCATCTACATGCCCTACCACCGTAGGCATGGAGTTGACTATGATCGAAACATTCATGGGGATTTTGATTTACCTAAGATATATAACGTTAATGCCCGGAGCCCCGCGGAATGCCTAGTCTTTAGGTTAGAGGATCTCCTCCCATCTATCAACCGCTTCCTCGCGGATTTTTCTTATTGCCTGGATCCAACCTCCTTAACCACCTATAATTATCTTAGGCTTATCAAGTTCCTATTAATGCAGAGACCCATAGTCGAGGAAGCCCACCTCCCTCCACTCTTTTTTGACATCAACCTAGGGATAGATAATAGAGCCATGACTAGATTAATGATGAGGGCAACCTTGCTTCCCTCCTTTTTCCTAGAAATCTTAGAAGATATGAATGATACCCGCTTCACGAGGTGCAATCATCCTTTCTTGTTATCCACACCTTTAAAGGCCCGGGCCACTATTAAAGAATATCTACAAAGTTGCGCATTTCTATCCCAATTCTTGCGACCACTTTGTAATCCGGCCGAAGGTGATAGGCATTAGCCAGGACACCTTCCTTGTATACAATTCTTTTTTTTTTTTTAAAGAAAAAAAAGAAAAAAAAGCACGAGGGCTCACTTCACTCACTACACCTAGGGTTCACACCTAGCCCCTTCCTCACTTCACGCTTAGGTCACATCAAGGGCATGATTTCTAGACCTGTCACCCTAAGTTTTGCAGTGCACCTTCAATAACACATGAACTGGGTCCTCAAGTGTGAGACACTACCAAGGGCTTACCGAAGGTTAGACCCATCTCCCAGTTCCATTATACATGCACTTACACCATACCGTGAGACAGACACGCCCCTTAGGGAGTGCACAACTTTCTCTTGCAGGCTATGATCGTGACTCAATGAATGGCTACCCAGCTAAAGAAGATCATCCACAACATCTGATAATGCCCAATAATTTTTCTCTGAGTCGGACAGAACACCACTACAATAGCTTCAGGAAAAACTTTTTCATATTCCGATGGTTGGATGGACCAACATGCTTGATGTAGCTGACCATCTGCTTGTTTGATGGCTACCAAGATTAAACCAAATCAAGCAGAAGGAAAACTTAGTGATGGACCCACCATTGGCATAGATCTTGGAACCTCATCTTCTCTAAATGATTAGAGATCCCCTGGTTTAACAACCGTCATAGAATGGAAGCTACAACTGTGTGACAAATGTCGAGCATCTTCACGAAGTCTAAAGCATGCGGAATCTCTCCTGGCCATCGTTAATCAAACTCTATCACCTCTCATTTCACAACAAAACCTTTTTATTGTGGTCATCTACCTACCAGTTCCACTTAGCAATAACCCCAACTACCCCACTACTCCCAACCACAGTGCCATGGTACTGGCACTCAGCTAGGAGGGGAGTAATGTTTACCACATCACAGAGGATCGGAAAATGGAGCAGAGGAGCGGGAAAATAAAAGAAGGAGATAACCGAAAGGGCATAGGAAAAAGGAAGGAAAAGGTGCCCCGGATGGAGGTCAGACCCTAAAATTTTGAATGACGATCTCTCCAGAAGGCCTCAATGTCGCCTCAAGAAAAGGAAAGAGTGAAAGTGCACCATTAATTGTGAAAGTACTCCCGAATCCTTGTAAAAGAGTATCAGTCTTACTCCTATGCAAATTGTATGCATTAGTTGGGAATGGGATAAGTTAGAATGGTGGGAAATAGGAAAAGAGGGCCTAGGCTAATGGTTGGCCATGTAAAAAGTGGGGTGACCGCCCAAAAAGTAGGGCATGTATATAAAGTTCAAAAGTGAATGAGAAGCTTATTCTTGTGTGTGGCCAAATCTTCTTCTTCTTCTTCTCTTGTTTCTTGCCTTCTTGCTTGTGCTTGAGTGAGTGATTGAGGGAGTGAGGGAGGGAGTGTGTGAGAGTGAGGGATTGTGGAGAAGAATCTCCTCATGTTCTCTCTTCATCTTCTCTTCTTCTCTTCTCTTCTCTTCTTTTGCACGGCTATGGAGGATGGAGCTTGATGGAGAGGGCTTAAGCTTGCTTGAGCTTGCCACAAGGATCATGGAACTACCGGAGTGCAAGAGAGAGGAGGGAACTCGATCGAGCATCAAGGTAAGCTCACTACACCTGTAAGGTAGGCATTGCATGTCGGCTATGTGAGAGTTAGCCATGGCCGCTTGGCTTGAAACGCTTGACCAATAAGCGGTCTGTAGGTCTTGGGGTAGAGCTCCATAGCTCCCCTTCACAAAGCTAGTACACACACACAAGCAATGATAATCAAGCGCATGTAATATGCATCGAAGTCAACACTGTGGGATTCAGATAAGTGATTTCTTTTTGAGATGCACTTGTTCATTATGGTCGAAGCATATGACTTCCACGTACTCTCATGAGTTGCCAAGTGAATGTAGGACAACATAGGTCTCTGTAGAAAAGCGTTCAAATGTCCAAGTCACCACAAGACCACCAACCCCATAAGAACCATTATGGAGAAAGCGACAGAATAACCAAGAAACAAAGAGCCATAATGGAAGCCCCGCTAGAAGAGAAAATGACCCCTGGAAAAAGCACACATTGCATTTGAGCATGGCCCAAATCATAATCATTGGCTACTCTCCCTTTCTTAGCCAGCCTCTACATTCGGCTCACTACAGTTGCTACCTCGATTGTTCCGATGTCTCACAAGTTACAAAGAGGTTTGCAAAATCTCAAATGTATCTCTTCATCTCAACAACTATTCCTCTGGCATCGAGGCTAGTAACAAAATCATCCTTGTAATATCCATTTTTCACAGCCTTTGGATCTCAACATTTCTTAGTCCAAATGAAAGGCTGATATAGCCTAAATGTATTGCATTGGTTGTATTCATTTTATCCAAAAAAAGGAAGAGAAAGAAAAGAGAAATAAAAAGAGAGAAATAAAAAAAGAGAAAACAAAAAGAAAAGAAAAGAAAAGAAAAGAACAAAATAGAAAAGAAAGAAAGAAAGAAAGAAAGAAAAAAAGCACTCATGATCATAGCACAACACCTAGGGGTCCTCAAATTAGGTACATCCAGTGACCTTAGTTGGCTGGCTCCACCGTCCCTAGTTCCCTAGCCCTTTACACATCCCCCACAATGGTTCAGGGCACATCAAGGGCAATACATACCTAGGGAGCTTGTCTCATTAGACCTATCACCCTAACCCATTTGCACGATTCTTTTTTCGCACTCCATCTCAGTACCATTGTAATCAATAGTGGTAAGAAAGGCATGAAAGACCATTGAAAGTACACTGTACTCTTCAAACAATACAAGTAGTCCCCAACTACCAAAAGCTAAGGCGTTAATGAGCTCAATTATGCTACATTGTGTTGTCAAAATCGCAATGATGTCTCATGAAGCCTTCGTGTGTACTTCTCCTCAACATTGATAAATTTTTTCACCCCATTGAACCCATACTTCATCCACACATTGCTACGAGGAACCAAACCATCAGTCTTCTAACTACGTAATATCTAAGTATTTACAGGTACTCACATAATAATTGCACCACAATCTATACACAGTTTGGGTCCTTAAGTGTAGGACATTACTCTCAGCTTGCTTAGCATTTGCCCTGTCTCCCAAGCTAATCAAACTACGTCTTGTGCACACGATAAGAACACTAGCACTAACCCCTAGGGAGAGACCACATGAGAGGTTTTCAATTGCAGGTATTGAAGACTCCAATGAAAGTACCATCAGACCTTCATCAACAATCAAATTTGAACTCTTGTCTTGTATCATCATGCAAGCCCACCAAAGAATCATCATGTGCAGAATCCCCAAAAACCAACACCTATGCCAGCCATCAGTAATGCACACACATCACCCCCTTGCAATCACTCTCTGGTGCTATGTCCCATCCCATGTGGTGGACTCTCATATGGACTAAATTGGTTATAGATCTTTTGGTGTATTTGTGTTTTAAAAATTGAGGTTCGTGTTTCTCCTATAGGTATTTAGGTTTGGAAAAATCTAAATGATTTCAATCAAGTTATATTTTGAACTTTCACTTATTTCAAATAAATATAAAGAGAAAAATTAGATATGAAACAACCCGTTATGTATATGGAGATGGAGATTGCAACTCCAAGATAATTGTGAAGATAAGCACATAGTGATTTGCAAATTGCAACAATCATCAAACCTACACAGGACTCAACCACTAACCACTAACCCATTAATATGTTAGATCAATTAAGAGTGAAACGCCTTTAGAAACCGGCCATCTAGTCAAACTGCCTTGTAATGAGCTCCTAGCACTGAAGGAGTATCCCAGCATTGCGTGCAACTAACTACCTAACCATGTGAAGACTAACTAAACTAAAGTGCGCTAAAACCTAAAATGTAAAGGTATCAATCAAACCAAAAGTTTTTCTTTCTTTCTATTTTAAAGGATTATTTGTTTTGTATGTTTTCTCTTAAAATATGTAGAATAAAGTAAAAAGCCCAAAAGACTCTAAGAAAAAAGAAGGAGCTAAACTAAAATCTTCAAACTCCCCAAGATCTTCTATTGCAAACAATAATCCTAATCCAAAATCATCCACACTATCTAAGTCAAGACTATTAACTAAACCATGCTCATAAATAGCCTCCAATGTAGACACATCAGAGGTCATAGACCGGCTATCAAGCTCATCGCTAAAAACCTCCATCACATCATGGAGCCGAGCCGTAGCTGCATTGTCATAATAGGGCATAGGTGCCACTGGTAAACATCCTAAAGAATAGCCCTTGGTCACATCCATATACCAACAGATATAAGCCCAACAGGGACAATTCACTTGATCATCAGGATATGATGGATAAAATGGTAAACAACAGCTTGATATCGGGAAATGTCTTACTGCTCTCTCCCCACCCTAGACTGAAAAACACTAACTTAGGTGAGAATACACTATCATAATCATGGTGCTGATAAGTGTAGCCTAGACCATCCTGCATGGCAGTGGTACCATAGCATCGAAAGTATGTACGACACTGCCAACATAGGAGATGAGCATGCACGAAAAGATGCCTCTAACACTATCTACAACCAAAAGGTAAATGGTATTGCAAACAAAAAAAATCACAAAAGAAGAACCACAACAGGCCTCTCCTCTTGGTGCATATAAGAACCTATCATGTGTCTGAAAATGCAGAATACTATAAGGCCCAACATGAATAGGATTAGAACTATCAGCATCAAGACGAGGATAAAGCGCATCCATCCACAAAAAAGCCATACATGCATCCCATTAAAAACCCCCAAAAGAGAAAAGAAATCCAAGTATAGATTAGTTAAGGGGTCATTCTAACCACTTACCTAACTATAACTAACTAAACTAAGTCACAAAATGTTTAAGGCAGAGGCCATTAGCTCTAAATATCTCATTTTCAGCATTAGTATCCTGCACATCAAGAGAACCATTATCATAAACTTTAACAAACTTAAAAGGTCCTAACCAACAAATTTTTAGCTTCCCATGAAATTTATAATAGCGACTATCATATAATAAAACGAAATCATTTTCTTTAAACTCTCATATTTTGATATTCTGATCATGCCAAGCTTTACAATGTTTCTGCATTACTTCTAAGCTCTGTAAAGCTAATAGTCGTTCCTCATCTAGCCTCACCAATTGTAAAATTCTTTGCTTCAATGATTCAGCCTCACCTAATCATAATGAGAGGGTGATTCGTAAAGTAGGAAACTCTTATTCAATTGGAAAAATAGCATTAGTTCCATAAACTAAGTTGAAAGGTATATTTTGCACTGTCACTTTATAAGTGGTTCTATAGGCCCATAATGCCTCATAGAGACAAACATTCATCCCAATCTCTCCTATGAGAACTAACTATTTTAGTTAAAATCCTGCAAATAATGCGATTGGTTACTTCAACTTGCCCATTGACTCAGGGATAGTAAGGTGTTGATTTGCGGTGCTTAATTTTGTATATTTCCATTAGCTCACTAATAAGACCATTTAAGAGATGGGAACCTCGGTCACTTACTAATTCCAATGGACAACCAAAACGGGTTGATATTCTCATACATAAACTTAGCCACATCAATGGCTTTATTCATCTTAAGCGATTTCTCTTCTACCCACTTTGTAATATAGTCAGTACAAACCAAGATATAACGATTAGATCTATATCTAGTAGGTGGATCAATTGGGCCCACAAGGTCAATTCCTCACTTCTCAAAAGGCGCTAATGCCAATATAGGGGTCAAAGGTGTAGCAAAGCTCTTAGAAGGATGACCACTCCTTTGATAGACATCACATTTTTGACAATAATAATAAGCATCTTTAAAGAGGGTGGGCCACCAATAACTAGCTTATAGAACTTTCCATGCAGTTAATTCACTAGAAAAATGGCCACCACATGGCTCCTCATGCAATGCCTTTAGAACGACTGGAACTTTATCTTACCTTACACATTGCGGATAGATACCCTCGCATGGAAAGAATTTATAAAGGTAACCCCCTAATAATCCATAGAAGAGTGATTGCATTAAAATTTGTTGCTTTCATCGTTTATCAGTATCAAGTGGATAACGAGTGATTGCATTAAAATTTGTTGATTTTGTCGTTTATCAGCATCAAGTGGATAACGAGCGGTACTAATAAAATTTGTGATATTAGCATACCATGGAACTTACGTCTCCATAGTAAAAAGTGATGCATCTGGTAAATCATCCTCCACACATTCTTCCTTATCAGATGTTAATAATCGTGAAAGATTATCTGCTAGAACATGAGCTCTACCAGGATGAGCAACAATTTGAAAATCAAATTCTTGAAATAACATCCAATGAATTACACATCCTGAAAGTTCTGCTTTATTATGAAAATATTTTAACGCATCATGATCCACATAAATGGTAAATTTATTCCCTAATAAATAATGACAAAATTTTCCCACTACAAATACCATTGATAAGCATTTTTTCTTAGTAGCAATATAATTTCTTTTTGCATCACTTAAATTATGGCTTGCGTAATAAATTGGATGATCCACTTTAGTATCATCTGCTTGGCATAAAAAACTCCTATATCATACATAGATGCATCGGCATGAATATGGAATTCCTTCGTTCAATCCAGGGGTGCCAATACTAGTCCTTCAATTAACTTTTGCTTAAGAAATTCAAATGCTTCTTGACAAGTAGCAACCCAATTAAAAGGGGTATCCTTTTGTAGCAAAATTTTCAAAGGTGAGGCCACTTTTGTGAAATGAAAAATAATTCATCGATAATATTTTAGATGCCCCAAAAATCCATGCAATTGCTTAAGGTTTGTTGGACGTGGAAGTGCATAAATCTTAGAAATTTTAGCCGGATCCACAACAATGCCTTCTTCAGAAATGATATGCCCCAACTACATTCCTTTTGGCACTCCAAAAACACATTTATCAGGGTTCAAGGAGATACCTACTTCGTCACTATGTTCAAACACTTGCACCAATTGATCTCGCATTTCTTTTGCCGTCCCATAGACACAAAAATCATCTAGAAAGAATTCCATCCATTGTTGTAGGAAATCTTGATAGGCCACAATCATAACTATTTGAAATGTTGTAGGTGCATTGCACAAACCAAAAGGCATTACTTTATAAGCGAATGTATCCCATTCAGTAGTAAAGGTAGTTTTGGATTGATCTTCTGGATGAATTAACACTTGGTGGTAGCCGCTAAACCCATCCATGAAATAATATAGCTCATGGCCTCCAACCTTATCAAGTACCTAATTTGTAAATGGCAAAGGAAAATGATCTTTACATGTTTTGCTATTTAGCTTCCTATAATCAACACAAATGTGAATCTTCTTACTGTTCTTCTTGGATACTACTACAATAGGGGAAACCCATTCATTATATGCAACATGATATATAAATCTTGCATCTAAAAGTTTAGTAATTTCAGTTTTGACCAGTTCTACATACACAAGATTTGCTCGTCGTTGGCGTTGACATACGGGTTTTGTACCTTGTTCTAGATCAATATAATGCTGACAAAGTTCAACTTTAATACCTTTAAGATCAGTGTAAGACCAAGAAAATTCCCCAACATGTGCTTGTAATACCTCGTCAAACCTTTCTTGATCTTGGGATTCCAATTGAGCCCTTAGATTCAAATATTTCCCTTCTACCATTTCTATTTTAACTACTTCCACTTCGGGCTCTTCAAGAAACAAAGAGGCTATTTTCTGAGAATTGATTGTAGGTACATCCTGAGATATCCCCATTGATACATTTTCAAGAAAATTATTCATGGCACTCGATTCTATTTCTTCTTCCCTTGCATTCATAGGATGTACCAAGGGTATAGCTGTATAAGGAAAAGTAGCGAGATTGTTCTAAATACCCTCAGTCATTTTTATCATATGGACATCCAATAGATCTGGAAATAGCTTACCAGTATGACTTCCTTGCCCTTTACTCAAGCCATGCAAAATAGGCTTCAAATTTATATTATACTTTGTCGTGAACATGGTATTTATAGAACCTATCATCTGAAAATTTTGCTCTTGATCGCATGGATGTTGATCATGTAACTTACGACAATATTGACGTAATATTTTATTATTCTTTTCTAAATATTCTTGATCATCTAAACTCCAAGACCATTGCTTACCATTAAGCTTAAGAATTAATGAATGAAATCCTCATTTTCCTCACCTTGAATTCGACAACCTAAATAATGTATGACTTGTTTAAGTTCTACAAAATCCCTAGGTTTCCATCCCCATGGATAGTAAAATCCATCACCTTTTCTTTGGGATTAGGTAATACAGCCTTTGGTACATTTTTCATATTGATCTTAGCAGATTTAGATTGGACTCGTTGATAATCAACTAGTGGTCCTTTAGAACAATGATACATATTCTGCGTAGTTCCATTAAAGCGCTTAAAGGGATGATACGACCAAGGAGCACTAGTAAGGGTTTTCCCTCAAATTTCTTGTTCAAAAAGACACTTAGACTTATCTTTTTCCCAAAACCGATTAGTCTTTTTATATTCATCCCAATAATTCTTATCTATGTATAAAGCTTGTTCCATATGTAACTCCCCACTACTAAATTTCGATCTCCATTCCTCTAAACACAACTCTAGAAGTGAAATTTCATCTAGATATTGCCTTTCTCTAAATTGAAATTCTGTCTTTTCCTTTTGTAACTCAGTAATTTTCTTCATTGCTTCATTTACAGTAGTCATTGCTGCCTCACGTTCTATTTCCAAAGCCTCATTTAATTCTCTAATAATCCTAACATAATTACCATGATGTTCACTAGATATTTGTGCAAACCTGTGTAAAGTTGAAGCTGAGTCATCCTCATCATCCTGCGATATGGTCTTTGTAACGGTTTGCACCTATTCCTACTCCTCCGTTCTCTTTCCTTTCTTTCTAACTGGTGATAATAAGTTCTTTTAGCTATATTTAGAAATTGTTCAAATCCAAAGGATAGAGTATTTTCCTCACAAGGGGAAATAATAAAAACCCTACTCTCATGCATGCCATTATTATTCACAGTAACATCAAATTTGTCCATATTCTCCAAAAAGGTTATTGAGATGTCATCTACATTAAATGTCACTAATTGAGGCATCTCTTCCTTTTCTAATTCATCCATATAAACCACTTTTGCCTTACTATACGTAAAAAACACATCTTCTTGATCATTTTTGTCCTGATCCATGGATAATCAGGAATATGTTTCAAGTGAATCATAAAAGTATTCCACTTTCCTTGTAGAGAGCATTAAGCAATCTAGGGTTGTATCTTCAGTTGTAGACAACAAGTGAGTAATCTCACTATCCGAATCATTGTCTGATGAAAATATTATAGCATATTCACCAATACCCATGTGTTCTACCTTGTGAGGCTAATGTACTATATTTGCCTCCACTTTTTCTACTCTTGCTAGGCATTGCGTTCTAAATAACCAGACATAAGGCATTGTATTTAAAATACTTTCAATAGTATATAATTCATTAGAAAAAATAAATATCCAACCAAATATTTTATAAAAATTTATATATACCATTTTGAAACCATTTTAAAGCATTTTTACTATTTTTTATTTTTAAAATATAAAATCAAACCTACATAAATTATAAAAACTATCCAAAGTTAAAATTGAGATTCAAAGATTTTTTATAAAAATTATAAACCAAAGAAATATTTATGCTGAATTACTTTTTTTTGTTAAACGAGTTAAGTCACTTATGTAAAGTACGAGAATCGTAATTGCATCTTTGGAAGCCGTGTCCTTTGCAATCCAGCCAAGGCGAGTCTATCTAGTCCTTTCCAATAGCGAGCTCATCATTTCCTAGTCCCTTGAGTTTTCATTTTCGAATTGCCTTGTTCCCATAGGAATAGCTACTTGTAACTCTTTTAAGACTTAATCTTAATTAATTTCAAGCTTAAGAGCTTAGCCTCCATAGTTTCATATTCACAACTAAGAGGGGGGAGGAGAGTAATGCAATATCTCCATCATTCGTCCACGGAATGAGGAGCGAACTAGAGCGATTGGAAGGCAACATGCAATTCTCCTACCCTATCACCTTAGAAGAAGAGGGTACATTGAAGCTCTGAAATTGAGGTTGGAGGAGAAGACATGGTGGTGGTCATGGAGAGGCATTGGCTTCAATTCTCTCTTCTTGCCCTCTCCAACTACAATTATGGCTCAAAAGCATCTTCCCCTCTTCAATAATGGCGTTCAATATGGCCCCCTCTTCTTTATCCAGTTTACTCTCTCTCTCTCTCTCTCTCTCTCTCTCTCTCTCACCCTTCATCATAGCAAAAATGGTGCCCTATTGCTCATCATGACTCCCCTCTTTTTCAGCAAACTCCCTCCTTCTCCCTCTCTAATTGCCTCCCTTTGGACTTCCTCTCCCTTTCCTAATCCTCTTCCACTAGCAATAGCCTTGTTTCATCTCCCTCTTTCCATCTTCTCCAATTGGCATGATGGCACCCTCCTCATCTTCACGACCTCTTCAATTTTCAACGGCTTCCAATAGCCTTTTCTTCCTTTAATTCTCAAATTTCCTTTTAATTCATTTCCTTTCCTTCCTTTCTAACCCTTAATTAAAACTATTATTATGGTTCTTATATCAATTGAGCATTGACCATAGGAGCTCCCTCCTACCTCGTAGCCAAGGTAAACATCCTCCTAACTCAATCAGTTTGTTTCAAAGATCACACACAAAGAGCCCATCAACATGCAAGACATGTCTATTCACACTCACTAATCTTCTCCTCTCCTTCATGCTTGTAGCCATAACTTAAGAGAAAGACAGCCTCTGCTAGATCTCCCAGAGAATACACTCATCGTCGTCATGCTAGAAACACATAGGCCCTCTAATACATGTCACATTTATAATAAAGACCTTATTGGACTTGTAGTGTATTTTAAGACTCGCTCAATGATTTTGGGGTAAATGTGTTTTTGTTTGATGCTCTTTGTTGAAAAGATAAGATGGGGGTTTTTTTTAATAATGTAATTCTGGGCATACCCAAAATGGAAAATTTGAAAGTTTAATAACTATGGCTATGTTGGAGAGTGGTGGAAAACCTTTATCTTAATTCCCATGGAGCTAGAAGAATTGGGCTACAAACTAGTTACTTTTCCATTGTGGATTCACCAAGGAAATCTATCAGTTTTCATCTATAACACTACCTTTCTCCCATACAAGAACTTCCTTGTACTGACATCTCCCCTAGGTAGACATTGTTTCTAGGTGTTGTCATATCTCCCCTAGGTCAAGGCGCCCCTCCTCATCACCTAAGGAGTTGACATTAGCTTGTATATGGCCTGGAATTGCAAGAAAACCAGATCGCAGACAAAAAATGATGCAGTCTGATTCGTATGCCCTGCGTAGTCCGTAGGCGCTTCAATCTTGCCCAGGATCATAGGGCTTTGGAAGCCCATTAACCAAGCTTCATTCTCATATAAAAATTTCTGGAAATGGTTGAGTGGACAATGCACACTAAGTAAAAAACGAGGTTGCTCTCTAAAACCCTAACACAATCCTCCATAGCTAAGAGTACTCAAGCTTTTTCCTCTTCCTCATTTTCTCTCTCCTATCACTTGGATTAATACATTGTTTCTCTGGTTTGCTAACCCACAGAAGACTCCAACAAGATTTATCCTCAAACCATTGAGGAGGGATTATTTTGGAGATTTTTCTTGCAAATATTTTGAAGCATAGCCCTTCATAAGCTTCTTTTTTCACCTTGTCACTCGAATCTACTATCAAACCAGACCAGCACCAAATCAAGGAGGGAATTTGGAAGATTTGAAGCAGATTGGAGTAGATTTTTGAAGGTTCTTGAAGACCTCAAGTCCAACAAGGTAAGAAATACTCAGTTTTTCATAACTAGTATCTCTTGATACTACTCATCTAGTGTCTCTTGACACTTGTGCACACTCAAGATTAACCTTTGAGCTAAAAACTAAGAAATTATTGGAGCTAATTTGTTGTTGCCTTTGCAACTTCAATGTAATATTTCCATAATGAAATATTAATCAGGCCTAGACCCTGCACTTCCCGTGCGAAATGCAACCCAAAGTAATCTCCCGTAACGTTAAATGTTGGTGGCTAAGGGCTCCCTCTGCGCGCATTAATAAAATCCAGCTCTGTGTCGTGTATGGAAGACCGTGGCTTGAAACCGCAAGCCCACACGGGAACACCCTTCACGGGAAAAGGCAAATGGAAAATGGTTAAAATTGTGGCAAATTTTTTTAAAATTATTAACCCCCTCCCCTCAGCCAATGCATGGCGGGGAGAGGGAGTGTGGAAAGAGCATGAGTTGAGTGGTGGAGAGTATGGGGGAGGGACGAGGCATGTAGAGCCACGTGTGTGGCTATCTCCCCCCCCCCCCCCCCCCCTTATCCTATACGACCCCCCCTCAAGCTTGAGGGGAGGGAGGAAGAGGAGAACGATTTGCTCCCATGATGCCACCATCCGCCATTCACGCCGCCTGTTTGCCACTGTGCCAGGCTGCCTCGCCTCCACCTGCCATCACCATCATCACCATAATCATCATTATTATCATCTTCATCTCCATCATTGTCGCCTTCACCCTCCCAATCAGTTCCACTCCACATGTCATCCTCTGGTATTTCAGGAGCTTAGAAGCTTCTAAATAGAAGCTTCTAAATAAGGCTTCCATAAGCCTTGTTTACACGGCCTTCCCCGGTTTTTTTTAAAAATCACGTCTTGTAAAGGCAATTTCTGTGCGAGGGGGAGTGGGTAGTTTTTGGGGCTGATTTTCCAAAGACTGGAGGGAGTTCGGAAATTGGAGAAAGGCAAGGACAAGTTTGTGGAGTCAAGGATCTACATCATCGATGGCTCCTAAGCTAAAGACGTGAGGCACACACGCAGGAGCTTCCACCTCGAGTTCACGTGTGGACAACACCCCGAACCTCAATGCCCAAGTTCTTAAAATTTGATTCCACGTGGAAAGAATGCACTAGGCATGTCCAATTCTTGTAGGCAAGTTTAATTACACTTGGAAATTTTAATTGATCACCCGATTTTCAAGATTTAGTTGCATGATGTGCATTTGAAATTTCTTGCACTTCCAAGTTGTAATCCTCAACGCATATTGCATAAGTTAAAAGGTGGATTTGTCTAAATGCATCCTTGATTGCTCCGTGGAAAAGGACAATGCATAATGCACTTAGGTAACAATTTCCTAGTCGTGATTCGTGCATGAGATAATCTTAGACGCCCTTTGAATGTTGTCCAAAATAGTCACAATGCATGGGAAGGAATTTATGATCTCGTAAATTGCATGCGATGATAGTTCATTTTGAGACGGGTTAAGTGCTAAAGGACGGGTTAAATCATTAATGGACTCCTGGCAATTGCTCATGCATGGACTCCTTTTATCGAAGTTGTAATTGGGAAAGGATGAAATTGTCATATTAAAGCTTGAATTCAATGCATTAAACGAAGGGTTTATGGGCATAGTTCTTGATGTAAATCAACGTAGGGTTTATATGAGTTAGCTCTCAATTGTCAATCATTATAGTTTAGACAAGGAGAAGTAACGATCATTGTAGAACTTATAGCTGCATAGAAGGAAAAAGTCTATGAATCGTATATTTTTATGGAATGTTATAGCTTGCAATTATTTACATCTTTTAGTGTAATGTGTCCACCTGTTTGCTCGTAGGACACGTCTTAGCAGCCCATCGGAAAGAGGGTCTAGAAAGCTCCATCCGGCACTCCCATGGAATGTTACGGGGTTTGTGATCTAGGTCTTTCCGAGTCTACCACGTAGCGGAAGTATTCCAGCCATTCCCACTTAGGACCGACCTGAATCAGGGTTTTCTTAGTGGTCAAACTCCTAGAACGGCAGCTAACGTCAAACCTCAAGCGAATTACTTTACGCAAAAACGTCAGGGTCAAAGCAGATTCATGTTGCACTTGGTTCAAGGAGAATGGGAAATGAGAGGAATGCAAAGCTTGACCTCTGTACCCATAAGGCATAGTCCCATTCCGTTCCTCTAAAACAACATAAATCGGGATTCTAGTAACCTGAACTCTAGGTTAGTGTTGCTTGCTATTCATTCCTTTTGAGAAAAGTTTCTTGCTGTCCATTTTTCTTGAGAAAAGTTCCCGCTGTCCATTTCGTTTGAGAAAAGTTTCCAGCCAAACGGGACCACCCAACTGTAGGACGGGCCCATGGCCACATTCACTACACTTTCCTCAGGATTTCTTTAGTTGTCTTATTACCTACCACATTTAGTTGGACACACATAAAACAACTTCCTTAATTAGCCAGTTAGACACCGATTCGATTCCTTCACGTAATCTTAGTACTTGAGATAGAAAAATAGTGTCAAACAAGTTCCTTTTCAATAGTTGATCTTATTTATCTTTGGAATACATCCATATATTCCATAATCCGCCTGAAGGCAATCCATAATCCGCCCGAAGGAAATCTAGCAATCCATAGGGATTACCAATCCAAAATTCCACCCGTAGACTAGGATACGAGCCTCGAGATCCAATCCCAAGTCGCATTGGCCTCTTGTATAGTAGGGCCTGAAAGGCAAGGGATTTACGGCCAGAGCCCCCTATCACCCAAGCATCCTCCTGCTCCAAGTAGCGCCCAATGGAGAGGCCTCTCCTGGTGGGTTCGGTCCACGTTCCTAGCACGGCTAACAACCCCCTTGCTTAGGGTCAGGCAGACAGTCGGGGGTAACTGTTGCTGCCTCTCCCTTCAGGCCTTCAACCTAAAGCATTAATTATCTTTCCATCTTTAGTTCTTTGAGAAAACAATGCAAACAGTGCTCCTAAATTGTTACAAACACAATCAATCCAGTGATCGTCTAATTGGCCAACTATATAAGGAGTGAATCCTTATCTCCGAATGCATCTAGCATTCGATCTGGGATCAATTGCAACTTGGCAAGATCCCCAAGGATTTGTTTGTTTACCCTTTTGTCCTTGGGTTAGGGTCATATCTTGTCAACCCAAATTAGCCAACACCTTAGGTTTCTTAAGTTGACATTGAATCCTAGCGACCACGTCGTTCTAAATTATTTGATCCTTTGCTTACTAGGCAAAACATAACTTTCCTTAACTTGGCAAGTCAACCCAAGAAAGGTGATGTAACAGGATGTCTACTCATCCTCTTGCAAGTTAGACTTGCGCTAGAACCTGCCAACCTCATTCCAAGGAATGGCAAATCTATCTTGTGATTAAACCACAAGGCCATGCGACATTGCAACTTGTTGCACAAGTGTCGCACCTAACTCATGGGATCATTTCACCCATTGAACGGCATTTCCTGGTCAAGGAATTTTGTTTAGATGAGATGTAGGGTTTAGGGTGTCTTCTTACCCAACCCAACCCTAATTCTACTAGGTCGACAACGTTTGGTCCTAGGGTTTCCAAACTCAATCTGAGTTTTAACATTAGGTCAGTCGATCCTTAGGGTAGAAACCCTAGATCGTTGTTTGCATGGGCATCCAATTGACCCAAAAATTTCGTGAATGTGGGTAGGACCTTTGGGTTTGAGGGTTTGGACTTGACATCCAAGTACGATACTAGGTTGCATTTCTACTGTGCCAAGTCCTAGCTAGTACTTGAGGTGTTTATCGTATCGATTAGTTATGCCTATACGAATCCCTAACGGTTATAATATTACAAGTGATTTGGGTAAATTGTCCTACTTGTCTTGCGACAAGGATGATCCTTTCCTAGAGATACTAAACTTGTTTTAAGGATGTAAATGTAATGTGTCCACTAGTATCATCCAGGACACGTCTTAGCAGTCCATCGAAAAGGATGTCTAGAAAGTTTCGCCCGGCACTCCCATGGAATGTTACGGGGTTTTCGATCTAGGGCTTTCCGTGTCTGCCACGTAGCAGAAATATTCCGGCCATTCCCACTTAGAATCGACCTGAATTAGGGTTTTCCTGATTGGTCATTTCCTAACAGCAACTAGCGTCGGACCCAAGCGAACTACTTTATGCAGAAATGCCAGGTCCAAAGCGGATTCACGCTGCACTTGGTTCAAGGAGAATGGGAAATGAGAGGGATGCAAAGCTCAACCTCTCTACCATAAGGCATAGTCCCATTCCGTTCCCCTAAAATAGTGTAAATCGGGTTTAATCATAACTCTAGGTCAACGCTTTTGTTGTTCGTGTTCTTTGACGATCCTCCTACTGTCCATCGCGATTTGAGAAAAGTTCCCGGCCAACCAGGACCACCCATCCGTAGGATGGACCTATGGCCCATCCTCTACACTTTCCTCGGTTGTTTTAGTTATTTAATTACCTAACACATTAGTTGGACATGTAACAACGAGCTTCTTTAATTAACCCGTTAGGCACTGGTTCCTTAGCGTAATCTTATCATTCGACATAGAAAAACAATGTCAGACGAGTTCCTTATTAACAAGTTATCATATTTATCTTTGAAATACAAAGAGTCCAACCCGTAGGCTTATCCACAATCCGCCCGAAGGCTATCCAGAAATCCACAGGGATCACTAATCCAAGTTTCCTCCCATAGACTAGTATGCGGGCCTTGAGATCCAATCCCGAGTCACAATAGCCTCTTGTGCAGGACCCGGAAGGCGATGGATTTACAACCAGAGCCCCCCTGGCACCCAAGTGTCCTCTTGCTCCAAGTAGCACTCAACAGAGAGACCTCTCACGACGGGTTCGGTCCACTTTCCCAGCGCGCTCAACAACCCCCTTGGTTAGGGTCAGCCAGGCAGTCGGGGGTAACTGAAGCTGCCTCTCCCTTCAGGACTTCAACCTGAAGTATAGATATCCATTCATCTTTTAATTCATTGATCAAATAGTGCTCTAAAATTTGTAGCAAGCATAAATATTTCCATTGATTGTTTTTGTTGGCAAACTGCTAAGGAATGAATCCTTCCTTTTGAATGCGTCCAGCATTCGATTCGGGATAACTTGCATCTTGGCAAAATCCCCTATATCCTAGGTTAGGGCATACCCTATTAACCCGACTTGGTCAAACCTTAAGTTTATTGTTTGGTCGTTACTTTCCAAACAATCTTCCTTACTCAAGAAGGTTGCTAAATTAGAATGATTATTCATCCTCTTGCAAGGTAACTTGCGTAAGGACATGCCAACTTCATTGCGAGAACTTGGCCATTCCCTTGTGATCCAATCACAAGATTATATGACTCCGTATTTGCTACGCAAGCGTCGTATAAAACTATGAGAGTCACGAAACAATCTGTTCAAGTTCTTTAAGTTGACATCATTAGACCTAGGGTTTCCAAGCTTCATCTTTGTAAGATTATCAGGGACAAACCCTAGTTCCTTTTACGATTACAATTCATTGTCCCTACATTGAGGGAAAGTGGCAAGTATTTAAGTTATAGGTGTTTCTTGGAATTTAACTCATTCCCAATGAATATTTGGAAGCTTAGGTGTTTTATGTTTATATCAATTTGGTCAACTCTAGAAGATAATTTTGAGATTACTTCCACATGATTTGTGGTCTATGCGTAAATTGATTTTTCAATCCTAAACTTTATCCATTTGAGGTTAGGTTAATTTCAAATAACCTTCCTACACTTTGCGAACAAAATTCATGCTAAACAAGCAACCTTTTACTTAATAATCTATGCTATTGACAAACGATATTTTCCTAGAGTTTATGCATCATAAGAATCATTTTATGCTTGCACTTTCCATGATGATTCATTGCAAAGAGGATATGGATTAATAGTACGAGATGCAGTTTATAATTCTAGGCTTAATCGAAGTATACTATTTCAATGGGAAATAATCTAATCTTATAATTCATTTCAATGCATAAGCTATTTGCTAGAAATGCTTTTATGCTTTCTTAATTCTCATGTTTCATTTAAATGTATTGATGACTAAGTTCCTTCGTCGTGAACAACTAGGATGAGAATATATTCTATTTCTAACAATTAACCTTGCATGATTGAATTACAACAATATCAAATAAAAATTAGAAAGGAAAACCTGGGTTTGGGGTGAGATATCCACATGGATGCCCGGAGATGACCCTCCCGCGGCTGTGCCTTGGACTTTCTTAGGAGGCATCGCAATTGTAGTTGTTTGGACGTGGAAGCAGCTTTACAATTCCTACTTGGAATTCCACCGTCGCTCCCTTGCACCACCTGTCAAAAGTAGTTTTTGGAAGGCTCGCTCCTTGAAGTCGGGGATTCAAAATGGTGTTTCAGATTCTTTTACGATTAAGACCCATTGAAGCCATGGGGAAGGCTTAATGGCCTTTTAATGACTCGTTCAAACAAGGAACGAAAAGGGATGGAAAAGACACAAGGTGCGGGAGAGAACTCCAAGAGAATATAATAACCATAAAGGTTATAAGTAAGGTTGAAGGAATCTTAGGTCAAACTTGAAGCAAAGGGGTTTCAATACATCACAGGGGAGGGTTTAAGGGTTAAAATATGGGGGGTGTGGTTCCAAGAAAAAGAGGGCTTGAGAATTTCTAAAATATGAAAAGGGGGCTTAAGGAAAGGGGCTAAGTGACTTTTAAAAGCACGGAGGGGGGGAATAATAATAGGACCTCTAAGCCCACTCTTTATAGGAAAAAAAAAAGGCTTATGATCCTTTAAACACGAGGGGGGGGAGGTGAGGTTCCAAAAAACATAAGAAGGGGGCCTTAGGGTTTTTTAGCACATGGGGGTAATAATAAGGTTTTTGAAAGACACAATAGGGGGGTGAAAGGCCTTAAGAGGATTAAAACCGGGGGGGGGGGGGGGGGGTAGGGAGAATTTGGTGAGGCACAAGAAGGGGGGTGAAAGGGGGCTTAAGGGATTTTAAACCCCAAGGGGGGGAGTAATAAGACCTTTGAAGGCCTTAGATCTTTTAGGGGGGGAAATAGGGGCTTAAAAAGTGTAAAACACAGGGGGGGGTGTGGGTGGGGTAATAAAGTCAGGAGGAAAGGGGCTTAAGAAGCTCCTTTTTAGAAGCTTCTAGGAGCTTCCATGTGGGGGGGGTAAATGACTCCTCCAGGCGGTATCACGATAGCCAAGAGGCGGACTATGGTGGCACGATGCAGAGATGACTTCTCCCTCTCTTCTTCTGTCTAAATCCTCCGTAGCCTCTCCCAGCTCACGGCGTTTTCCCCTTGCTTTCACGGCAGCGGACGACGTCACGTCTTCTGTGCAACGTCACTATTTTGGCCCTCCTTTTGCCATCTCCCTTGAGTGGGGTTTTTATAGGGAGAGGGAAGGGAACCCTCCCTCTCCTCGTGTCGGCATGCATGGCTATCCCATACCCTTGAGCTCCCACCGAGGAGCTTCTGCTTCGTTACTATTCCCCTCCCCTTATAGCACAACAGTCGGCTAGGGAGGGGACATTTTTTTTAAATATTATCCTTAAAAAAATGTTTATGCGAACATTACATTCTCCCCCTCTTAGAGGAATCGAGATGTCCTCATCTCGAGATACACTGGGGATATTGATGGTTGAGAGTGCCTTCATCTACCCAAGTGGCATCCTCTTCGGGATAATCTTTCCACTGGACGAGGCATTCTCTCAGGGTTCTAGTTCTTAATTGTCTCTCCCTAACATCTAAGACCCTATCAGGCCTTAGTTCAAGGACTCCTTGACTAGGCATTACAACTTGTTGATCGTCAAGTACATGGCTAGGATTAGGTACATATTTCTTCAATAGGCTGATATGGAATACATTGTGAACCTTTAGGTTCTCAGGAAGTTGCAATTTATAAGCATTAGGTCCTAGGCATTTGAGGATCTTGTACGGCCCACAATACCTTGGACTTAGCTTCTTGCAATCTCCTAAGGATAGGGAACTCCTTTTAGGGCGTACGCGAATGAAGACCATGTCTCCTTCTTCGAAGACTCTTTCTTGATGCTTCGAATTCGCGTATGCCTTCTGTCTATCCTTGGCTGCTTGTATGTCTTGTTTTATTGACTTTATTTGGTTATCCATCTCTTCCAACATCTGCCTTGAAGCTTCAACCCTTAAGGTTGGATCATAAAAGTTTAGGGGACTTCTGCAGTCATGACCATATAATGCTTTGCTGGTAAGAAGCATTGTAGGCGAATTCAACCAAAGGCAAGTATTGAATCCACCTCTTTGGCTCTCGACAACAATATGCCCTAAGCATATCCTCGATGACTTGGTTTACTCACTCTATTTGGCCATCCGTTTGGGGATGGAAGGCAGTGCTAAAACAGAGTTGAGTCCTAATAGCTTCAAAGATAGCTCTCCAAAAGTGTGATGTGGAGAGAATCATGATCACTAATGATTGTTCTGGGTAAACCATGTAGCTTGAATATCTCCTTGATAATCAATCTTGCAATGTCTGAGGCCTTATAGTTTGTCTTTACTGGAATAAGGTGTGCAACCTTAGTAAGTGTTAAATGATGCGGATCTAGGACATGACACAAGCTATGGTGGATCAAAGATGAAGACCAAGTTCATAATGACATGGACAAGTAGAGATAAACTATTACACAAGTGAATTAGGTTCCAAGTTATATTAGCTTGGAGTCATAAACACAATCTTGTGTAGAATTGACAATGACAGACACTTAACTGAAAGTACAAAGCATCATGATATTGTCTTCATTTCATAGTCAAGTACAATGCTTTATAGGCTTTGAGTTGTTCCACTCTCCTCACTGTGCATATGGGATTCAGGACAGCTCCTCTTGGAGCATACATCATTTGTCTATTTCTCAACACCCCCCCTCAAATGATGAGTCCCTACACTTGCTAGCTTTTGCCCCCCCCTTCATGATGACATGGCCCAGAAGACAAGCTCATAGGCAGCCTAGTCAAGTTAAAGCTTGAGACTTTACATCTTGGCAAGGGTTGTACAAATCAAATTCACTAACATATGAGAGATACAATGAAAGTTCTTCAAAACAATCTGTCAGAGTTGTTGATGGTAGTGGAAGCATATTCTTCTTCTTCTTTTTCCTCCACGTATTGGTTCTGGTGATGATCACTTTGCAATTTTTGGGCTCTCTTCTTGTGGAAACATTCACTAACTACATGGCCAGTCTTACCACAATAGTGACATGTAATCCGATCCTTGTTATTGTTGTTGATGAATCCTCGACCTCTTCCTTTAGGTCTAGTAGCTCCTCTAGTGTATAAGAGGTTTTCCCTTGGGCTAGTTTCTTTTACATCTTTGCTTTTAAACTTGCTTTCTTCATCAAGCAGTGAGTGCTCAATTTCCTTGAGTGAGAGACTCGAAACATTACTTAGAGTGGACACAAGGTTCTCATATGGATCCTTGTTTACACTTGCAAGCAGTACGGCTATTGCTTCATCTTCATCAATATTATTTTTAAGAGATGCAAGCTGAGTTTTTAAACTCTTAAACTTATTAATATGTATGGTCATAGAAGCATTGTCTTTGATATCCAGTTTATAAAACTGCATGAGAAGTTTTACCTTTGAGTTCTTTGCTTGAGTACCAAACATTCTATCAAGTTCCTCCCAGATGGTTCTAGCATTTCTAATGCTAGATATATGATGTAACACGTCATCACTTAGTCCCCAGGCAATGATGCCTAGTGCCTTATTATTCATATTCTTCCATTCTTTGGATTTGAACTGTTCTTCTTCAACGAACCCATCTTCATCATCTTCCTTCTTGTTATCTGCATCATCTTCAAACAAGTCCCACAAGTCTTTCCGCATTAAGTGATACATGGTCTTTTCCTTCCAAGCATGGAAGCCTTCTCCATTGAAATTTTCTATTTGCTCAAGCTTTGCCATGTTGCTAATCTTCAGTTAACCAGCAAAAAATTGTATTTTAATGTGTCAAGAGACACAAGAGAATCAGTGTCAAATTGACACTAGTTGAGTGTTAATGGATACTAGTCGGTACTTGATCTGCCTCCTCTCAAGAACTTCATGGGTGGCTTCTGAGCTTCCTTGGACACTTCTAGACTAGTAATGAGCTTCAGAGAGTATTCCTCAGTGATCAAAATCACTGTTGATGATGGTAATGAGAAAAAGAACAAGGTTACCAAGCTTTTCAAATTTCTGGATATGGCTTCCTCTAGGGTTTCAGACAGCCGACTGTTCTTTCAGTTTGTGCAGCTCAACAAGTTGACCATTGCCCAAGATATTGCATGGGGAGTAGGCTTGCGTAGTGAGCTTCAAAAGCCCTATGCTCCAGGGTCGATTGCAAACTGTACGATTGGCGTCAGCAGTACGACCGTGGACAGGCAGCGCAGACTGAACAGCGTGTTTTGATTTCTATAATGCTGGAGCTAGGAAGCAATAATGTCATCGATTGAGGTGCTAGGATGAAGCGTCTTGAGCAAGGGAAGATACCTCCAGAAGGAATCACTTGAAGATATGGCCTGTAGAGAGAGATCCAAGAGCTCCAAGGTGGATAGATGCAGTCTGGCTATGGCTGCCACAAGGTCCAACTGAGATTTGAAGTTGGGACTGGAGATATGAGCTGAATGTGGGATGGTTAGAGATTACCAGAGGTGAAGGGAGACTAGAGATTCAAAGTATGAGCTTTTCCATGCCCAACTGGGCTCTGATACCATGTTAAATGATGCGGATCTAGGACATGACACAAGCTATGGTGGATCAAAGATGAAGACCAAGTTCATAATGACATGGACAAGTAGAGATAAACTATTACACAAGTGAATTAGGTTCCAAGATAGATTAGCTTGGACTCATAAACACAATCTTGTGTAGAATTGACAATGACAGACACTTAACTGAAAGTACAAAGCATCATGATATTGTCTTCATTTCATAGTCAAGTACAATGCTTTATAGGCTTTGAGTTGTTCCACTCTCCTCACTGTGCATATGGGATTCAGGACAGCTCCTCTTGGAGCGTACATCATTTGTCTATTTCTCAACAGTAAGCATGTCAACCACAACCATGATGGAGTTGTATCCTCCCTGGACTTGGGGTAGGCCTACAACAAAATCCATATTGATGAATTTCCATTTCATTTGGGGAATGTGTGGTTGCAGTTTCCTTGGCATCATGACATATTCGGCTTTGATACATTGGCAAGACAAACACTCAGTGACATATTTGAGAACGTCACCTTTGAGCCTCTCCCAATGGTAGCTCTTCCTAACCGCATTAAGAGACTTGGCATAGCCAGGATGTCCTGAGAAAGGGGAATCATGAGCTTCCCACAATATCTTCTACTTTAGTGACTGGCTTGCTAGAATACACATCCTTGTTCTATAATAGACAAGTCCATTATTGATAGAAAATTCATGATACTTAGCCTGCAAATTTTGATTCTGATCTTTGATAGAGATCTCCCTTAACATTGTTTGGTAGGCCGGATCATGGCATGCATCCTCTCTAGCTAACTCAAGTATTGGATTGTCTGGCATTGTTTGGTAGGTCGGATCATGGCATGCATCCTCTCTAGCTAACTCAAGTATTGGATTGTCCGGCATGGATACTTTTATACCTTGAGATCTAGCTATTGATGGGTTTTGCAAGATTAGGGAATTAAGGAATGCCTTGCGACTAAGTGCATCGACAACTACATTCTCTTTCCCTGGTCGGTACTTAATTTCAAAGTCATATTCCTCCAACACTTCAATCCACCGAGGTTGTCTCATGTTGAGCTCATTCTGGGTAAAGATCCATTTGAGACTCTTATGGATAGTTACTAGAGTAAACTTGTTACCCAACAGGTTGTGTCTCCAAAGCTTTAGAGCATGGATGACAGCTAACAATTCCAGATTATGCGTAGCATAATTCTTTTCATAACTCTTCAATTTCCTTGAAGAGTATGCTACTGGATGACCTTCCTACATGAGCACACATCCCAAGGCAAGTATGCTAGCATCAGTTACTACCTCAAACTCTTTATTGAAGTCTGGAAGTTTTAAAATAGGTGCTGATACCAAACTTTGCTTCAATCTGTCGAAGCTATTTTGTTCGGGAGTTGACCATGCAATGACTGTTTGCTTTTTCAGTAAGTCCGTCAGAGGTGCTGCAATCAAAGCATAGTTTTTTATGAAGACCCTATACCATCATGTCAATCCAAGACAGCCGCGTATCTCTTTGACAGATGTTGGTATTGGCCATTCAAGCACATCTCTGACCTTGGCTGGGTCCACTGAGATTCCTTCCGCTGATACTATGAATCCCAGATATTCAATCTGGCGTTTGAAGAATGCACACTTCTTCATCTTAGCATATAGCTTATGTGACCTCATTGTCTCAAGGACAATCCGAAGTTGGGTTTCATGATCTTCTTCATGTTTAGAATAGACTAAAGTGTCATTGAAGAAGACAAGCACGAGATCATCAAGATATGGCCTAAAGATATCCTGCATTAACTTGTTGAAGGTGGCAGCCCGAATGACATAACTAGGAACTCAAAGTGCCCATATCTTGTATTGAAGGCCATCTTGGGAATATCTTCTTGGGAATATCTTCTTGGGAATATCTTCTTCCTTGATCCTTATCTGATAGTAACCTGACCTGAGATCAATCTTGGAAAACATCTTTGCTCCCTGAAGACGATCAAGAAGCTCATCTATTCTAGGGATAGGGTACTTGTTCTTGACCGTTGATTGATTCAATCCTCGGTAATCAATACATTCTTTCTTTTTCTGGAATAGTACTGGAGCTCCCCACGGTGAACTGCTAGGACGGATGTATCTGTGATCTAGCAGTTGCTTGAGTTGTTCTTTCAGCTCAATTACTTCTGGTATTGATAACTAGGAAATCAGTGCAAATATAGGCACAAAAATGTGCTCACATGGAAACAACTTTTTGTAAAATGACTCATTGCAAATGTACCCCTTTGTCAAAAATCAAATATGAAGCAATGTAAAATGTGTAGTCCAAAAGGCTCACATTAAAAAAATGTTGAAAGGAAAGGAAAGGTCAAAACCTTTTGTCTCATTCCAAAAATTGAAGGGTCCTGAGACCTTAGCCAATGTATGCAAATTTGAATTTTTATAATTCAAGAAAGGAAAAGGAGGTGGTTGCAGCCGTGGGATTTGGGGAGGTGGGAGGTTGAGGTGGTTACACCCTCTCTCTTCCTTTATCTTCTCCTCTCACGGTTCATTTCTCCCTCTCTCATTTTGGCACAACACTTGCCTTCTTGTTCTTGTTTCCCTCTCTTGTGCTCCTTTGCAAGATCTCATGGAGAGTGAGGAAGAGGAAGAGGGTGAGGATGGAAGAATTGTTCAATTTCTTGTGTGCCTTCCTCTTGTGTGTTTGGAGAGTATGGTTCTTGGTGAGAAGGAGAGTTTTCTTGTAGGTTTTCATGGCCAGCAATGTATTTGCAGCCTCTACCTAGCCGGTTCGTGGTTCTATTTGTGCTGTGGCAAGGTGCTCTTCAGGTATGGACATTCTATAAGATCTCTTTGCAATTGGTGCAGCTCCTGGTACTAACTTAATCTCATGATCCACTTCTCTTTGAGGCGGGAGCTCTGTCAACTCTTCAGGGAATACGTCTGCATATTCCTTTAGCCAAGAAGGTCCTTCATGAGACTCTTGCTTCTGATCTAACTTGTTGAGTTTGATCAAGTAGATAGGTAATCCTTTTCTGACTCCTTTCATGATTTGATATACTTTGCCCAATTGGATTCTTGGAACTCCAGCCTCACCTTGATTTGTGACTAGTTCCCTTTCAGAGTTTCGAAAGGAAACTTGACCCTTTCCACAATGAATGTGGGCGTCATTAGGCTTAAGCCTATCCATTCCGAGTAGACACTCATGGATACCTAAATTCATGACTCTGAATTTGATCGAAGTCTTCTTTCCTCACAGAAAGAATTCCACCTTAGCAGTTTGCCTGGTACAAGTAACCTCACGACCATTTGCCAATTCCACAAGCAGGGTAGGTGCTTCTACTGTGGCTACCCTAATCTTTTTGCACATGCTGGTGAGATAAAGGAATGTGTACTACCACAATCAATCAAGGTCTTGAAACTTTTACCTTGATAGTCCAACGGTGTCTGAATCATCGAGAACTGGGGATTCGGCCCTTTCTTGTGTAGAGCGGCATGGACTGTCACTCTTTCAAACTCTGCTTCCATGGTTGGATTTTCTTCTTCTTCTCCTTCTTCGCACATTTGCCTATTGGCAATGCAGGAAGTTCTTCCTCTGCCTCGGGTAGCGTCTCCTTGACCACGGCCTGTTCCTTGGAAAGGCGCTTGGCGATGTCCTCCACCAAGCTTGGGACATTGCCTCTTGAAGTGACCGGGTTTGTTGCAATGGAAACAATGGAGGTTTCGGCCATTGCTTTGAGTAGGAACAAAGTTGTTGACATTGTTAGTCCTTGCTTTCTTTCTTTGCCCCTGATTATGACCTTGAACTCTCTTCATTTGAGGTCTGAATGCTCCTCTGTTTGGGTCATTATAAGACCAAGTTTTGTTACCCCTTGGTCTAGCCTGCACCTCCTGAATTATAGGCGCCGCTTGAATGAGTATGTCCTGAAGATCTGATGGACGCATAGATTCGAGACGAGTATTGACTGGTGGATTTAAACCCGCACAAAATTTGGACACCTGTTGTGTCATGTCCATCTGCGGTGCATACTTAAGAAGTGAGACACATTTAGAATAGTATGCATCAAGCGTGAGCCCTAGCTGTTTTAGTTTGTAGAACTCATTCATTTTCTACGTGTGATATGCAGGTGGCAAGTATCTTCCCTATACGGCTTTCTTCAGCTTCTCCCAGGTAACAGATCCCTCCGTGATCCCTTGATCCCTGCACCATTGCTTCCACCAAAGCCTGGCTTCGCCGGTGAGCTTTATCTTGGTGAGCATAGCGTGATTGGCAAGTGCAGTACCGGCTGCTTCAAAGTAATCCTCCATGGATTCAATCCAAATTTCAGCATCAGCTTGGAGGAATCTGCCTCTCCCATCAAACTCGAGCGGCTTAATCTACTTGAGAAGGAACTTCTTCTCTTGGATTAGAGCAGTACTTGATGTAGGAGGCGAACTAGGAACTTGTACTTGGGGTTGTGCTTGGATAAAGGTTTCTTGATGTTATTATACAATAATTGTTATTGATTTATATTACATCTTTACTTCTACTATCACGTAAGCAATGTAGCTACTTAACTTTTTAGCAATTCACATGCACAATCAGACATTGATAAAAAGAAGTCTTATTTGTATTTATATGGGCATAGCCCCTTCGGAATACAACATTTCTTGCGATGATAAGCCAACTGTTACATTTAGTTTGGGGAGAACAACGTTGTATTACATTTATCTACAGGAACTATATAATAGTATGGTTTCGGGTCATGGATCTTCAGGAATCGGTAAGTCATGGATCTTCAGGAATCGGTAAGTCATTGGAAGTTCAGGATATCCTTTCCGTTGGAATCCATACATCTCATGGCGGCCCAACACTTTAATCTTGTCGCCGAGAATTACACGGGTTACTTCCTCATATACATATGAGTTCATCTCAACCCTCCGACCTCGAATATGTAAAGTTGAGTTTACGTGAGCTTCCACAAAAATGAACAGCTTCACGACTTTCAGGTCTTCGAACCACTTGATCCTCTTTAGGTTGGTTTGTAGATAAGCAAACCGATGGGTGGCTATATAGTAGATTCCTGAAGTACACATCCATCTTCGTTCCATGTACAAGGGTGATGGATTATAGATTTGCTCTAGGATGTTCATCATCTCAACCCTTTGTCGATAATGCCGAGAATGCATTGCAGTCATAAACATGATTCGAAATACCAAGAACTTGTTCCACGCTTCGTAATTCTACAAGACAACATTGAAGGTAAGAAAATGTTTGGACAGCAACATTTGCTTCAATCAACTTTTTAAGATTTTATAAAAACAATTCCGTTGTTGGTTGGCTCTAATGCCAACTGTAACGTGTCCACTACTATCATCCAGGACACGTCTTAGCAGTCCATCGCAAAGGATATCTAGAAAGTTCTGCCCGGCACTCCCATGGAATGTTACAGGGTTTTCGATCTAGGGCTTTCCGTGTCTGCCACATAGCGGAAGTATTCCGACCATTCCCACTTACGATTGACCTGAATTAGGGTTTTCCTGATTGGTCATTTCCTAACACCAGCTAGCGTCAGACCCAAGCAAACTACTTTACGCAGAAATGCCAAGTCCAAAGCGGATGCACACTGCACTTGGTTCAAGGAGAATGGGAAATGAGAGGGATGCAAAGCTCAACCTCTCTGCCATAAGGCATAGTCGCATTCCGTTTCCCTAAAACAGTGTAAATCGGGTTTAATCATAACTCTAGGTCAACACTTTTGTTGTTTTGTTCTTTGACGATCCTCCTACTGTCCATCACAATTTGAGAAAAGTTCCCGGCCAACTAGGACCACCCATCCGTAGGATGGACCTCTACACTTTCCTCCGTTGTTTTAGTTATTTAATTACCTAACACATTAGTTGGACATGTAACAACTAGCTTCTTTAATTAACCCATTAGGCACTGGTTCCTTCACGTAATCTTATCACTCGACATAGAAAAACAATATCAAACAAGTTCCTTACTAACAAGTTATCATATTTATCTTTGAAATACAAAGAGTCCAACCCATAGGCTTATCCATAATCCGCCTGAAGGCTATCCAGCAATCCACAGGGATCACTAATCCAAGTTTTCGCTCGTAGACTAGTATGCGGGACTCGAGATCCAATCCCGAGTCACGTTAGCCTCTTGTCCAGGACCCGAAAGGCGAGGGATTTACAGCCAGAGCCCCCCTGGCACCCAAGCGTCCTCTTGCTCCAAGTAGCGCTCAACGGAGAGACCTCTCGCGGCGGGTTCGGTTCACTTTCCCGGCGCGGTCAACAACCCCCTTCGTTAGGGTTAGGCAGGCAGTCGGGGGTAACTAAAGCTGCCTCTCCCTTCAGGACTTCAACCTGAAGTATAGATATCCATTTATATTTTAATTCATTGATCAAACAACGCTCCAAAATCTGTAGCAATCACAAATATTTCCATTGATCGTTTTTGTTGGCAAACTGCTAAGGAATGAATCCTTCCTTTCGAATGCGTCCAGCACTCGATCCGGGATAACTTGCATCTTTGCAAAATCCCCTATATCCTGCGTTAGGGCGTACCCTATTAACCTGACTCGGTCAAACATTAAGTTTATTGTTTGGTCATTACTTTCCAAACAATCCTCCTTACTCAAGAAGGTTGCTAAATTAGGATGATTATTCATCATCTTGCAAGGTAACTTGCGTAAGGACATGCCAACTTCATTGTGAGAACTTGGCCATTCCCTTGTGATCCAATCACAAGATTATATGACTCCGCATTTGCTACGCAAATGTCGCATAAAACTATGAGACAATGGAGTCACAAAACAATCTGTTTCAGGTTCTTTAAGTTGACGTCGTTAGACCTAGGGTTTCCAAGTTTCATCTTTGTAAGATTCTTAGGGACAAACCCTAGTTCCTTTTACGATTACAATTCATTGTCCCCACATTGAGGGAATGTGGCAAGTATTTAAGCTATAGGCGTTTCTTGGAATTTAACTCATTCCCAATGAATATTTGGAAGCTTAGGTGTTTTATGTTTATATCAATTTGGTCAACTCTAGAAGATAATTTTGAGATTACTTCCACATGATTTGTGGTCTATGCGTAAATTGATTTTTCAATCCTAAACTTTATCCATTTGAGGTTAGGTTAATTCCAAATAACCTTCCTACACTTTGCGAACAAAATTCATGCTAAACAAGCAACCTTTTACTTAATAATCTATGCTATTGACAAACGATATTTTCCTAGAGTTTATGCATCATAAGAATCATTTTATGCTTGCACTTTCCATGATGATTCATTGCAAAGAGGATATGGATTAATAGTACGAGATGCAGTTTATAATTCTAGGCTTAATCGAAGTATACTATTTCAATGGGCAATAATCTAATCTTATAATTCATTTCAATGCATAAGCTATTTGCTAGAAATGCTTTTATGCTTTCTTAATTCGCATGTTTCATTTAAATGTATTGATGACTAAGTTCCTTCGTCGTGAACAACTAGGATGACAATATATTCTATTTCTAACAATTAACCTTGCATGATTGAATTACAACAATATCAAATAAAAATTAGAAAGGAGAACTTGGGTTTGGGGTGAGATATCCACATGGATGCCCGGAGATGACCCTCCCGCGACTGTGCCTTGGACTTTCTTAGGAGGCATCGCAATTGTAGTTGTTCGGACATGGAAGCAGCTTTACAACTCCTCCTTGGAATTCCACCGTCGCTCCCTTGCACCGCCCAAAAAGTAGTTTTTGGAAGGCTCCCTCCTTGAAGTCGAGGATTCGAAAGGGTGTTTCAAAATCTTTTACGATTAAGACCTATTGAAGCACTAACCATCCCGCACACAAAATCCAGATATTTTTGGATTGAGGAGAGCGCATTCTTTGCATTTACATACACCCACTACCGAGTATTTTCCTTTTATTTTTTATTTTTTTCCCGCTACCCCAAACATCACGATTAATTTTTTAAAAAAACACAAAAAAATGATGAACCCTAAACACCACCATGGCACGCGCATTCGCGCTAAACACACCATTTTTTTAAAAAAATAAAAATCAACCCGCCGTTCACTTAGCACACGCTAAGTGCGCTAAAGAGGTACTTTAATATTTTTAATTAAAATAAACCTGCCGTCACAAGAGCACGCGCTGGCAAAAAAGCGCTCCACATCGCCTTAATTTTTAAAAATGAACTTGCATTTAGAGACCCAGTCTGGGTATCGAAGTCCGGGATTTGAATTAAAGCACCGCTTTAACCTAATAATTGGTAATTAACTTTTTAAGAAGGTATCGCCCTTTTCTTGATAAGGTTTATCACTTAATAAAAATTCACCCATTCTTAATAATTTATTAAAATAAACCTTTCATTAAATTAATTCCCCCTCACTGCACTTATTTCCTTTTTTAATGAACCCGGTTTTGTGGGATGGGTATGCGAAGTCTTTGGAGTTCTCTCCATGGTCAAACCCTGATTATCAAAAGTTGTGGTCTGCATGTGTGTGGGTTGTTGTGATGTTTTGGTTCATTGTCTTTGTTATGGTTAAGGGTACGGTGTGTAGTTTTTTTTCTTTATTGCTTGATACGGGGTTTTGGGTGTTTGCATGTTGCATAGCATGAAGCTTTCGGTCACATATGTCTCAAGGTCATGTCAAATTTTTTCTAGGCTGTGGTTTGCTTGGGGATAGTTGGTCAAGTCACGTTTTATCGCTTTGGTTGATATCTTATCCTTAGTTTTTGTTTGTTGCTTTGCAGGCATTCTCCTTGATTGTCTGTGTTTGTGGTGTGTGTGTAACCATCTGAATGGCGCCTTCTCATGCTCCTCCCCCTATCCAGTATGTCCCACTAGTCAGTAGGGATTACTCTTCCCTACTCACTTATGAGCCTCTCAAGAAGGCGGGACTCGCTGCTTTTGTGGCTACCTCCTTTCCATTGCTTCAAGAGGATCCCTCGATATGTGATGAGTTTCTGGCCTCCTACAGCAAGAATTCGGGACTGGTCCAGGGTATTTCTATGACTTTGACCCCTTGCGGCCTAGGGAAGGCTCTTTCTCTTCCCTCCAAAGATGAACCCTTTGTTACCACTCGCCAGCTTTTCTCTAATGAAGAGATTTTGAAGCTGTTACAAAAGCAGACAAGGGAAGTATTGGATGTTAAGAAGGTGATCAACTCTTCCGGAGTTTCCTTTTCCATGATCACTGATCCTGTGTGGAAGATGGTCTATCACTTTCTCCAAGACAAGTTTATGCCTGCAAAAACGCCATCCCATTACTTGTCCAAAGAGCTTTTCACAGCTTCAAGGATGGTGTTAAAAGGAGTAGCTATTGATTGGAGCACTTACCTACTCACTAAGATGGATCAACATTTCGTCAAAGTCACCAAGGGCAATGTTACTAATGTCACCTATGGCTCGTACTTGTCTGCCTTCTTGACCTACTCAGGTTTACAGAAGAGTGAGCCTCCACCTCCTCCATCAGATCCAGTACCTCCTCCTCCACCTTCAAATGAGTCAGAACCCATTGATATAGAAGATGATGATTCTCTGCCTCCCCTGGTCATATAGTGCAAACGCTTGAAGCGGGTAGCAGATAAAGCTCCTTCAGTTCTTCCTTCAGTGCCCATTCTTGCTACCTCTGGCAGTGATCTCCCTGGTTATCTCATATGTAATAACCTATTCAGAGCACATCGAGAAGGTTCGTTGGATATATCAGTCCCCTCACTGAACAGTCTAGTCTCGAGAGATGCAATTCCTTTCCTTTGTAAAGACATTCAAAGTTCCATTGAATTGTCAGTGACAGCCTGTGTTCAATAGCTGTACGCTTTCTTTTATGAAGAACTGATGCAGTCTAAGGACCAGTTGCATAAGGCAATGTCCGAGTTAGCCTCTGCTAAGGATACCCTAGCAGATTTGTTTAAGCAGATGGAGCAACAAACCCAATTGGTTGCAACCCAAAGAGATGAGATATCTTCTTTGAGGATTCAGTTAATCGAGGCTCAATCAGAGGTTACTAGCCTTTCAGAGGAGAAGGAGAGGATGTCCAAAGAAGCACAAGAGTTCCAAACTCTCTTAGATGTCAAACTTTCTGCCTTACAGACTACTAATGACACAGTGGAATCACAAGCTTCCCAAATCAAGCAGTTGCAAGATCAGCTGGCAAAGTCACGGTCTGTTCCTCCAAGCCCTCATGTTCCCTTGATCCCTTCTCTCTCATAGCAGGACTTGGCTGCTCTTCAGAGACAGGCTACCTTGTGTCCTCTCTTCCAAGATAAAGTGGAAAGATTGCAATCCAGAATGGATTTGCTATAGTCTACATTTGAGCAGTTTCAGGAATATGTTCCTCCAGACCATTCTTTCTTTGTCCACTACCAATTACAGAAGTTGGCCTTCTACATGAAGCTTTCCACGATGGATTTACCTATTCCAGAGAATGGATGGAGGGGGGCTTGGTCCGCTAACGTGCTGACAGAGGTGGTAAGAATGGTGTTTGAAGATTCTGTCACGATAGATACCATGTTGATGTCCTACATGTATCTACGAGGAGACTTGTTAATTCCAGATGAAGTGGATATGGCTTGGTATGTGGGAGACGTGGTTTTACAAGCTGTTTTGTATGTCAACCATTTGGAGTTGCGAAAAGCTGACATGTTTCAGAGTTACTGAGTTACTCCTCCAAAGTGGCTAATTGTCCTGATAATTCCTGGCATACCATGATTGATTTTGTGGTCCTGAATCAAAGACAGAACACAGCCCCTACCTATGCTCAGAGTACTAATCAACTGAGGGTGGATCTCTTAGCTTATCTTTCCAAACATAATCCATTTGATTCTACCTTTTTTGATGCCTATCATAGAATATCTATCTTAGGACCTTCTGTTCCTATCCTACTGTATTGCCAACAAATGGCTCACCGATATGATATATATCTTTCTTGTTGTCAATCTAATTCCACAACTATTTTACCCCTTCTTTTCCAACCTTCCTCTTTCCCTCAAATTCCCATCTTTACATACTGTTCTTTTATTGAGGACATAGCATTTTCCCTTCTCCACCACGTCCTTCTCCATCCATTCATGTACCTTCCACCTTTCCTATTTATCAGTTAACACCCTTTTTAACTGATTCCCTACAAATTTCAGCCACTCCTTTAAATCATTCTTCCTTTTATGATTTTGCCTACCCCTCTCTGCATCCACTTTTCCTTATTCCACTTCCATATCCTAACACTTCTATATCTCAACCACCTCAGTTGGTTAGTGACTATGACGGGTTTGATCATCAAATTTCTAGAAGAAGGGGATAGAGCTCAAATGATTCCCTTACACGACCTCAGATAAACTAGCCAGTAATTCTAGGAGAATGGAAAATTGCTAGTCAAGCATACTAGAACTATATTCATTTTTCTCAGCAGTATTACACCTTCTGTAACCTTCTGTAGGTCTTCTATAGACCTTCTGTCTTTGTACTGTAACTATACTGTAGTTGTTCTAGTACTGTACTGTGACTGTTCTGTATGCTTCTGTATGTGTTTTGATGGATGAGAGTGTAGCTTGGGAAAGTTTTTTTAACCTTGAAAAGAGGTGAATACAAGTGCAAAAGAGCTAAAAGAAGTGAAAGAAGTAGCTGCTGAAGACTCAAGTGAAGACTGGAGTGAAGTGACAGTAGTGAGCTATGAAAAGACACTTTAGTGGCTCTGGTGACTCTTCATATCAGACATACCTCTTGGGATCCACGACCTAAGAAGTATTATTGTGAGTGATTATGAGAGATTGTAGTGAGGATATGATGTATTATTGATAGAGAGAGAGAGAGAGAGAGAGAGAGAGTCAGAGATAGCCAATTCTATTAAAAACAGAGTGATTGTATATGAGAGATTGAGAGAGAAGACTATGAAGATATTGAAGATGAATACTATGTGATGTATTTCCATT
The DNA here is from genome assembly GCF_053477565.2 of Lygodium microphyllum. Taxonomy (NCBI): domain Eukaryota; kingdom Viridiplantae; phylum Streptophyta; class Polypodiopsida; order Schizaeales; family Lygodiaceae; genus Lygodium; species Lygodium microphyllum. The sequence goes on along the minus strand of NC_141141.1, from coordinate 162,156,782 downwards.
CAAAGATGGTGTATTCCTTTGCTTTCTTGGTTCTATTGATGGATTTTGTGAAGATATTGAAGAATATGGTTGATTCTATCAAATCTGTGGGAGATCTACATGATGCTGCATGAAGATTTGTTATGCCTGGTGTTCTTTTCTTCATTGTGATAATATAAAACCTAATAAATAAGCTTGTTGATGTTACAAGATAGATTTTCTTGCAAGAGAATTCCCCTTTCCTTGGTGTTCCTCTTGGGGCTCCACATGGCAAACATCTAGAGGCTATAACAGGGGCCCCACAAAGTGTACAAAGGTTGTAGTACAAGGCTATAACAGGAGCCTCACAAAGTGTACAAAGGTTTTAGTACAAGGCTACATGAGGAGTCGAAGCATTAGGGCTAGGCAATACAAGGCTAAAAAAGTCTATCAGAATAGAAGTACTGATGAGGCTTGTCCTTCTCCTAGTGGTCTTCTTCTTCTTCTTCTTTCACTCCATGGTCTTCTTCTTCTTTAACAACAACAAGATAGGCCTTTTGGGACCTCTTCTTGGCATGACAGAACTTCTCAACGTGTCTAGTCCTTTTGCAAAAGTCACAAAATAGCTAGTCCTTTCTTCCTTTGTTCCTGTTGCGAACATATAATGCTTGTTCATCTCTAGAGGTGCTTGGTTCTTCCTTAGTTTTTATCTTCTTTTCCTCCTCTAACAGTGATGCTTGGATATCAACAAGCTTAGGGTTTAGCATATCGAGTAAGGTTATTGATACATTATTATATTCAGGAGGCAAACTTTTAAGTAGAACACCAATGCAAACACCTTCTTCCAATTTAATGTTGATTCTTGTAAACTGGGTTAAAAGTCCTTCCATGTAATCTAGATGTGTGGCAAGAGATGTGTTGGACTTCATGTCAAGCCTAAAAAATTCAATCAAGATACCATACTTTGATGACTTAGACTGTGTACCAAACAAGGTGTCAAGTCTCTTCCATGTATCATGTGAAGTATCATAGTTATCCACATGGTGGATATAGCTATCGTTTAGCTCCAATTTGATAATGGCCTGAGCATTATCATCATTCTTTTGCCAAGTGACTGCTAGGTCCCCATCATGAGGCTTCTTTTCTTTGCCACTTGTGATGGCCCAAGGACCCTTCCTCATTAGGATAAGCTTGATGCAAGTCTTCCAATTATGAAACCCGACCCCTCTGAATCTGATGGTTAAAGAGTCTTTTCCCATGTTGAATGTAACGTGTCCACCTGTTGACTTGTAGGACACATCTTAGCAGCCCATCGGGAAGAGAGTCCAGAAAGTGCTGCCCGACACTCCCATGGAATGTCACGGGGTTTGCAATCTAGGTCCTCCTGAGTCTGCCTTGAAGCGGAAGCATTCCGATCATTCCCACTTAGGACTGACCTGAATCAGGGTTTCCCTAATGGTCAAGTTCCTAGAAAGTAACTAGCATCGAGCCCTAGACGAACTACTTTACGCAGAAACATCAGGGTCGAAGTGAATTCATGCTGCACTTGATTCAAGGAGAATTAGAAAAAGAGGGATGCGAAGCTCGACCTCTCTGCCCATAAGTCATAGTCCCATTCCGTTCCCCTAAAATAGCATAAATCGGGACTCTAGCTTCCTAGATTCTAGGTCATCGTTTACCTTGCTATCAATTCCTTGAAGAAAAGTTCCCGGCTAGCCGGGACCACCCTTCCGTAGGACGGCGGACCCATGGTCACATTCTCCGCACTTTTCTCGGGTTGCTTTAGTTGTCTAATTACCTACCACATTTAGTTTGACAAGCAAAAACAGCTTCCTTAATTAACCAATTAATCACTGGTTCCTTCATGTAACTTAGGCACTGACATAGAAAAATAATGTCAAGGAAGTTCCTTTTCAACAATTGATCTTATTTATCATTCTTTGGAATACATCATATAATCCAGCCCAAAGGCTATTCCATAATCCGCCCGAAGGCTATTCCAATAATCCTCAGGGATCGCTATTCCAAGTTTCCACCCGTAGACTAGTATGTGGGCCTCAAGATCCAATCCCGAGTCACGTCAGCCTCTTGTGCAGGGTCCGGAGGCATGGGATTTACGGCTAGAGCCCCCCTGGCACCCAAGTGTCCTCTTGCTCCAAGTAGCACCCACAGAGAGACCTCTCGCGATGGGTTCGGTCCACGTACCCGGTGCGGCTAACAACCCCCTTGGATAGGGTCAGGCAGACACTCCCTCCAGGCCTTCAACCTGAAGCATTAATTATTTTTCAAGCTTTAGTTCCTTGATCAAAGAAGTGTAAACAGTGCTCCTAATTGTACAAACACAATCAATCCAGTGGTCGTTTGTACAACCAACTGCTAAGGTGTGAATCCTTCTCTCCGAATGCATCCATTATTCGATCCAGGATCAATTGTGACTTGGCAAGATCCCCAAGGGTTTTGTTGTTTGTTGATCCTTTTATCCTTGGGTTAGGGTTTATACCCTATTAACCCAAATTAACGAACACCTTAGGTCCCTTATATTAAGGTCAATAAATCCTGGACAACCCCGTTGTCCTAACTTGATTGGTCAATTTCTTGCTATGAAATTCATAATTACCCTAACTTGGCAAATTAGCCTCAAAGAAGGGTGATGTAGCAGGATGTCTACTCTAGACTTGTATGTAGAACTCACCAACCTTGTTCTAAGGAGTGGCAACTACTATTTGATGATTTAACACAAAATCATGTGACGTTGCACTTTGTTACACGAGACAAGTGTCACACCTAACTTGTGGGATTATTTTTCCCATCACACGATATTCCTTGGTCAAGAATACTTTGGTCAAGAAGTAGGGTTTGGGAGTCCTCTTGACCCAATCCAACCCTAACCATACTAGGCAAGTCTAGCATTAGGAGAAATATGGACTCTCTTTTTTTCCCCTTAAGGAGTGAATAAACAAATATAGGCCTAACCAATGAGAGAGTTGGAATTCCAGATTCATGTAACATGAATCTTCTAGCTATATCTTGGACCAAATCTTCCCTTAGCAATAAAATAAGGGAAAATGTGGGGAGTACAATGCTGTCACTTCTTGGAAGTTTGTGCCTCGAATTTTCATTTTCTTATTTTTTATGTTTGACTTTTCTTTTCTCCCCTTTTCAGTTTCCCCCTCTTTCTTAGGCGGAACTCAAATTTGTCATATCTCTTTCCCCACTTCTTCTTTCCTGACGAAATTTTACAGCCTCACTGTTGCTTTCCCTGTCTGTAACCTTGTAAAATTTCATTTGCTTTGCACAAGCACAGAGAGAGTTTCATGTGTTTTATGAGAGCAGAGCTTGTTTTACCAAAGCCCTAAGATTCTCTTCACAAAACTTTACAGGTATATTTTTCTCTTCCATAGATGTTCTATGGTAAAGTTTTATCTCGTTTGGAGAAAACCTGTGCAAGTTATGTGCATTCTCTGACATGTAATTTCTTTTGTTTTGATGCTCTAGGAGTCTCTTACAGTCAAGAATAGTGATATTTTGAACACTCAACTTCTTCTTCAACATCTTAGGGTTTCTATGTAAACAAAGCTACAACTATATTGTCTTGTTTTTTTGTTTCTCCACTGTTAAATTTTATCTCGTTTAGACAAAATGTATACAAGTTACATGCATACTGAGCTTTTCTTTGTTTTTCTACTCCAAGAATCTCCGAGGGTGAAGAACAATGATTTATTAAGAACTCAACTTCTACAACATCTTTGGGATTTTGAACACTCAACTTCTTCTTCAACATCTTAGGGTTTCTCTGTAAACAAAGTTACAGGTATATTGTCTTGTTTTTTTGTTGCTCCACTGTTAAATTTTATCTCGTTTAGACAAAATGTATACAAGTTACATGCATACTGAGCTTTCCTTTGTTTTTTTACTCCAAGAATCTCTGAGGGTGAAGAACAATGATTTATTAAGAACTCAACTTCTACAACATCTTTGGGATTTTGAACACTCAACTTCTTCTTCAACATCTTAGGGTTTCTCTGTAAACAAAGTTACAGGTATATTGTCTTGTTTTTTTGTTGCTCCACTGTTAAATTTTATCTCGTTTAGACAAAATGTATACAAGTTACATGCATACTGAGCTTTCCTTTGTTTTTTTACCCCAAGAATCTCTGAGGGTGAAGAACAATGATTTATTAAGAACTCAACTTCTACAACATCTTTGGGATTTTTTGCAAAGAAAGCCACAGGTATATTGCCATTTTTTACTACTGTTCCATGGTTAAATTTCAACGCATTTGGACAAAGCCTATAAAAGTTATATGTATGCGTTGACCCAAGATTTCTTTTGTTTTTGTACTGCAGGAATCTGTCAATGAAGGAACAATGGTCTTGCTATAAGTCAACTTCTTGCTCAACATATCTAGGGATCTTTGTGAAAGAAATTACAGGTATAATGTTTCTTTTTTAAATTGATCCATTTAAATTTAATTTCATTTGGAGAGAACATTTGCAAATTATACACATGTTGATAGATAACTTTTGTATTTGGTTGTTATAGATGTCTTCACGGAGGAAAAATATCAATAGCATACTTGCAGTGGAGGTCTTCAACAGGAAAGATAATGGCGGTAATTGGATTTGTGATAAGTATTATAAGTTGGATTGGATTTTGATGCACCCAAGTACTCGAGGGAGTTTCAAGGTCAAGTGCAAGGATGTTGCAAACCCTAGCAAACATTGGAAAGGTAGAATTCTAGAGTTCAGAAAAGTGTTTAATGGCACAAGTGCAGTAACAGAAGTGTTGATTCAACATGTTTATACGCATAAACAAATCTTTGTACACGACGAGAAAAACATTGCAAATTATAAACAAAACAGTAAGTTGTTAAATTTTATCATTGATTATTCTTTTGTATCAGAGTTGTTTTTAAAAGTCTTCGCAGTATTCTAATTCAGTCTTGTTTGATTGACAGCTCTATATCCATCGACTTTGCATGAATGGCAGAATGTGGAATGTTTAAGCGGCAAGATACATGTTTGGCATGAAGAGATAGGTTCTTTGATCTATGATAATACCTCTGCAAGTCAACTTGCCTCTCAAAATATCTTTTTTTATAATTCATTGTATGTGGTAGAAAGCCAGAGATTGCAGCATGTCCCATTGCCGCCACTGTCTAGTGGTGAATGGTTCATTGGTAGCTTGGAGTTGTCAGGAGCTTGTAAGTCGAAGATAAAATCTGACATCAATAGTGCTATGAAACCCACCACAGGCTCCAAAGATGTGCATCTTAGTTGGTTTATTCCATTCTCATTGTTTGCACATTTGTTTGGTTCATGTGATGTTTTGAAGAAAACAAAGATTACTTATCAATGCAAGTGTCCATCCGAGGAATGGATGAGTCAGCTATTGGGTGAGTCTTGGCAAGTCAAAAGAACACATTTTGATGAGACGATTGAGTGCAGGGTCAACCAATCTGATATTACATTCAGGTAAAACTTTTTTACTACTTTGCATACCTTGATTTAATTGACATAGGTCTCGCTTAGATGAATTGTTATATTAGTCGCATTGATCACTTACCATTATTTTTGTTTTTATTACAGGTATTTCATTACTAGACAAAATTTTGTGCGTTCGCTTTCGATATAGAAGATGGCGACTTTTGCGAGGGGAGTGGATCAGCTTGGATCAAGATATCCGAGATGACACACATACAGCGCTCGTAGATGTGGTAATCTTGTGGAGTGGTCATAATCCTTTCATAGTCAGCGCAGAGAGTCATTGGCCCATTTATTTTCTGAGACAAGAAATCCAATTAATGTCCAGTGAGCCCCTCTACAACTTCTATTTCAAGTTAGATAATAGAAAAGTCAGGACTCGTAGTGAGCAATCCATGACATGTAAACAATGTGCTTCTCCATATCCTTGAGATAGTGGAATCCTTGTAAAAAAAGTTTATAAAGAGCGAATACATACCTTTTTTGAACTTCTGAGTACTTTAAATTTTAGTTTACTGTGATCCAAGCGTGCGATAATACATACTGTAATTACTCAATCGTGCAGTTAAAAATCATAATTAAATTGCAGGTTAGAGGTCTATAATCTAGAGAATATTGTCTTTGCACAATGATATATTGTAGCGCATCTCCGCTGCTCGTTTCTTAAATTTTAATATTAAATTGGATCCAAAGGGAATTTCAAGGCCTTTTAGATTTATTTTCTTTAAAAATTTATATATTTTCTCTCATTAGACTTGAATATACTCAGCAACCCAAACATATTCGAGGATATAATAATGTAGAACGAAGCGTTTGTCTATATGAGTAATTTTAACAGTGACTTTAAAGTACTGAAATAAAGAAACTAAGGTAAGAGTTTTAATTTGAAACTTTAGAGTTAATAACTTTATAAAGAACCTTTATTTAAAACCCTAGACACATAAAAGTTATAACTCCAAACTCATTTTCACTTTCATTCTCCACTTCCCTACACTTGTGCTCTCCTTCCTTCTCTCTTTGTGTGCCATGGCTACCACTCCCGCCTTCGCCGCATGGATCAGCTCCACATGCTACGCGCACATAGGGGACCAGATATACCCTAGGTTTTGCGTGACCTTGAGTCTAGAGAGCTCACTTTCCGCTGTAGACCCTGACTCTAGTATACTAACATCGTTTTGTGATGCAGTGAACCCTCTCACTTGCTCTATTCCCGACTCCACTCTCAGGTGGGTTCCCATGGATTTTTTGTATAGTTTGTGTGTCGGATCCAGCCATGCAAAGGTGATAAGTCGAGCCCTGGTGCATGTGGGGCAACATCTCCGTGCTAGAGCAGTGCCCACCTCGTCACAGGACCACGTCACGATGGATCTCATTGAGAGGGATGCCGCCTTTGCCATATATGTTATGTGCACTGAGGTGCAAGAGGACAGTGACGAGGACATCGACGCACCCTCTCGGCCACTACTAGAGTACTTTGAGAGGGAGCCTGAGGAGATCACTCTCGATCTGAGTGTTGAGGCAGCACAGATCTTGGCCATTGTGCACCCACCTCCCTGCCCTGATGAGATGCCCACAAGCGAAGAGCCACCCCTCTCTTCTCTCCATGCTATCACCATCGAGGGGGTGGAATATCTACTCATGCAGGATGTGCTAGAGTTGTTGGAGCTTAGGGAAGAAGAACTATACTGTATCATGGTGCGTGATGCACCTAGTGATTTCATAGATTTTGATTTACAGGATGCCCCACTACATGTTGATGAGGTGGCTCGTTATGATGGCACGAGCATCGATGACATCTCTGCCATTGTGAGCATCCAGGAGCAGATTGAGGATGCGGCACCACAGTATCAGATCTCTGATGAGGAGTTCGAGCGGTTGCAGGAAAGCCTTTTTGGTCCTCGACCTGACTATGCAGTGGCTACCTAGGAGAGAGACGAGGGCAGCCCAGTGGCAGGAGCAGACCTGGATGCTCCATTACAGCGGTAGATAGATGATGCAAAGAAGGTAATGTTCTTGGTTTCATATGAAACTTAACCACTAGGGCCTCTAGGGAATCGAGAGCGCACACATGTGTTTTTGTCGGGATCGGGCCCCCAGATGTGCCCTGGCCGGAGGCTCGCGTCCGTTTGGGGACAAATTCATGCCCCCAGACGCGAGCCTCCGGCCAGGGCACATCTGGGGGCCCGATCCCGACAAAAACACATGTGTGCGCTCCCGATGCCCTAGAGGCCCTACTGGTTAATTTTCATATGAATATGATTTATATATCTTCAGCACACTCCATGTATAGTGATTCTGATACTGAACTTGTGTGTTGCAGGAGATTGTCTATATAGATGAGTTTTCATCTAGGCAGGGTGGCCGATCTGGTAGCCCAGGAAGGGTGCAAGACTTGGCATTGAAGGAGTACGTTGGGCAGCTTGTCAACGACATTATTGTATTTCATAAGACATGCTCCCCTGCTTTTGCCGAGAACTTCTTGAAGTTGAGGGCACTAACAAAGGTTGGGCCCTTCAAGACCATCCCGACCAACTCCAGCCTAGAGAAAGTAGTGTTGCTTTGACGTTCGAAGCTACTCTACTTATTCACGAGTACTAGGTCTTGCCCACTTTTCTCCATGGTGGCCCGTGGCATGGTTGCCAGTGTTGAAGACCCCACTGTCATTAGACAGGAACTATTGGGGCAAAATGTATTGTTTCCTATGATCAAGAATTGCTCTGACCATGGGGAGCCTAGCTCGAAGAAGCCTAGGAGAGAATAGATGTACTTATTGCCTATTGATATCGCATTAGTGATGTACTGCACTTTGTAATCTTCTCTTCAGGTAATGAAAACCGATGTTTGTTGGATTCGCGTGCAATATAGTTTGTGATACGTGTCATTTACTGTTGTTTTTTACTTGAATGTTACGTTTATTTGTCGAATTTATACGTAACACGATTCGTACCCTAAATTTAATACACAGTGCTTTATCGAATTCGTGCGCAACATGTATTTGTTCGAACGCATGTAACGATAACTCAACGATGTAAATAAAATAAATATCAAGTGACTAAACAAAAATAAGACATGCCAAAAACTTTGTATTTGTATTAATAACAATTTTACATGGGGTACAACCAAGGCTTTACAAAATGTCTTCAGAAGCTACATTCCATGTGCTTTTGAGTTGTACACCTCTATCCTTGCTGACCTCCACGAGGACTATCTTTCCATTGCCGAAAGAACCTGACTATCCGCAGATCCCTGTCAGTGACGGTGACCCTCCTTGCATGCACCGCTGCATAGACTGAGTCTCCAAATAAGTCTATGAGGTAGGCTTCAGCAGCTTCTTGTAGTGTGAGGAGGGCCTGGGCAGTCCAGTGATCCGGTTGTTTCACGCGTGCTGCATCTAGAAACTAGGTCCTGTTGTTCCTGATCAGTATGCCCTCCATGATCTCCCGCACCAACTTCTGGAATGGAGCCTTTGGTATCAGGAGGTGAGTGGTCTTCTGGTAGTGGCGGATCTCGCGAAGAGCCACTGTGCCTGGCTTCCATCGACGCTTGCGATGCTGGCGTCGTGGTGGTGGTGGTGGAGCTAGAGGACGTGGCTACCGTATGGAATTTCCAGGGGGGTATCTCCGGGCCACTTGCTTGGTGCGTACCATGTCTTCTAGGAGAGAGAACTCAGAACTCAAAAGTGAAATGTGTAAAATGAGGTGAAACTTTAAACTTATAGCCAAACTTTTCAAAAACCCTAAAATTTTAATTAATGAATCCACGCTTTGGAAACATATCACCAGTGCTCCGATTCACATGAAATTTTACCTGTAGGCTCCTCAAGGACACATCAACCACCCAAATTTTTTTTGGCCCCAACAGAAGCCTCTGGATCACCTGTTCGGAGGCTCGCATCTGGGGCCCTGAATCTCTAGATTCAGGGCCCGAGACGCGAGCCTCCGAACAGGTGACGCAGAGGCTTCTGATGGGGCCAAATTTTTAATATAAATGAGTTTTTCTAATGCCCAGCATGAGGGTGAAGTTTCACCAGATTCCGATTTATAAATCTGACGGTTCAATCTTTTTTTAAAAATGCGTTAACTACATTATACTGCACTGATAATGTATTGTCAACCTCGCAACTGTAGATTAAATGTACTAATAATGAGTGTGCGCAACTGCAGATTAAATGTATTGTCAACCTCGCAATGCGAAACATTGGAAACTTAAAAATTAACAAAAAATAAATCATGGGTAAAATGGAATATCGCATATCGGATATATTGTTGCCAAACCACTAAATATTGTAAGGATATAGTGCATCGGCCCATGTACAACCGATCACCGATGTGTACGTGGTTGCACATTGAATTTATCCTCAACAAAACTACTTACAAAATTGGAAACTTGAAAATTCACACAATGCAAAACATGGTCAAAATAGAATATCACATATTGGATTTAGCATTACGAAACTATGAAATACATGGTAGATAGTGCATCGCACCAAGTACAACTAGAGCTAGGGAAAATTTAGCTCCATTTTGCAGGCCACTACTATCAAATACTTGAAGGTCTACTGGAAAGATAACCCAAAACTAAGCTCCTTACAATCTACAACCAAACCTGAGCTAAAAACATAGATCCAATTACAAGGTAGCTTCTCAAAGCATATTGTTGACATTAAGATTAAATGCATCCTTGTTATTGCGGATCCTGCGAACAAGAACCAGATCTATGGGCTTAATAGTGATACGTCGGGCATGAATGGCTAAAAGTTGACCATCACTCATTAGATCAATCAAGTAGCTTTGAGCTGCTTCTTGGAGAGCAAGCAAGGCTTGGCTTGACCATAGCCCCACATTCCTTGCCTGGTTCCTCGAAAAGAACTTGTGATGATGCCCTGACTGTAGATCTTGCAGTATTTCTTGCACCAACCTAGAGAATGGTGCCTTAGGAATAATCAAGTTGGCACTCTTCTGGAATTTCCTTATCTCGCGTAGCGCAGCTGTGCCTGGTCTCCATCTTCGCTTTTTATGTGTTGGAGGGCGTGTATTACGAGCTGGAGCAGTAGTGGGAGGTGGAGCAGCTAGAGCATGTGGACCACCATTTCTAGACAATGGCGAACCATCATTATCGACCACACTAGGGCCACCATTGTTGGCCACAGTAGCGCCACCATTATTGGTTGTAGTAGGGCCACCGTTATCGGTCACTAGGGGATCTTTGTCACTCACAATATGCTCACTAGATTCGAAAGAGTGTTGAGATCTTGCTCTCGCAGGTGCCTTTTTGAAAGGAAGCTTGGAACGTGCCATGGCTGTGATGATGAAGGATAGAAAGGTGGAGGGTAGAGTGAAGAGCAATGGGAAAAAATGAAAGGAGAGACGACTTAAATACGGAACTTTCAAACTTACTGTGGTGTAAATGAATTTTAAATTTATCATTTCATTTCATTTCTCCATCCCATCCCTACCTCTCTCTATCTCCTGACACCCCCCTCATGCCCCCCCTCTCTCTAGGCCAGTGAATGTTCCAATGTTTGGAATTTTTATATCTTTGTCTTAGGATTTCAAAATCGACTTTTCATAATTAAAAAACAAAGTTTGAAATTGACTTTGAAAAACATAGTGACAAACCTTTGAAATTAAAAAGAAAATTTATAAGACATCTCATGTTAGAGATATGAGTATTGATGTGTCATATCCTTGGGACTTGTGCTCTCTTGTGGACTCTAAATGCATCAAAATTATTATCTTTATCTAGGTCTCGATTTTTTGCCATCTCTCTGTTGGGTTGCCAACCATTCTGCGTGCCGTTGTCTAGCTGTGCTATTTTCATATCTTGCTTTTCTCACTTCATATATTGCCCTACTTATAGATTCTGCTTGAGATGTTTTGGACTTCTTTTCTTTTTCCTCGTATCGTATCTCTAGTCTCCTATACCACCATTGGAATAATTGCCTCATAGAATTGGAATCATTGATGCCACCTCCATGATCAGTTGCCTTTTGAAAAGCACAGCGAGCTTGCCAGTGAGATCTTTCCATGCCTTGAGTTGACCATATTGCCAAACTTCCTTGATCTGCAAAGTATGGACCATGTGCTTCAAGTATATGCTGCACAAGAAAAGAGATTAGAAACACAAAGTAATTCGAAATGATGATTTTTTTTTGCAATGGTGATAATACTGACCATGTAGTGTGTTATGCTATTTGTAGTCCATGCCTCCACCATGGACTTATGAAATTTAGTAGTTGTCTCTTTAAATGCATTGGCATCACCATCCATAAACCTCAACTTCTGTAAGAGAGCTGCTAATATATCTAGGTGTATCCACACTTTTGCCTTCGCAATCCTCGTTCATCCCCCATTGCTCCAATCTGAAACAGCAAGGTGCAACTTTTTCCATACTTCGTACTTCTCTGGTTGTTTTACTAGTATATTGCCTTCCTCATCTCGAGGTGGAGATAAAAACTTCCTAGCCTTGGGTCCGCCAAAGCATGGTTTACAAGGAACATTTCCACTCTTCCCCGATTTTTTCTCGTCCTTTTTTATTTCTACTTGGCCTCCGTGCAATCCAACTTCAGAGAGGACTTGTTCTACCTTCTTGCATGTAGCATCAGATTCTGACACGGGTTGCATCTTGTATGCAAAGCATATATATTCATATACTAGCTTCTCAATTATTCTAACCAAACAATGCAATGTGCAAAGTGAACCCTTGTTAGTGGTATTTCCAAAATAGGACGCCAGTTTGGATCCACTAGAATTAGCATTCCATTTCTCATGACTTTCTGATCACGTGTCGGAGCACCCTGTTGTCCTCCCTTGGCAAGCCATTCTTTCTTTCCATCTTTCCCTTTCTTCCTAGTTTGCATGCAGTATATGCACGGAAATTTTGCATTTGCTGGATTTGATAAACCAAACATACACTTCAATGTTTTTAAATCACCTGCAAGATGCCATTCAACTTGATAGTCCCCAAACCCCTCAATGTGTAAAACTGCTCCATTATTTTGATGTTGAATAATGCTGGGTATATTAGTGAGGTTAAAAAAAACTTTAAGTACTTCATGGTCCTCGTTTGGTACTTCAAATGCTGCAAGCCACCATATTTCATTCTCCGATTGTACACTGAAGTATAAAGGATGTTTTTCATCAATGTTGGGATCCAATGCTCAATTCATAAGTGTTATACTCACACGCTCAAGTTTTTGACCCTTGATAATCTCACTCTCATCAAGTTTGAGGACAAACTTAAGCTTGCCTCTACATTCTTCCATAGACATATTGTAGAACTTGACCATAGCAATCTGAACCCTACATATATCCAATACAAAGTTGTTGGATGCATTCAATACAAAGGCAACTTCTTTGGAACCATACTTCAATATGTGTGTGTGTTCCAGATGCGTAGGCTCACCAATTAATTCTAAAACTTTCTCATTTAGTTGTTTTCGAGCCTTCTTCACGTGAAATGGTTTTGGCAGAGGCATTACTCGCTTAGTATTGAAGACTTGCTTAAAACTTGTATCCAATTGTTGATAGAGCATACTATATGACTCAGAACTCATTCCCACCTTGTCACATAATCCCTGAGCATCTGTAGCAGTAAACAAGTTGCTCACATCCCTAAGATGTTCACTAGCAACACCATCCACAATGTCCCTGAATTTACGATTTTCCAATGCATTTTTGACCATATCCTTGCTAAGGACTTTGGCAATAGTATCATTCTCTGCATGAGGAAACATATTTCTCATTGTGGTAGATTGAGCATATATCCGTCTATGATATTGTCCACTTCCTTTGGCTAATTGGCCAATTGGTTTAACGGATTGGATGCGCCGATGTGCCTCTTTGGTTTTTAAAGTGGGCCCAATCTCCAAAGTTTTTGTGAGCTTCCTCTCTATGTTTCGATTCTCCTTCTCCAAGTCATTGACTTTAGACTGTAACTCCATATTCTGCACGTGTGTAGCATGCATAGCATCTTCAATGACAGACATTGCTTGTTGTAGGTTCTAGTTCTCTCTATCCTTCTCAGCCAATAATCTATCCTTTTCCATCAAAGACTGCATATTCCCTTGTAATCTTGTCTGCATATTTGTCAAGGTTAGATGAGCCCCTACTGATCCTTGTGTGACAAGTCTGCATGTGTATCCATACAATCCTTCATTGCCTTCACAAGCAAACTTTACAAATGATGTAAGCCCTTCAAATTGTGGGAGAGAGAGACTCTTTAATGCCCTCTTTAATGCCCTCATGACTCTTTAATGCTTAAGGACTGAACAACAACTGTGAAGAATAATAACATCACAAAGATTAAAAAAATAAAGATACCTCCATTATCACTGGATTGCTTGTAGTATAGACTGTTGAAGACAGAGATTTCTTACTGCATATTTCTGAAGAGGAAGATGGCTTGTAGCAAGGTAGATTGTGTTGTAGATAGAGATTCTTTGATTTCAACAAATGGTATCAAAACTACTCCTCAATGCTGCTTCAGAAGAACTCATATGCAAGAAACCATATTCTGGAGGGAAAGAGAAGAATGCACAAAATTTGGGACAAAACTAAAGCTTTCCGAGGGAATGAAAAAATGCCCAGAAATAGGTATCTACTTGTCCAAAAAACATGAAAATTTACAAGGAAACTCTCGAGTCTCTGGGTAAAAAATAATCTTAAAATATGATGTGTACGTCATTTTATATCGTTTTTTAACTTTCGCCCTTTTAAGAAGCGAGATGAGAATGATTGAAAAGTCATGAGGGCACCAAAGAGGGCATTAAAGAGTCATGAGGGCATTAAAGAATGATTGGCTGCATTTTTAGAAAAAATAGAATTGTATTTTTTTAGTTATGAGGATTTTGAGAAAAAGTGACCTTATCCTGCAGTTTGGGAATAAAATAATAGGTGAAATCTATTGAAAACACAAAAACGAGATTTACTTGATTGTACAAGATCTCTTTTTATAATATTATTTTGGAATCTCTTTTTAAAGAGAGAGAGGTGAGAGAAACCCCTTAAGGGGCAAAAAAGAGAGTCCATATTTCTCCTAATGTATTTGGCCAATTGATCCTTAGGGTAAGAACCCTAGATTGTCCTTGCATAGGCGTTCAGCTAACCCTAACATTCTGTGAATGTGGGTAGGACCTTTGAGGTCGAAAATATTAAGTGGATTTCCCAAGTGCAATACTAGGCAGAATTTCATCGCAACTTAACTCTACCTAGCGCATTGAGGCAATCATCATTTGAGTACCACCATTACAAGCGATTTACCTAATTGATCTAATTGTCTTGTGACAAGAGGTGACCTTTCCTTAGAGATGCAAATAGGTTTTCCTAAATGTAATATTTCCGCTAATATTAAGGAGCTTTGATCACCACATTCCCACCAAGAAACATATGCAAGGTTATCTCCCACATCGTAAATATTGGCGGCTAAATCTTTACCCCACACGTGGAACAATAAGCCATCTGCATTGTGCAATTGAGGCCAAGGTTTAAGACCATAAAGACGTGGAAGAACACCCTTTTTGAAGGGGCAATTGGGATAATGATGAAATTTAGGAATTTTTTTTACTAATTATCCCTTCCCCCTGCCGATGCATGGCTGGAGGAGAGGGAGTATGAGAAGAGTTAGTAGATGTGTGGGGAGCTTGTAGAGGTGGAGTGCATGGGGAGAAGGGAGAAGCATGAGGGTTCTAAGTTTGTGGAGTCTCTCCCCCCCCCCCCCCCCCCCTTAGCACTATAAAAACACCCCTTAGCAAAGGGAGGATGAGAGAGGGAGATCGAGTGCTACCATGCTGAAGGACACCGCCTGCTGTGAGAGCACCACGGAATCTGTGCCAGGCTGCCGTTGCAGCCCTTGTAGCCCTTGCTATGACCATCCTCGCCATCAACATCATAATCCCCCTTTTTTTGTCCTCATAACTCTCCCAATCATCACCCCTCCTTCATCCCATGTGGTTCTGGGAGACATAAGCTCTTTAGAAGCTTCTAAAGGCAAGGGCCTTAAGCCTTGTGCACACGGTCCTTACCCGGGTCTTAAAAACCCACACCTTATAAAGGGTACTCTTGCGTAAGGGAGAAGCGGACATTTTTCGAGGCTGTTTACCAAGCTTGGAGGGAATTCGCAGACCACGTAAGGGCAAAGGCAAACCCAGAGTCCAAACACACTACGTCTACGATGGCTCCCAAGAAGATTCAAGGCGCACCCGCGGGAGGTTCTTCCCCAAACTTACATGTGGACATCCCCACGAGCTCTCAAGCCCAAGTTCCACGAATTTAATTCCACATAAATAAATTCTTTAAGCACGCTTAATTCCATAGGGATAATACATTTTACACTATCGTTAATTCACGTGGTAGTGATAAAAGTACATATGAGAAATTATCTCTTTGAACGATGGACAAGGGTTGGTGCATGTCATGAAATTGGATTGTTTGCATTTCCAAAAATTGTGAACATAAACTACTTGTCCATCTTAGGAGCTTAGCTGCATGTTTCTTTTTTGTGCACTTCAAAAGTAACAAGCCTACGCACATATTGCTTAGAGTTAAACGTTGAAATTGTTAAGTGCATCCTTGATTGGCTGTGTAAGAACAAGAGTATCTTGCATTTACTCAATAACTTTCTTGTTATGACTCGCATGGAAAGAATTGTTAACGTCCGTTGCATAGCATGAAAATGAAACAATGGACATTGCATGTTGCATGTGAGGACACTTGTGGAATAGATTAAGGTTGCATGCTACATAATCGTCTTGCATGAACCTCATTAACAATGTTATATCTAGAAAAGGGTTTCATGTTACATATTCATCATGCGAAAAATTCACTTCATCAAGAGTTGCATTTAGGAAAGGTTGCATGGCTTATCAAAAGCATGAAATTCAAATGCTTAGACAAAAGGATTGTAGGCATAGTTCCTTGATGTAAATCCTCGTAGGTCTCATGCAAAATGTTCTCCAAATTATCATGTGCAATGACTTTAGCGAGAAAAGTTAGGGATATTGCAAACCTTTTGGTGTGTAGAAGTAATGAATTGCATGTTTACATGTATTGTGATGTCTTGAAACTATTTACATCCTTAGAACAAGTTTAGCATATCTAGGAAAGGATCGTCCTTGTCGCAAGACAAGTAGGACAATTTACCCAAATCACTTGTAATATTATAACCATTAGGGATTCGTATAGGCATAACTAATCGATATGATAAACACCTCAGGTACTAGCTAGGGCTTGGAACGTTAGAAATACAGCCTAGTGGAGGGGAGCTTCAAGCTCTACCCCAAGACCTACGGACTACTTATTGCTCAAGTGTTTCGAACCAAGCAACCATGGCTATCTCTCACATAGCCGACGCGCAATGCCTACCTTACGGGTGTAGTGAGCTCACCTTGATGCTCGATCGAGTACCCTCCTCTTTCTTGCACACCGGTAGCTCCACGATCCTTGAGGCAAGCTCAAGCAACCTCAATCCCTCTCCCATGAGCTTCATTCTCCATAGCCATGCACGAGACAAGAGAAGAGAAGAGAGGAGGAGAAGATGAAGAGAGAAGATGGAGAGCTTCTTCTCCAAGATCCCTCACTCTCACACAATCACTCCCTCACACTCTCTCAATCCCTCTCTCAAGCACAAGCGAGAAGGCAAGAAACAAGAGAAGAAGAAGAAGAAGATTTTGCCACACACAAGAATGAGCTTCTCATTCACTTTTCAACTTTATATACATGCCCTAATTTCCATGGGCAGTCATCCCCCTTTTTTACATGGCCGGCCATTAGCCTAGGCCCCTTTTCTCATTGTCCTTCTATCTTCCGAGCTTCCTTTCCACCGCGTGTCTACATTTACAAATTGCACGGGTGAGAGCCCGACGCTCTTTTACAAGATTTTAGGGTGCGCCTTTTTATTTTAAAATGCGCCTTTCCCCTTTTGCATTTGCCTTGAACACAATATTAGTGAGTTTGGGAATCTCCCAATTCCCATTTTTTGTAAACTAAAAAGGAGGCACCCGGATAACATGCCCATAAGTTTCTCAAAACTATATGATGTGACCTATCATTGAAAAGCGCTTGAAAAATGGAATCTTTTGAGCTACAAAGTGCTCAATTTGGAGTTAAAGTGTTCAAGTTATGACAAATCCAAAGATTTGACCACGTGTCCCAAACTTATGGAAAATTCCCATATTCCCCAATATGGTGTTCTTGGACTTTTAAGGTTGCCCTTGCGCTTTTGGCCTTTTCTCCTCTTCTTTCTTCAGTCGGGCTACCTTTTTTCCACCTTTTCCCTGCGTCTTTTCCACTTTCTTTTGCTTTCTTCGTGTTGGGGTTAACATTACCCCCTCCTAGACGAGTGCCAGTCCCATGGCACTGTGGTGGGAAGTAGTGGGATAGATGATGCTATTGCTAGGTGGAACTGGTGGGTAGATGACATTGAGGCTTGTGAATGAGAGGTGATGGAGTTTGATGACAATGACCAGGAGAGATTCCGACGTGCTTTAAGCTTCCTAAAGATTCTCGGCATCTTCCACACTGTTTTGGCGCCCCTATGGAGCCGGTCGTCTTTTGAGTATCCGAAACGCTTGAAGTAATAACAAATCCCTTAGGAGGATGGTATTGGAGGGATTTATTCTCGAGAGACCCCCCCTGAATGCTATTTGCCTTGAAAAGTCGTGGCCTGGGCTGAAAACCCTTGTCTGGGAGTAGAGGATGTTCAGTTTTGAGTTGAAAGTCTTCAGGCTTGTGGTATCAATAAGCGATCCGTAGATCTTGAGGCGGTGGGCATGGATCATCAGACGATGAGGTTCCAAGATCTATGCCAATGGCAACCCATCACGGGGTTTTCCTTCTACTTGATTTGGTTCAGTCATGGCAGCCATCAGTAGGTGGATGATTGGCAACATGAGATCTATTGAGCCATTTAAACCTTCGCAGCGAAGCGCCTGAAGTTGCGGTAATGTGGTAATTTCCGACTCCTGGAAAAATTCATTGTCATTGGAGGATGTAGTAGATGATCTCCTTTAACCAAGTAGCCTGTTCTTGAAACATGAACATAACCTGCAAAAAAGTGGTAAACTTCCTAGGGGGTGTGTCTGTCTCACTGTGTAGTGCATGGTGCCCATGCCAGTGGAACTGGGAGATGGGTCTAACCTTGGGCAAGCCCTTAGTAATGTCCCACACTTAAGGACCCACTTCGTGTGGCATTGGAGGTGCGGTGCAAAACTTAGGGTGACAGGTCTGAAAGTCCTGCCTTTGATGTGCCCTAAGTGTGAAGTGGGGGAGGGGCTAGAGAGGACTCTAGATGCAGTGAGTGTGGTGCACAATAATAGTGAAGGAAGACTGCAAGCTTTTTTTTTTTTGGCAGAGAGTATATTGGGCAAGGTATGCGGCACCTATTTAGTCACGGGGCGGTCGCAAGCATTGTGACAAAAATGCGCGACTTTGTAGGTATTCTTTAATGCCGGCTTTAGCTCTTAGAGGAGTGGTGGAAAAAAAGGGGTGATTACACCTTGTAAAACGGGTGTCACTCATATTTTCTAATAGCTCTAAGCAGAAGGCAGGGAGGAGAGTAGCGCGCATCATCAACCGCGTCATGGCTCTACTATCTATTCCTAGGTAAATGTCAAAAAAGAGTGGGGGGAGATAGGCTTCCTCTGCTGCAAGTTTCTAGAGTAGCAGGAATTTGAGAAGTCGGAGGTAATTACAAGTGGTTAAGAATGAGGGATCGGGGCAGGGAGAGAAGTCTACAAGAAAATGATTTATGGAGGGAAGTATATCTTCTACCCTTAATACTAAGCACTCCTTTGGGATTCTAGCATTTACGTTATAGATTTTCAGGAAGTCAAAATCCCCATGTAAATCTCTGTCGTAGTCCACTCCATGCCTACGAGGGTAGGGCATGTAGATGGGATCGTTACGCTCTTCGGGGAAGGAGCTACAAAATGCGGTCCAAGCATCAAAATTGGTGTCCCAAATCCTCCTCCACCATTTCGGCTGTGCCTCGTAGCCTTGGATGGATTTGGGAACCAGATTGACCTTCTCTTCCCACTACTCTCGTGGCTCTTGTCTCCACTAGTCATTATCATGCTTCTTTCTTCCATCCATCTGTTTGCGAGTTTGTTAGCCAGATCTTTGATCTTGGCTACGACTCCTAAAGACAGGGCCCGGTCCAGGTAGCGTGGAAAAGCGAATGAAAGCTCAAATGGCCTCTTATGTAGCTCTCTCTAGTGCCAGATGACCAAGTCCTGGAGCCAATCTATAGGATGTGTATCATTTCTCAGTGGCATGGGCTCCTCACGGAGTTGTCGTGGAAGTATGCATGCTCGGCATTGGGCCTCCTCCGCTAACTCTTGCCTCCTTCTCCTTGCTGCAATTATGTGTTCAGGTAGCGCGGCATCGGCAGGTTCCTCCTGTGGGATCTCGGGTTGAGGCGGACTCGGCATCCTTTGTGGCTCTTCATCATCATCTTGCTCGAAGTCCGGGCCCTTTTTGACATTTTGCTCAACCACAGGAGGAATGACTGGTGGTGGTGGCGGTGGCTACTCCTGCTCCTGAAAACCTAACTCCTTGAGCTCCGCACTGGAAAGGCCCGTACAGCGCAGGTAGTAGAATTGTTGCTCTTTAATTATTCCTGTACTTGTTGGAAGCTCCCGCTCTTGAAGACCGCATTTTAGAGCCCGGGTGGTTAGCTCCAACTTTCTTTTTACCTGTTCCACTGTACCATCGCCCTCAACTTGCGTCACGTGGAGCACCATGTTGAGGAAAGCCTATCGCTGGGTCTTTGTGGTTATCTCTACAGCCTCAACCCTAGCTTCGGCAAGAATTCTTTTGCACTCTGCCAACACCAAGCGCTCAGTTAAGTCCCTTACCCTATCAAAGTTTTTCCTTTCCCACTCCATGGCTCTCTCCTCCATCCTTTTCCTTTGTTCCTCCAATTAGCTCGCCAAGGTGGTTACTATCTGTTGCTGCTCATTTGATAAGAACCATAACTGGTTTCTTTCTCTTAGTTTCTGAGCGAGCTGTTCTTCAGCGATCCCTCTTGCTTGATCAACAATGTTGAGCCTGTGGTGCGCTTCGGCCAGGATTTCTGATTTCTCTTGTACCAACTGTTCTTAGCTCTGGATTTCAATGTGAGGAATAGCCTTTTTTGATTAAAGGTCATGGCCATGAGGGCTTCCACGTCTTCCAGGGAGGTCTCCAGTGCATCTTGCAATCTCTGCACTTCATCGTGTAGCCATTTTGCTTCAGCTGCTAAGACTCCCGGCCCTTCATTTTTTAGGAATTTGATTTTTCTTATTAACCTGTTGTGTTCTTCTTGCTCCTGCCATGACTAGGGCTCCGTGGCATGTTCTTGTGGAATAGTGGCTTCGCCTTCCTGAACCTCCCAGTAGAGCTTTTCCACTTGGGCAACCCTTTGCTGTAGATCACTATATTACTGCATCAGTAGTTTTAGGTTCCTTTGTTCCGCCACCAAGCTCTGCTCCTCGTCTTCCAACCTTTGTCTAAGGCGGCTTTCATTGTTTTGGGCTTCCTTCGTTTTTTCCGCTAGCTGGTCCTGCAGGGCCTTTATTTTTCTCCATCATGTTGGCTTCCTGCCTTGAGACCTCTAGCCTGAGGGCTACTAACGTCTCCTTTTCTTTCTCTAGTTCCAGCAGGGCCACCTTCTCTTCTTTTTCCTTGTCCAGTTGTGTCAGTAACTCGGCCACATATGCGTCATAGTCTGTGGCAGGTATGGGAGTATTGGGCGTGGTGGTCGATGCATCTAGCCTTTGTCATTTGGGGTCTTGCCATGACTCTGCATCTGCGGTGGTGGGCCTTTTCAATCTAGTTTCAGGGACGATTTCGGCCACCTTGCTTACGAGCATCTGCACCATGGTCATGAGCTGTGCCGTGTCGAGGGGAGGCATGGGTTGTGCAGTAGTTGCAGTCGTAGTTTCAGCCGTTGTCGGCACAAAGGAGGGAGGGAGTGGATGTAGGAGGGACTTGCCCTTGCCTACGACCACTGGTGTTGCTTCCACACTTGCGTTGGCTTCGGGTTTATGGCCAAGGCTTGCGGGTTTGAGTTCTCCACCCCCATGGGTCTCTTTCACCGACCTTTGTGTAGCTTTCGCCAGTTCGGCCAGTTCCTTTAGTCACTGCTCCTAGGCTTCTTCCTCCGCCCTCCTTTTCGTGTCCTCTTCTGCCTTCTTCGACTCCTCTCCTATTCTGGCAAGCTCCTACTCCTCTTTTCTCCTCCTTTCTTCCTCAGCCCTTCGAGACTCTTTTTGAGCCCTTTTGATGTCAGGCCATTCTTTCTTACTTAATTTCTCTTTCTTCTCCTTCTGTCTCCTATCACTTTTGCTTCATTCTTTGGGTTTGTACACTCGTGGAGGCGGCACCTCCTGCTCTCTCTTATCGCTTACTGTTCTTTCGCTTGATTCCCCTCCTTCGTGGTGAGGCGGGCTTTGATGCGCAGCTTCCACCTCCATGACGCCCTCATTCTTTATTGCTTCGTCTATGATGGCTGTCAGGATGCCCCTGTATCTTATCGTAGCTGCCTTTGATGCAGGTTTCTTCCTTGCGGAGCGCACGGTGGAGGCAGGGGATTCTCCTCCTGCTGGTGCTTCCGCCAGAGTAAGGAGGGCAGCTGAACTTTGAATGGTCTTCTGTAGGAATCCATTCTAGTCTATCTCTTCAGGAACTCCTGCTGCTATGCTATCCAATAGTGGGACCCCAATCCTGTTCATTAGCGCATGGTACCGTTGGCCCAAGAAGAGGGTATGGATTATCTTTGCTTGTAATTTCACCGCTGGGTCCGGGATGTCAGCCAAGTTGATTCCATCCACGGTATGCACCGATTTTTTTTTCACCCCTAGCATGGTGTAAACATCTCGTCTTGGCCGTCTTTCTTTCTTGGGTAGAAGCCCCAGGGCCTTCTCTATGATTGTTGCATTGAGGGGCACTTCGATTCTTCTTTCCTGCTCCCCTGTCCTTACTGTGACGGTGCCACAGTTCTTGCTTTTGTCGAAGTTCCTTAGGAAATCCACGCACATGCTGTAATCCACAGCCCACCCCACCTTTTCCACGTACTTGTGGAGGTGGCATCTGTCCACCAAGTCTTTGATCGCGTGTTGAGTGTTGAAATGACTTGTTTTTTGGCTGATTTTTGTTGTTTTTGAGAGCTGAATGGTTGATTTTATGAGATGATTGATTGGTTTGAAAGTGGTTTGAGAGTGTTTTGGATGATATTGATTGTGTTTTGGAAGTTCATGATGTTTATTAGTGGAGATATGAGGTTCTGTGATGTCCTGATAAGTTCTGATTGGTTCTGTATACCTTCTGTATAGCTTCTGTTTTGTTCTGTTTGTCTTCTGTATGAAGCATGGATTGATGATTGATGAAGACTGAGATCTTGTGAAAGCTTATTGAATGGTTTTTGAGAGTTTGGAATGGTTTGAGTATGAGTTATGAGGTTTTGATGACCTTCTGTAACCTTCTGTAGGTCTTCTGTAGAGCGTTTGTCTCTGTACTGTCTCTGTACTGTAGCTGTTCTGTTACTGTACTGTGACTGTTTTGTATGCTTCTGTATGTGTTCTGATGGATGACAGTGTATCTGGGAAAAGTTTTCTGGCCTTGGAAGTCAGAGATAGTCAATTCTACCAAGACAGAGTGATTATATGTGAGAGATTGAGAGAGAAGACTATGAAGATATTGAAGATGAATACTATGTGATGTATTTCCATTCAAAGATGGCGTATTCCTTTTCTTTCTTTATTATATTGATGGATTTTGTGAAGATATTGAAGAATATGGTTGATTCTATCAAATCCGTGGGAGATCTACATGATGTTGCATGAAGATTTATTGTGCCTGGTGTTCTTTTCTTCATTGTGATCATATAAAACCTAATAAAAAATCTTGTTGATGTTACAAGATAGATTTTCTTGCAAGAGAATTCGCTTTTCCTTGGTGTTCCTCTTGGGGCTCCATGTTTTTGGTGCGCAGCCGGGGAAACGTGCCATCAACAAGCACCAGAAGAGGCTGAAAATAAAGGAATTGGCATTGCCAAGAAGAGAAGAATTCAATGGATGTTTGTAAAGTTCCTTCTTCCACTGAAGACCTAGAGTTTCTCATAATCAAATCCACTTTCCACAATAAGTTCATCCCACAATGGTGGAAACACATAACCATCATGATGCATGCTCTATGTGGTGGACAGTTTCCTCTTCCTGTTGAAGCAGCAGAAACTTGCATCTTGGTGGCAAACTGTTTGGGAACAAACTGAAGAGCATAAACAGAGAGAATGACCATCCATGGAAGATTTGGCATTCATTGAGAAGTTTCCAGACATCATCAAGTGGGAGATTTTGAAGAAGCTTCAGGAGTCTTGGTCTGTGGAGGTTCACAGAGACAAGAAGGAAAAGAGTTGGAATTTGTTCGTGGATGCTCAACAGCAAGATACATGGGATGCTTGGTGCACTGATAATCTTCTGTTTGTTCAATTAGCAACCCACTAGAAGTTGGTAGACATAGTGTTCTTTACAACATACACTATTGAAACCATCAGAAGTTGGCATTACTATGATGATGGCACCACCACAATGCTCAGACGTATGCATTTTGACACCTTCAGAACCGAATACCTTCCTCTGTGCAGTGGCATGAAAGTAGAATTCAGAGACGTTGAAAAGGAAGAAGTAGAAGAAATGTTGGCAAGAGAGTCCTCCAGATACTGAAGCCTTCTGTTAACCCTCTGTGGAGCACTAACAACATAGTGGAGCCAACCCCCTGATGAATGACGCAATAAAGAGGCAAGCGTTAGAACGAGTCCAGAGGTACGTGAGAAGAGAGAAAGCAAAAATCAAAGCTGAGAACGAGCTCGCAGCAGAAGCCACCTTTGACGCCCTTGCAGAACTCTTTACAGAAGTCCCAATGGTACATCAAGTCCTTCCTCCTCCTGGAGGTCCACTTCCAAGCCAGATCCGTCCTGGAAATATTGATGACAGGCCAGCGAATGTAGTTCCATTGCCAGTTTTTAAGGGAGAGTACAATGAAGACCCCGATCTTCATGTAGCAGAGTTTATGGTAGCATGTGTGGCTAACAATGCTTGAACCCCTGAGCATTGGTTAGCAATATTCTCCGCCACTTTCAAGGGCTCGGCATTTCAATGGTATGAGAGACAAGCAGTAGGAACTTTTGGCACATGGGACGACCTGAAGTTGGCCTTCCTCACTAAATTCAAGCGTGAAGGTTTTGAAGAGCGGATGCGAGAGGAATTTATGAATTTAAGTCAGTCCTCTGGAGAAAGATTAGAAGCTTATGTCTCACGAATGGAATCCATCTTGAAGAGATGGACTAACCATAATCTAGATGATGGCATTTAGAAGGGGGTGTTTCTCAGAGGATTACAACCAGAAGTTCGTAAGTTTGTGGAGCTGCAAAGACCAGCCACGCTACAAGCTGCAAACAGAAGGTGCAAGACTGTACGACGAAGTGGAAGCTAGATTGGCAATGAATCCAGGAAGAGGAGTCCTACCTCCTCTGATGCTAGGAATGATGTACCCACCAAATGCAGTCCCAGGGACAGTCCCCTACCCCTACCAACAGATGCCCCCAGTATCACAGTACAGTGCACCAAATCCACAGTGGCCACAATCAATGTCTCAAATGATGGTTCAATCACAACACCAATGGTCCCAACCAATTTCCCCAATGCCAAATCAGCAGCAACAGTGGAACCCTACTAACTGGAGCCAACAGCCAACAGTTCAAACAGAAGCTCTGAATCAGAATCAGAACAGAGACCCTTCTGCACCAGCCCAACCTGTTTATGCAGTGATTACAGAGACTCCTCAAAACCCTACTGCCAGTACCTCAGGAGGAGAAAGCTTGAAGAATTACTTATCCAACTCAGTTGCAAATATAAAAAAGGAGTTGATGGATGTGATTACAGAGCAGCTACATACGCTGAAAGTGAATAGCGCTAGCATATCCAATGTTGCAGTAGCAGGAAGAGATGTGATGCGGTCAAATACTTGGTGTGGTAAGTGTCATCAAGCAGGTCATTTAGCCACTGAATGTACACGAAAACCAACCATCCCTGGAGTTTTCTGTTCCTACTATTTGCGGAAGAACCATACAGAGGACATTTGCTCTTTGAAGGAGATGCATGATAGGAGAAGAAAGGAAGAAGACACAAGATTCAACTTGCTGGAATCCAAAATGATAACACAGGATATTGGACCCAAGCCTAGAGAGTTTGGTCCTAATTTCGGACCCAGAAGATTTCCTTCTCAAAGTTACAGAGGAAGACAGTCTGGCGGTGGTCAGAGATCAGAAGTGGAGTGTTACAGATGCGGAGAAAAGGGACACATTTCACCAAATTGTCCAAATCCCAGAAGGTCAGTAGATTACAAGCCCTTATGCAGTCAATGCAAAGGAGAAGGCCACACTGCAAAAGACTGTTCAAGCCCAGCCCCAGTGAAAAACAGTGCTACTGATAGTCCGGTGCCAAAGCCCAAGAGCCTACCTCCAATTTAGTGGAATTGGAAGCTGCTACCATCACACGTGCAAAGAAGGAGGAACGACCTATCCAGAAAGAAAATAATCCTCCTGCCAGAACAGTGAAGCTCAATCTTCCACTAGAAGAACAGAATAGAACAAAGCCTGACAGTGCCGTACAGAGCACTACAGTGCCACAGAGAGTCACAGAGACAGTTCCAGAGACAGGACTAGAGGTCCAGGAGATAGAAGAGGAGGAAGTGCCACAAGTGGGAGAAGAATTTCCCATGATACCTCTGTTGGAAGAAAGAAGGAAAATGAAAATGGGAGTTGCCCCATTCCCTAACTGGTTAGAGAAGCCAGTGGATCCTATTAAGGAATACGATCTGGTTAGAGATTTAGATACCTTTAAACCAAACCTCACATTCTGACAATTATTGATGTTGTCTCCCAGTTGCCAAAAAAGGTTCAAAAGTATATTGACAAGAAGACGTGGCTTAAGGATTTCTCCCTCAACAACAACAAAGTCCAACAAAGCTTTAGAGCCTGTAAAAGAAGTGGACGTAGCTAACGCCTTCCTAGATCCGGGTACCCCAGAGACTGGCGAGTGGATAGAAGGCTGCTTCATTGCAAATGCACTCATTGATGGTGGTTCATCAGTGAACATTATGACGGATGTGACAATGAAGGATCTAGGTCTACAAGGTGTGCAACCAACCCAATGGCTCATCAGACTGGCGGATCAGAGCAGAATCAAGCCTTTGGGCATTCTCCCATATGTAAAGACTACAGTGGCTGGAAGAGATTATTGGCTAACCTATCTGGTGGTGAAGCCAAACTCTTATGGTACATCCTACCCTCTATTACTGGGCAGACCATGGCTTTTTGAAGCTAGAGCAAGGACGGATTGGTTCAAAGGAATCTTGACCTTGGGTAGAGGACCCAACAAAGTGGTGCTGAAACTATATGGTTCTCAAAAAGGACATGGATCCACCTCCTTGGAATTATCTTCTGACTCCCCTAATGAGGCTATAGATGGAACATCAACAGTCGAAGATGCTGTCAAATAGATCCTTCCCAAGAAAACAATGGCACGTTCCTTATCAGCGGATACTGTAAGCCGACTCCCAAAAGATGCAAAGCCATTATCAATGGGTGAATACTTCCTACCTGAACTAGGAACGATTTCCAAAATCACTTCTGACAGTGAGATAGAAGCATGGATGTATTGCTCTCCCTGTTACATGGCCATAGCAGAGCCAGACACAGAGGCAGAAGATGAAATAAAGAACCTGTTCTTCTCTTACCGAGCTCCTACAGAGACAGAGACAGAGATAGAGATAGCGCCAGAGACAGAGCCAGAGCCAGAGACAGAGACAGAGACAGAAGAGGATGGCGATGATATGGAAGAAGAAGGTTATGAAAGCGAGACGGAAGAATCTATCCCAACCGAAGAGGTTATATATGAAGAAAAAGTTCCAGAAGCATCAGAAGCAGAAGAGCTCATGCTGTGGGACAGAATGGCGATGATACCATTTGGTCTGGTAAATGGATCTTCTCATATGCAAAATCTTTTTAAGAAATGGATTAAGAATAATAAGCCGTCTTTCAGCAGTGGCTCTTGCCGTCCTCAACCATCCTTGCCAAAGAAAGATCATGATGATGCACCCTGCCAACAAGCACCAGTCTCACAAACCCAATAGGCATCAGAGGGTCCATGTTATGTGACGTTCCTGGACATGTCATCAGAAGAGGAGTCTTCAAGCCAAGAGGTAATTAATCTTGAAACCAAACCTGAAATGGCTCTAATCCCATTCCAACATCTCAATGAGAAACCTAAGTCTCCACAAAAAGAAGAAGTTGGGTCTAGTGGGACATCAGAAGAGGACGTCACTCCCTTGAAGGAGTCGGATCTGTACCCAAAAGCAGTCTGCGGGACCTTCATCCGTGAAGTAGAAGGTGAAAGGCAGTTAACTTTTGTGGATGCAAATGGCACTGAACGCCACTTGAAGGTGGGTAGCAGCCTCCCAGAAGAGGAGTTGTCAACCTTGTACAACTTGTTGAAAGAAAATTTGGACGTGTTTGCATGGTCCTACAAAGACCTAAAGGGGATTGATCCCACAATATGTCAGCATCATATTGACTTGGAGCCTGATGCCAAGCCAGTACGGCAATGATAGAGGCGAATGAACCCGAATTATTCAACATTGGTGAAAGCAGAGCTGCTAAAGCTTCTGGAAGCCGAGTTCATCTATCCAGTGGCAAATAGTGAATGGGTTTCACCCATCGTGGTGGTACCAAAGAAGAATGGCAAGCTTCGTATATATGTGGATTTTCGCAAGCTCAATTCCAAGATGAAGAAGGATCACTTCCCTATCCCTTTCATAGACCAACTGTTGGACACAATGGTAGAACATGAGCTTTATTCCCTTCTGGATGGGTTCAGTGGATATAACCAAGTCTAAATCGCAGAAGAAGACCAATCCAAAACAACCTTCACCACAGAATGGGGGACCTACGCTTACCGAGTGATGCCGTTTGGACTCTGTAATGCCCCTGCTACTTTCCAGCGAGTCATGATGGCCGCATTCCAAAATCATGTGCACAATTTTATTGAGGTATATTTGGATGACTTCTGTGTCTATAGTTTGATCCGTGAACACTAGGAAAATTTGGAATAATGCTTTGACCGATGCCGAGAGTATGGGATTTCCCTCAACCCCGACAAATGCATCTTTGGGGTCTCTTCTGGAGTTCTGTTGGGCCACATTGTCTCTACACAAGGGATATCAAGCAGACCCTACAAAGATCGAAAAGATCGCATCTCTGACAACACCCACCAACCTCAAATAGTTGAGGGGATTCCTAGGCCATGTGGATTACTACAGAAGGTTCATAGCTCATTTTACAACAAAGGCAACCTCCTTGCACAAGCTTTTAAGGAAAGATGCAAAGTTTACTTGGACAGAAGAATGTGACAAAGCCTTCAACACTCTGAAGCAGTGTCTGATTGAGGCACCCATTCTGCAATCTCCTAATTGGACGAAGGAGTTCCATGTACACACTGATGTATCCATTGAAGGCTTAGGTGCAGTTCTATGCCAGAAGGGTTCCTCGAAGTTGGTTCAACCCATCTATTACGCAAGCCGGACAGTCACTGATCCGGACAGTCTGTGACAGAGATGGAGTGCTTGGCAATGGTGTTTGCCCTAGAAAAGTTTCACCATTATCTACTGTCTACCCACTTTAAATTTTATGTGGATCATGAGGCCCTGTCCTTCTTGATGAACAAAGCAGATGTGAAAGGATGAATGATGAGATGGATCCTTCTATTCCAAGAGTTCGACTTTGAGGTGATTACTAAGCCTGGTCGTTCCCGTGTTCTGGCTAATCATCTGTCGCGTATCCCACAGACTGCAAACGAGGAGCAGGATGATCCAGACCTCCCTGATGCTTCCCTATTCCTGGTAGAAACTGTAACCCCTGGTGTGCAGACATTGCCAATCTGCTGGCAACCCAACAGTATCCTCCTGGCATTTCTAGTCGGGAGAGGAAGAAGCTTATGTTAGAATCAGCCCCCTACACCCTGTTAGGCGGTGCACTGTACAAGAAAGGCAAAGATGAAGTGCTCCGAAGATGTGTTGCAGGCAACGAGATTGGGATTTTCTGAAGGCTTTCCA
Organism: Lygodium microphyllum; assembly: GCF_053477565.2. Classification (NCBI taxonomy): domain Eukaryota; kingdom Viridiplantae; phylum Streptophyta; class Polypodiopsida; order Schizaeales; family Lygodiaceae; genus Lygodium; species Lygodium microphyllum. Next base: position 162,127,197 of record NC_141141.1, on the reverse strand, counting down.
TGAAAAGCCATGTGGAGGCCACTTTGCAGGAGAAGCTACAGCCAGGAAGGCTCTGCTCGCAAGATACTGGTGGCCTACCATTCATAAGGATGCCTATGATTACTGTAAAAGATGTGATGCTTGTCAGAGGATGGGGAAACCCATGAAGACAAGTGCCATGCCACTGCAACCTATTCTTCCCTTGAAGCCGTTCGAGAAGTGGGGCATCGATTTCATAGGCCCAATCGATCCTCCTACCCAAAGGAAGCAGAACCGATACATCCTCGTATGTACGAATTATGTCACAAAGTGGTGTAAAGCTAAAGCCCTAAAGAAGGACGATGGTAACAGCATGGCCCTGTTCATGTACGAGAATATCATCACCCGTTTTGGCAGTCCCTTAGAGCTGGTAAGTGACAGAGGCACTCATTTCATTAATAAAGTCATGGAAGAGTTGACAGAGCTGTATAAGATCCGCCATCGCAAGTCCACTCCTTATTACCCCAGAGCCAACGGCCAAGTCGAAGTCACCAATCACATCCTCTGCTCGATTCTGACAAGAACGATTACTGCACATCGTCGTGATTGGGATGATCGACTTATAGAGGCCCTCTAGGCATACAGAACCTCTCATAAAGGAGCAACAAGACAGACACCCTTCCAGCTGGTGTATGGTACAGAAGCTATTTTTCCTGTTGAACTGGAATTACCCTCTTTGAGAGTGGCTATCAAAGAGTATTTGGGGGACGATGATTCACTACAACATCGTCTCCTGCACCTGGAATGTTTGGACAAAACTTGCAGGATGGCTCTAGAATGCATGGAAGCCACGCAAGCCCAACGCAAGGCTTACCATGACAGCTTCATCAAGCACAAGGAGTTCAAAGAAGGTGATTTGGTCCTAGCCTATGATTCACGATTTGGCAAGTTTCCTGGCAAGCTCCAACAGCGGTGGATGGGCCCATATAAGGTACTTGCCATCAACCCTAATGGATCTGTCAAGTGCAGACCGTTGATGCCTCTGATGATCCCTTCCTAATCAATGGATATTGCCTAAAGAAGTACTTCCCTCCTTGGGGATCTTGATAATCACGGTAACCTGATCCTTTCCCCTATTGGCATGGCCCTGTAACTCTTATGATTCTACTTCTGATAGCCGTTCTTCAGCCACTTCTGATGAGGTGGACGCAACCCTCTGTCCCCTCAACCCCACCTTCCAGCCTTGATCTCTTATCCTCCATTTTCCACCAGCGAGACAGTGGTGAGGTTGGTTTTGATACATGGTCTTTCTACCATTCCCTTGCTTAATTCGAAAAAAAAAAACAAAAAGAAAAAAATATACATATCGGTCATGGGAGAAAAGGACTTAGGTCCCTCTCATGCCAACCTATTCTTCGAGAAAAGGTGGAAACACCCTCGGCAGTAGGAGAAAAAGAAAATGAAAAACAAAAAAATTGTTATGGGAGAAAAGGAAGCAATTCCCTGTCATAGCAGGCCTCGTTCCACGAAAAGGTGGCAAACACCCTTGGGCGAGAAGCTGGCTATGGAAAAGGTGGCAACACCCAGCAGTCCATAAAGTGGAATCATCAATTGATATTTCCAGAATCCAGTTCCGAAGCTACCTCCCTTGGTACGCTGTGTCCTGGGTCTTTCTGCAGAGCATCTAACTGTCCTCTAGCAGATGCCATGTTCCTATCCAACACAATGTTCGATTTGATGGCTACCTCCCGGGGTACCCCTCTTCAACAAGACGATGCGATCTTCATCGACAACCCCTTGAGTGATGTGAGCTTTCATCCTAACCGGATGGGGACGTGAGTATGGGTTGCCCTCTATAACTATCAACAACGAGTGAGATAGAGGGTGGGCCGAGAGACTAGTCTTTTCCCTTCAAATCAAATGAGAGGTGAGTAGTGTGAATGAAGTGTTGCACGCACGGGATGGGCCTCTCAATGCACAAAGCACAATTTGTTTTTGTGCACTGCACCATAAGGCTCCCTGGCCTTCCTTCTCGCACCGTATGCCAGCACAGGGCGGGATGCACAGTTGCACCATCAAATGCGCACAAGGCATACAACCTTTGCACAAGTGACTATGAGGATTACATCAACGGGTTTCAGGAAATGGCTGCCCTCCTACATCTATTAGCCAAGTGTGAGATAGAGGGTGGGCTGAGTGTGATTGGAGTTTCTTCAATCAATTACCGAGAGGTGAGATTGAGGGATGTTACGACACTTGGAGTCAGGTATGTTCCCGTTTCCCTATGCACCCACGGGATGGGTCTCTGCCGTCATCACAAGACACGTCACCCTGTTCTGTACACTACACTGTAAGGCTCCCTTGCCTTCCTCCTTGCACTTATGCCAGATGGGTTGGACGCACTAATGCACCATCAACTGTGCACCCGGGTATACTCCCTCTGCACCATTCTCCCTGTCGATTTCTAGACTGGGTACAAGATATGGGTTTCAATCATTATTCCTCGAGTGATCTTAGTCATGGGGCGAGTGACTGTTCTTTCATTCCATTTAAGTGAGTGTGAGTTGAGTGCAATATCCCTCATCATCGACAAATTTCATGCGATTCCTTTAACCAGCTACCTCCCTGGGTGCTACCGCGTGGTCCTTGCTATGAAGGACGAGTGCCGAGAAGATGCCTTGGTAGCTCCAGTAGCCGACAACGACAGTGGACGTGCCATCGACAATCAACCTTGATTCTCAACAACATGGGCCAAGTTTTTCTAACCCTACACCTTCTGTTTCTCAGTGACGTTCATGTTTTAAGTGTGGGGACATTAGTGGATGGTCTGTTATGTGGTTCTAGGTCCCTGTTGCTCGGTTAACCCTATCCGTTAAGGTTTTAAGTGTGGGGACGCGTCCCTGCGCGTCAACATTGCCTACCCCTTTGCATATGACTCAGCCTGCTAATGCATCTATGCCATGACTTGCTGTTACCCTAATGGGGTCCCTTCCCACCTACCCGTTCATTTTCCACCCACCCTTGGGGCTGTTCCCTTGTAGTTTTCCTTCATTCCTTGCTTTTGCGGTCCTGCCATGTGAACGCACCCTACGTTCACCGAAGTCCAAATCCAACCTTATAGCCATGTTCCTCCCTCTGAACTGACCATTTTTCCTTTTTACCTACCCTTGTTTCGGTGCACAGTTTTCAAGTTATTAATTTTTGAGGTATTTTGCGCACATTAGCTGGTTTTCCATATGAACGCTTTTTGCTTGCTTCGGAACCGTGATCTGACATCATATCCCTAACAACCACTTTCCCCTGACATTTTTCATTTTTACTTCGTGTCATTTTGATGTACGGTTTGTCCAATATTAATTTTGCGGGTTTTTCGGGACATTTTTGTGCGTCTTTTTGATATTTTTCCATGTGAACCTGCCTTGTTTGCATCGGAATTCCAATTTGATTTGATAGCCGTGTCCAGCGTGCCTTCCCCCACCTTTTTCTTTTTTCCTTCACCCTCTTTCGACTTCTGGATTTTTAATTATTAATTTTTCAATGAGTTTTCAGGTGTATTTTTGGAGTTTTCTCACAACCCTGTGCCATCCCTTCTTGCGAACATTTTTCCTTTTTACTGCCTGTCATTCCGGCGAGCAATTCGTCCAATATTAATTTCCGATCCCATTTTCGGCTTTGTTTTTTGGGTTTTTCCCACGTGAATGTGTCTTATCTTAGTCAGAACTATGTTTTGATGTGATAGGATTATCGGGCATGTCTTTTTGCACATTTTTCCTTTTTCTTGCAACTCGTTCCGATGCACGGATCTTCCGATATTAAATTTTAATTGCGTTTTTAGACCCGTTTTTTGCGTTTTTTGCACGTGACCGCCCTTTACCCCCCCGGAACCTCCGTTGCACATTTTTCTTGTCTTCCCCTGTCGTCCTGCCCACTTTTCGTTTTTACGCCATTTTGTTTTGACGATCGGATTGGGAGTTATTAATTTTTATTTATTTTTCCATGTTTTCGTGCGTCTAGTCCCGCGCGTGAACGCGCCCGTTTTCGATTTTACTCGTCTTAACGCACTCCGGTCGCGTCCGCGTGCCTCGTCCCAGCATCCGGGCGCCCTTTCAATCCTGTCATGGCAAATTGTTTTACCCCGCCCCGCACACGGGCACGAGACGGGGGTATGCCTTTCCCCTCGACCACCTCCTGCCCATTAACCCTACCCTACCCCTACCCCTACCCTGCCCATTTCCACTACCCCTATCCTACCCACCCTACCCCTACCCCTCCCGCCCATTAACCCTACCCACCCCCACCTTTCCCTATCCCCCCTCCCCTCTCCCGACCCCTTCCCCATCCCAACTACCTCCCCCTCTCTTTCCCTCTCCTTCTCTGCGTGCGCCTGGCCTCCACCTCCCTCTTCACCTCCTCTCCTCTCCTCTTCCCCTCCTTCCCCTCCCTCTTCCTCGCCTACACCGCCATGGCCCTGCCCCGCCACGCCACCACGTGGCCGCCCGCGACCGACCTCTTGTGCTGCTGGGTCGCCAGCACGCCGAAGTGGGGCCCCGTGTAGCATCTGCCGCCCGTGGCCTTGCGTGATGCCCTGCCCTCTACCTCCGTGTGCCTGCCGTTGCACTGCCTTCGTGGCCCGCCTCCAGCCCCGTGCAGGCCGCCCGACAACGCCCTCCTCCAGTCGTACGCCTGCACCCTCTACCACCTTCCTCATTGCCGGTTGCACCGCCCCAGCCTCCGGCCGACGCCCTGCTCCCTGCACTCCAGCCCCGTTGCCCGCCACGTGGCCCTGTGCCCCCTCCACGTGGCTCTGTGCCCCCGCCATTCGCTCGTTGACGTTCGCCAGCGCCCTCCTCCACGTGTGCCCTGCAACCACTAACCCACCCCATTACCTACCTAAGCCCCCCTTCCCCCCACTGTTCCCCTTCCCCCCAATCACACACACCTTGTCCCTAAGCCCCCTTTTCCCCCTTCCCTCCTAGCAAACCAAACCCACCACCCCCCACCTAAGCACCCCTTCACCCTAAACACACACCTACACCCACTTAAATCCCCCTTCCCCCCCTGCAACCAAACACAACTTACCTATCTAAGCCCTTTTCCCCCCACCAACACCCGCACACACCTACCTCCCTGCAAGCCCCTCCTCACACACTCACACCGTACCCTAACCCACATCCACAGTTAACCCACAAAACCCCCCTACCCCGCTGTCAGCCTCTTGTTCACCCGCAGCAGCTCACCTCATCCCCTCCATAAACCCCCGTTCCACCCGCCGACACCCTCGCGGCATCGACACACGCGTAGGTGTGTATGCACGCGTGGGGGCTTGAGATTGTTCGCGATTGATCGTGCGCGGGTGTGGGAGTTTGTTCGTTGGTTGCGGACACTCCGCTGCCACGCAGCTTATTTCTGGGTATTTTCCCAGCTTTTTTTATTCAAGAACCCGCAAACCCTTTTCAAAACATAAAACCACACACTTAAGAAAAACACACACAACCCAAAACATTGAAAAATTATACAAATTCATTTAAAAATTCTAAAAAAAATACATATAAATCTAGCAAAATTCCTACTATTTTTGCAACCCATGGCCATATTTTTCTCAACCTATCAATTTCAGAAAAAACATTTTCGACCATTTTAACATTCCAAAATCTTTTAAAAATACCCTAAAAACTGAAACAATTCATTAAAAATGCTAAAAAATTCCAAATTAATTTTCTAAAAAAATTCTAAAAATTCCATTAATAGTTTTACTTATTTTTGGCATGTTTTCTATCCTGAAAAAATACTTCATTATACACCTAAATTCATCAAACCACAAAATTCACCAAAAAAAAAACCCAAACAAACATAGAATCACAAATCCTTTTTCATCCACATACCCACTAACCCTCCAGAGAAAAACTTCAAATATTTTTGGATTGTGGAGAGCGCATTCTTTGCATTTACATACACCCACTACCAGGTATTTTCCTTTTATTTTTTTATTTTTTATTCCCGCTCCCCAAACATCACAATTAATTTCTTTAAACAACACCAACCAACATGATGAACCCTAAAAACCACCATGGCACGTGCATTTGTGCTAAACACACCATTTTTTTTAACAATAAAAATGAACTAGTCGTTCACTTAGCACACGCTAAGTGCGCTAAAGAGGCACTTTAATACAATTTTTAATTAAAATGAACCAGCCATCACAAGAGTACGCGCTGGCAAAAAAGCGCTCCACATCACCTTAATTTTTAAAAAATGAACTTGCATTTAGAGACCCATTATGGGTATCGAAGTCCGGGTTGCATTAATGCACCGCTTTAACCTAATAATTGGTAATTAAAATTTTAAGAAAGAACCGTTGTTTTCTTGCTAAGGATTATCACTTAATAAAAATTCACCCATTTCTTAATAATTTATTAAAATGAACCTTTCATTAAATTAATTCCCCCTCACTGCACTTAATTTTCCATTTTTAATAAACTCGTTTCGTGGGATGGGTATGCGCAGTCTTTGGAGTTGTCTCCATGGTCAAACACCTGATTATCTAAGTTGTGGTCTTGATATGTGTGGGTTGTTGTGATGTTTTGGTTTAGTTTCTTTGTTACGGTTAAGGGTACGGTGTGTAGTTTTTTTTCTTTATTGCCTGATACAGGGATTTGGGTGTTTGCATGATACATAGCATGAAGCTTTCGGTCGCATATGTCTCGAGGTCATGTCAAATTTTTTCTAGGCTGTGGTTTGCTTGGGGATAGTTGGTCGAGTCACATTTTCTCATTTTGGTTGATATCTTATCCTTGGTTTTTGTCTATTGCTTTGCAGGCATTCACCTTGATTGTCTGTGTTTCTGTGTGTACCCATCTGAATGGCGCCTTCTCATGCTCCTCCTCCTATCCAGTATGTCCCACTAGTTAGTAGGGATTACTCTTCCCTACTCACTTTTGAGCCTCTCACGAAGGCGGGACTCGCTGCTTTTGTAGCTACCTCCTTTCCATTGCTTCCAGAGGATCCATCGATGCGTGATGAGTTTTTGGCCTCCTACAGCAAGAAGTCGGGACTGGTCTAGGGTATTTCTATGACTTTGACACCTCGAGGACTAGGGAAGGCTCTGTCTCTTCCCTCCAAAGGTGAACCCTTTGTTACAACTCGCCAGCTTTTCTCTAATGAAGAGATTTTGAAGCTGTTACAAAAGCAGAGAAGGGAAATGCTGGATGTTAAAAAGGTGATCAACTCTTCAGGAGTTTCCTTTTCCATGATCACTGATCCTGTGTGGAAGATGGTCTGTCAGTTTCTCCAGGACAGGTTTATGCCTGCCAAAACGCCATCCCAGTACTTGTCCAAAGAGCTTTTTACAGCTTCCAGGATGGTGTTGAAAGGAGTAGCTATTGACTGGAGCACTTACCTACTCACTAAAATGGATCAACATTTCATCAAAGTCACCAGGGGCAATGTTACCAATGTCACCTATGGATCGTACTTGTTTGCCTTCTTGACCTATTCAGGTTTACAGAAGAGTGTGCCTCCACCTCCTCCATCAGATTCCGTACCTCCTCCTCCACTTTCAGATGAGACAGAACCCATTGATATAGAGGATGATGATTCTTCGCCTCCCCTAGTTATACAACGCAAATGCTTGAAGCGGGTAGCGGATAAAGCTCATTCATTTCTTCCTTTAGTGCCCGTTCTTGCTACCTCTGGCAGTGATCTCCCTGGGTATCTCACCTGTAATAACCTATTCAGAGCACATCGAGAAGGTTCGTTGGATATATCAGTTCCCTCACTGAACAGTCTAGTCTCGGGAGATGCAATCCCTTTCCTCTGTAAATACATTCAGAGTTCTATTGAATTGTCAACAGCCTGTGTTCAACAGCTGTATGCTTCCTTTTATGAAGAGTTGATGCAGTCTAAGGACCAGTTGCATAAGGCAACATCCGAGTTAGCCTCTGCTAAGGATACCCTAGCAGATTTGTTTCAGTAGATGGAGAACCAAACCCAACTGGTTGCAACCCAAAGAGATGAGATATCTTCTTTGAAGATTCAATTAATCGAGGCTCAATCAGAGGCTACTAGCCTTCAGAGGAGAAGGAGAGGATGTCTAGAGAAGCGCAGGAGTTCCAAACTCTTTTAGATGTCAAACTTTCAGCCTTGCAGACTGCTAATGACACAATGGAATCCCAAGCCTCCCAAATCAAGCAGTTGCAAGATCAATTGGCAAAGTCACGGTCTGTTCCTCCAAGCCCTCATGTTCCCTTGATTCCTTCTCTCTCCCAGCAGGACTTGGCTACTCTTCAGAGACAAGCTACCTTGTGTCCTCTCTTCCAAGATAAAGTGGAAAGATTGTAGTCTAGGATGGATTTGTTATGGTCTACATTTGAGCAGTTTCAGGAATATGTTCCTCCAGACCATTCTTTCTTTGTCCACTACCAATTACAGAAGTTTGTCTTCTACATGAATCTTTCCACGATGGATTTACCTCTTCAAGAGGATGGATGGAGTGGGGCTTGGTCTGTTGAGTTGCTGATAGAGGTGGTAAGGATGGTGTTTGAAGATTTTGTCACGACAGATACCATGTTGATGTCATACATGTATCTACGAGGAGACTTGTTAATTCCAGATGAGATGGATATGGCTTGGTATGTGGGAGACATGGTTCTACAAGCTGTTTTGTATGTCAACCATTTGGAGTTGCGCATAGATGACATGTTCTAGAGTTACTCCTCCAAAGTGGCTAATTGCCATGATAATTCCAAGCATACCATGATTGATTATGTGGTCCTGAATCAAAGACAGAACACAGCCCCTACCTATGCCCAGAGTACTAATCAACTGAGGGTGGATCTCTTAGCTTATCTTTCCAAACATAATCCGTTTGATTCTACCTTCTTTGATGCCTATCATAGAAGATCTATCTTAGGACCTTCTGTTCCTACCCTCCTGTATTACCAACAAATGGCTCACCGTTATCATATATATCTTTCCCTCTGTCAAACTAATTCCACAACCATTTTACCCCTTCTTTTCCAACCTTCCTCTTTTCCTCAAATTCCCATTTTTACATACTGCTCCTTTATTGAGGATAGAGTATTTTCCCCTTCTCCACCATGTCCTTCTCCATCCATTCATGTACCTTCCACCTTTCCTATTTATCAGTTAACATCCTTTCTTCGTGATTCCCTACAAATTTCAGCCACTCCTTCTTTAAATCATTCTTCCTTTTATGATTTTTCCTATCCCTTACTTCATCCACTTTTCCTTATTCCACTTCCCTCTCCTAACACTTCTATATCTCAACCACCTTAGTTGGTTAGTGACTATGACGGGTTTGATCATCAGATTTACAGAAGAAGGGGATGGAGCTCGAATGATTCCCTTACAAGACCTCAGATAAATTGGCCAGTAATTCCAGGAGAATGGACAGCTGCCAGTCAAGCTTATCAGAACTATATTCATTTTGCTCAGCAGTATTCATAGTCTGCAGATCCTTCAGTGAGATTAACTGCTCACTTTGCTTGGTATCTGGTGTATATGCATAGGCATTCTCATAATGATTCAAAGCCTATTCCAAAGTTTTGCATGAATGTCAATGTGAGCATTGATTCCCAGCAGCTGGATATATTGTATTTTCATGCCCTTTGTTTGCCTAGCAGATACCTTGTCCTATTGGAAAGGATGTGATGTCTTCAGTTTTTTCAGAATCCTCCCAAAACATTTGTAGATGAATCCTTGTCTATGGATCCTTTCCGAAATCATCAATCTTTTAAGAGGGATCATCTTCATTGATACCTTTCCAATGTATGGTGGATGATTTTTAATGAAAATCTCTTTTTTGGAGGAGTCATTCAGATGGTTGTGTTGTGTGTAGTGTTTGTGTTGTGGGTTAATTTATGTAACACGAACGTGGTGGTTTCCTATTGGATTGGATTTTGAGCGAGCTACATTTTGGAGAATTGTGGTGATGGGGTCGTGGTTGGAGAGTTGAAGATGCTGATGAAGAAGAAGAATCACAAAACTCTTATATCCTTTACTAGTTTGTTGTGATTTTTAGTTTGATAAGAAGTGTTAATGTATAAAGGGTTTTCCTTTCGTTGTATTTTTATATCAGACAGGTGATCAGTTGGGGTCGTGGTTCGATGGACTGTTTTTGAAGATATATTGAATATCAAAGTTGATCTTTTGAATGAACTTGTATTCCCTTTTTCCTGGGTCGTGAGGACGCTTCCTTATTAAGTGTGGGGATATATTGAGTGTTGAAATGACTTGTTTTTTGGCAGATTTTTGTTGTTTTTGAGAGCTGAATGGTTGATTTTATGAGATGATTGATTGGTTTGAAAGTGGTTTGAGAGTGTTTTGGATGATATTGATTGTGTTTTGGAAGTTCATGATGTTTATTAGTGGAGATATGAGGTTCTGTGATGTCCTGATAAGTTCAGATTGGTTCTGTATACCTTCTGTATAGCTTCTGTTTTGTTCTGTTTTGTTCTGATTGTCTTCTGTATGAAGCATAGATTGATGATTGATGAAGACTGAGATCTTGTGAAAGCTTATTGAATGGTTTTTGAGAGTTTGGAATGGTTTGAGTATGAGTTATGAGGTTTTGATGACCTTTTGTAACCTTCTATAAGTCTTCTGTAGAGCTTCTGTCTCTGTACTGTCTCTGTACTGTAGCTGTTCTGTTACTGTACTGTGACTATTCTGTATGCTTCTGTATGTGTTCTGATGGATGAAAGTGTAGCTTGGAAAAGTTTTCTAGCCTTGGAAAGAGGTGAATACAAGTGCAAAAGAGCTGAAAGAAGTAGCTGCTGAAGACTCAAGTAAAGACTGGAGTGAAGTGACAGTAGTGAGCTATGAGAAGACACTGTAGTGGCTTTGGTGACTTTTCATATCAGACATACCTCTTGGGAGGGGTATCCACGACCTAAGAAGGATTATTGAGAGTGATTATGAGAGATTGTAGTGAGGAGATGATGTATTATTGATGGAGAGAGAGAGAGTCAGAGATAGCCAATTCTACCAAGACAAAGTGATTGTATGTGAGAGATTGAGAGAGAAGACTATGAAGATATTGAAGATGAATACTATGTGATGTATTTCCATTCAAAGATGGTGTATTCCTTTGCTTTCTTTTTTATATTGATGGATTTTGTGAAGATATTGAAGAATATGGTTGATTCTATCAAATCCGTGGGAGATCTACATGATGCTGCATGAAGATTTGTCGTGCCTGGTGTTCTTTTCTTCATTGTGATCATATAAAACCTAATAAAAAATCTTGTTGATGTTATAAGATAGATTTTCTTACAAGAGAATTCCCTTTTCCTTGGTGTTCCTCTTGGGGCTCCATCGCAGGTTCCTCCAGGATGGCCTCGTCCAGATTCAGTGTGTGCTTGAAAGTGATCTGACTGAATCCTCGCGTCTCGATGCTAATGCTGAATTTGGTCATTTCCTCTTCAGAGAATGGGAGCTTGCCTCCTTTGTCCTTTCCTGCCATGGTAGTGACCTGTCAATGCACCATGCCAACATTAATGCCTAACAATCTACTTATTTCAAATCAGAACTCAGTTTGAGAGAAAAATATATGTGACCAAAATGGGTACACTTGCTTAGAGGCTTGACCATTGCTATTGTTTTACTCTGCAGTATTCTTCCATAGAAACTTACTTAATTATAAAAATGTGCTAGCTAGATAGCATAACTTTTCATTTTTTCTCTTGCCCAACATAACTTTTCATTTTTGCTCTTGCCCACATTACTCCTACTCACATTGCTCCCCCCTCCGTCAGGGATCTTTCAAAGAATCCTTCCTAGGATTAGCACATGAAGGACAAGGTAAGCATTGTTTCGCGTGGGTTGATTACCTAGCCAATTAGCCAATCATAGAAGCTTGGATTGTATTCGAGTTGGGCATGATAATCAAGAGTAGATGGTTGGATGGAGACTTGGGAAATGTAGGTCAAAATGTCCTGGAAGAGATCTCTAGTATTGAGGCGACTGGCAACATGTAATTCCTCTTTGGTGAGGACTTGGTCAATGTAGGGGTGGCCGAGCACATGGTCGTCCAAATGCTGATTAAGGGTGATGGCCAAGACCCTAAACGAGATAGGTGCCACATAAGTGGGGTCATATTCGATAGTTTTAACTGCCCTGCGTTGCTCAGCGTTGGTCATTATGCGACAACCTTTTTTCTCCGATTGGATCCTCAATGTAAACCACTGTTGCAAGAATGTGGAAGGTGAGCTTGCCATCTGCTTGAGCTCTTGCAACTCCTAATCAGGAGCAGAACGAGGAGGCTTACGATACAAAGTGATAAGTCTTCTGAGGGCAGCTTGATCCTTCGAGATTTCATCATTTGCTATCAATTCGGCAATAATTTTGGGGACTTTAGTGGTCATAAGTTCGTATTCCTCCCAAGTGCATGGTAATGCACGAACATCCGAAGCTAGCGTTTCATCAAGAAGTCCTAGGTCTAGCCTCTCATAGCTTCTAGCAAATGTAGTGAATGTTTCGTCTAATATTTTTATGTAGGTTATTAAGTCATCCCCAGAAGTTGCAGCAAGGTCCTTAGCCAAAGAGAGGAAAGGTTGTATTGCGTATGAAGGTTTAACACCCGCTGGCGTGGGTGGTGCAACTGGACTGGATAGTTGTGACTTTCTCATCAGTGTCACAGGTTGGGCCTTGCACTCTGAAGCATTTTGAGATGTTGTAGGAGGCTCTGGAGGCATGGGGATTGTGCTAGGTTCTGAATGAACAGTCGTAGTGGTTTATAAGTTCTCTGGATTAGGTAGGTTTAAGGCCTGTGGCATGTGCTTTGGTCAATAGATGAGCTGAGGCTTGCTAGCCACAGCTGGCCATGGCCTGCTAACTACGTTCTGGGCGCCACTTATGCAAGCCTCTCTCATTAGGGTGAGATTACTTGTAGATGAGCTTCTTAGCTAGCCATTTTTAAGCACCCAAATCCAAGGATTGCCCTCGTAGTATCCTTGTGCCCGCAAGAGATCTTTGGGAATCCAGCGCGGCATGGTTGTGCGTCTACGGCGATAGCGCCTAGATTGCCTCTTGGGTCGGGATCGTTGATAATTTTGACATCTAGGATCATACTTGGGTGGTCTACCCTGATGTGGTTTTTGCCGTTTTGGCACCCATAGAAACTTGGACTCTTTGGCCTTATGAGCGCTCTTGGTGGGTTTGGATCTGGGGTCGAGAGGCCGGCATGAGGTCGTAGTTTCCTTCTGTTCAGACTCCGGCTGAAGCGTGGTCGTAGGGGTTTCGACCGGTGGCTCTATAAAGGTGGGGGAATTAAGAGAGCCCTTGCTGAAGGTCGTCACTATGCACACATTGCCAATAGCAAGATGTATGTGGTTTACATTGTAATCCACATTACAGTTGGTTTGCTTCTTGAAAGTGTGACCCAATAGCGACACATTACTAGCTCCTTTATTGTCAGGTAACACATGGAAGAAGGCTGGTAAACTTTCAAACTCGATGGAAATGACCACCTTGCACTTCCCTAGGAGTGGGTAAGCGGTGCCCCCAAACGGGGTGAGTTTAGCGTTAGTGGGCTGGAGTTGCGGTTGACCAATGCATGTCCAATGGTCATGCATTAAGATGTTGTAGTCGACACCTTCATCAATCAAGGCTTCGAAAGAATACACCGCTCCTGGTGCAGCTGTGATTCGCAGGTACGCCCGTGCCATTGCTTCTTCGTCCTGATCTGTAAGGTCAGTTATAGTAGCCATGCAAACGTTCAGTGGGGGTTGTAGCATGGGTGGCTCATGTAATGGATGTGAAGGAGGATAGTACTTCTTAATGCAGCTGCTATTAAAAAAGCCTATTCCTTCACCGTCAAGTGTCTCCTGCAACTCGACATTCCCGGTCCTACCGATCATGCGTACTCTGAAAGGCCCTAGCCCCTGAAACTTCATCTTCTGTTTATGTCCTTTTACCGAGTACAGCAGAACAAGATCCCCTTGTTTGAAGTCCCGCTGCTTGACATGCTTGTCAAAACACATCTTTCGTCGAGCCTTTTCACAAATCAGAGAGTGAGTGGCGAAGAGTCGGGTCTCCGTTAAGTGCTTGAGTTCCACCAAGCGGTTGGTCCAAGCCTCTCTTCCCTCCCAACGCTCCTGGACTGCTAGCCTCAAGCTAGGGATAAAGAATTCTAAGGGTAAAATGGCTTCAGTTCCCCACGTTAGCCTAAAGGGCGTCTGTCCTACAGCCGTTTTATAAGCTGTGCGATAGGCCCACAAGGCCGCCATTAGCTTGTTGTCCCAGTCACTTCTCGAAGTAGACACGACTTCTGTAAGCACATTGATTAGGATTTTATTTGTGGATTCGGCTTGGCCATTAGCCTGAGGGTAATAGGGAGAGGACTTCCGATGAATTATTAGGAAGGTAGAGAGCAAGTGGGCAATCATTTCATTAATGAAGTGTGTGCCTTGGTCACTTACAAGTTCGATTGGACAGCCAAACCATGAAATGACCTGCTCCCACAAGAACTTTGCGGTGGTCCTAGCATCGTTCTTCCTCGTGGCTCGTGCCTCTGCCCATTTTGTTAGATAGTCGGTCGCCACTATGATGTATCGAGCTTGGTAATATTGTGTTGTAGGACTCACAGGTCCAATAAAATCGATGCCCCATTTTTCAAAGGGTTGTTGGGCTATGACAGGGGTCAACTCCATCTTGTCCTTTCGCACAGAACTTTGGTCCTTTGGCACTCATCGCAGTGCTTTACAAATTTAGCTGCATCGCGGAATAGGGTGGGCCACCATAGCTGGGATTGTAGCACCATTCGGGCTGTTGTGTCTCCACTAAAGTGTCCTCCAGCGATTCCGCCATGTGCTTTGTTTAATGCGTCGTGCATCTCATGCTCACACACGCATCTGCACAATAAATCGTCTTATCCCAACCTGTAGAGTTGGCCAGCTATCAGTTGGTATGGCTGGATTTTCAAGATAAGTCTTTTCAGTCTGGCCTTCTCAATGGGTCGCTCTGGTAATCCATTTTCTAGTACTTGCACTATGTCATCGGCCCAATACAGCGTCAGATTCGCTTTAAATAATTCTTGCTCACTAGACAAGTTAAAAAGATGGGCGTCCGACAAATCATCAGGCACCCCTTGCCCAACGGCTTCTCCTGTGGGTATGCGGAACATGTGGTCAGCCATGTAGTGCTGCTTTCCTTTGCGTACAACCACAGAGAAGTCAAACTCCAATAAAAAGAGTAACCATCTAGCTATGTGCCCCGTAGCGTAAGGCTTGTTTACGAGATACAGTAGGGCTTGATGGTCAACAAAGAAGACAAAGGGAGTGGCTGACAAGTAATGCCTAAATTTCTTTACTGCAAATACCATGGCCAACCCCTCCCTTTCCTTCGTGGAATAGTTCATCTTGGTCTCTGTGAGCTGCCTGCTGGCAAAACTCACCGGGTAATCCAAGTTATGCTCACCAGGCTGGCATAGCACGGCTCCAATAGCAAACTTAGAGGCGTCTATGTGCACATGGAACGTTACGTTCCAGTCTGGGGCTCACAAGATTGGTGCAGTCGTAAGAGCCTTTTTCAACTCCTCATATGCGCACTGGCATTCCTCCGTCCACTCAAACACTATCAATAGCTTATACAAAGGTCTAGCTATTAATGCATAATTTAGCACAAATTGTCAATAATATCCAGTGTGTCCCAAGAAGCACTGAACTCCCTTGTAGTTGTCGGGTGGCGGTAGGTCAACAATGACTCTGACTTTCGAAAAGTCTATAGCAATGCCATTCCTTGACACTATGTGCCCTAAGATGCATCCGTGTTTTACCCAGAACTGGCACTTTAAGGGGTTTAGCGAGAGGTGGTACAGCCTACACCTTTCAAAGGCAACTCTCAGTTTCTCCAAGTGTTCGGCCCAACCAGAGTGTAAACATAGGTCGTCTACGAACACTTCTAGTTCGCACCTAAGCATGTCCTTAAAGATAGTGCACATTAGGCATTGGAAAGTTGCAGGTGCGTTCATTAGTCCAAAAGGCAAGACAATGTAGGCGAACACGCCCCATTCCATGGCAAAGGCAGTCTTGTGCCTGTCATCGGAGTGAACTTGCACTTGATTGTAATTCGAGAAACCATCCAGAAAACTATAGGCTTCCTTCCTTGCTACCCTCTCCAGCATGTGCTCGGTGTAAGGTAAAGGATAGTTATCCCTTTTCGTAGTGGCATTCACCTTTTTGTAGTTTACACACACTCATATTTTTCCATTTTTCTTCATGACAATCACGATAGATGATACCCAGTCCGTGTGCTCGATCTCATATATAAAACCTGCCCTCATGAGTTTATCAATCTCCTCCTTTACTGCATGGGTGTGCTTGGGACTCATGGGGTAAGGTCGTTGTTTTGTTGGCACTGCATCTGGAACCATTGGGATGTTATGAGTCACGACCCCAGGGTCGACTCCCTTAAGTTCGTCCAATGTCCAAGCAAACACGTCAGCGTACTCTTGCAGGAGCGCAACAAGTTTGGTCTCCTCCTCCTGCCCCAAGTCATTTGCAACAAACACCAGTCTTGGTTTTTTGCCTTTCCCAGCCAAGTTAACCTCTTTGACTTTGGCGGGTCCCTCAATCGGTCTGACCTTGTCTTTTTGCACCTAACACGACCACCACTCTGTCACCCTTTTTAAATTTTGTAAACCGCTTGGGTAGATCCTGTGGTTTCCTCTGCCCTTCCGCTTCTGAGTCCCTTGCTTGCTTCATGGCCTCCTCTTTTAGCCTCCTCCACCTCAGGTGGACTGGCAAGTCTCCCTTGCGGTATCTCGGGATCACTTTCAGTGCTAACTTCCGACTCTGAGTTGAACTCGCATCCCTAACTTGAGGAAGGTGTGTCCCCAGGGGGTCGTAGTTCTATAGGAGAATTTGTCTTGAGAACTGGACTTACCCATGGTTGTGCTACTCCGGCTTGCTCATAATCCACGGCTCCTATTCATTCTAGCCAGGATCTGTCACACTCCATTAGCATAACTCCTTTTTCATTTCGACCGATCCCTTCTTTCCTAGGCCTTAAGTCTGCCCTGATTTTCTCTATCACTTTTCCCTCCGTGTCGTACTCTATTGTGTCTATCTCTTCTTCACTCTTTTCTCCCGTAGAGTGACAGTCCTCATACTCCTCATCATCCGGGTCCTGTCCTTCTGACTGCTCATCATCCCCTAAGCTTCCCCCTTCAATCTCCTTGTCGTCATTAACTAAAGCCCAGTTATATAACAAGTTCAGGTAATGGACCTTGGTCCATTTCCATTCTGGTTTAGCTAAAAGGTCACGTAGAGGTTTTAAATTAGCAGCCAAATTTCCATCCAATTTATCGGTCAGATACTCTACGATTTCCTGAAGCTCTAATTTGTTGTTGGGGATGCGGGACGATGCCGGTTTGCCTGGGTTGAGTGAGCTTCCTGCCATCATACAAAGCAGCACCATTGGCTCCTCAGTTGGCATGGTTGCGGCTTTAGCAGCTTGCTGACGTGGTCCTTCCTCATCCGAGAATGGTAGGTCAATGGTTGCCAAAACATGCATCCAATCCCTCTCATCCTCAGGGCAAGGAATATATCTAGTGAGCGATCCATAAGGTTTGGTCATTTGAGTATCGCCTTTTAGCATAGTCAAGATGGCAGCTAGGTCGATAGGTGTCGTCGTCCAAGTGTCCATCTCTACCCTCACTGCACTAGTTCTGTTCCCTAGGAAAATCAATCCATTGCTCCAATCCTCTGTCAAGATTGTGGGAGAGAAGGAAGGAGTCTCGCTTGAAGCTTTCTTGCTTGCACAATGGGGGAAGACACACAAGGGTGGAGGCTGAAAATAGTTTTTCTCTTCTTAGTTGTGTAAGCCAAAAGAACTCAAGTACAAAGAAATAGAAGAACCCTATATATGGGTCTCAAACCAAACTCAACTAACTAAGGTGGCATACTAACTGAGCCACAAACTAGAGTAGATAAGGATAGCTATCATGTAGCTATTATTCATGGGCGGTGTACCAACCGCGTCTGCAACTGACAAGTCGGTGACATAAATACACAACGGTCACCCTGGCGTATCACGAGTGGAGCTCGATATCTCAACACTCCCCCTTGAGCTCAATCCCAATTCCTGCACACCAAGCAGGTCTCTAAACTTGCGCAGCTTCTCTGCACCCAATGCCTTCGTGAATATGTCAGCTACCTGATCCTCTGTGCTGACATAAACTAGATCAATAAGACCTAGTAAAACCCTCTCTCGCACATAGTGATAATGCACCTCAATGTGCTTTGTTCTAGCATGATAGACTGGGTTATTTGCCAAGTGTATACTACTCATGTTGTCACAATAAATGACAACTGGCCCATCTATAGACTGATGCATATCATAAAGTAGCTTATGCAACCAAGCTACCTCACATGCAGCCATTGCTGCACCCCTGTACTCAGCCTCTGTGCTTGATAAGGCAACTGTAGGCTGTTTCTTGCTGCTCCAAGTGACTGCAGCACTCCCGAAAGAGAACACATATCCACTGGTAGATCGTCTATCAGAAATACTACCAGTCCAATCAGCATCACTGTATCCATGCAACTGTATCTGAACCCCAGTCTCATAAAATAGTCCATACTGCAATGTGGACTTCACATACCTGAGTATGCGTCTAGCCGCATCCAAATGTGGTTTCCTTGGAGCCTGCATAAACTGACTTACCAATCCAACAGCATAGCTCAAATCTGGCCTGGTAATAGTCATATAAATCAAACTTCCTACTATGCGTCTGTACATAGTAGGGTCTTCTAGAAGCTCACCTGCATCTGTGCTCAGCTTCACATTCTGCTCCAAAGGAACTGAAATAGGCTTACAGCCTGTCATCCCATATTTGGATAGCATGTCCAATCCATACTGCCTCTGCAAGAGCTGTATCCCACTTGGTGATCTAATCACCTCAATGCCCAAGAAATAACGTAGCTCTCCCAAATCCTTCATCTCAAATTTCTGCTTCAATAGCATTTTCACATGAAGGATATCTTCATCATTGTCACTTGTCATAATCAAATCATCAACATAAATGACAAGTAGCATAATACCTTTCTCTGTTTTTCTCACATAAAGTGAGAAATCTGCCTTGGAAATCTGAAAGCCAATAGTGATAAGATACTGTCCTATCTTGTCAGACCATGCTCTAGGTGCTTGCTTCAAGCCATACAAGGCTTTCTTCAACCTGCAAACAAACTCAGGATGAACAGCATGCACATAACCTGGTGGCTGCTCCATATAGACCTCTTCTTGCAAATCAGCATGCAAGAAGGCATTCTTTACATCCATCTGATGTAAAGACCATCCCTTTGATGCAGCCATAGCAATGACTGCTCTTACGGTTGCCATCCTTGCAACCGGACTGAATGTTTCTTCATAGTCAATGCCATATGTTTGTGCATACCCCTTGACTACTAATCTTGCCTTGTATCTGTTCACAGAACCATCTGCATTGTGCTTCACCTTATAAACCCACTTACAGCCAATTGCATTCTTACCTTTAGGCAAAGATACCAATTCCCATGTAGCATTTGCTTCCAAGGCATCCATTTCTTCATCCATGGCTTTCTCCCATTTTTCTTTTCCCATGGCTTGCTCAAAAGAAGTGGGTTCTGGTTCCTGTATCACCTTGACCATATATGCATAGTGAATGGCTGTAAATCCATCATATTTCAGCCTATCCACTGGAATCCTAACTCTGGTAGACCTGTGCAAAGTGGGTTCACTCCCAGCTGCTCTCAAAACATCCCTGGTCTTCCTTACTCCAGGTGTAACAATAGAAAGAATACCCAACGCATCATCAATGCTCTGTTCTGAGCCACTGGATTCACCATCCACATAAGAGTGACCTGCATTCACATCAAACATGGGCTGATCAACCTTCTCTTTTCCTTTTCGTGATACCTGCATACCACTATCTGTATTGCTTTGAGAAGATTCTCCTGATCTCAATCTACCTGTCCATGGTGAAGAATGTGAACCACTGCTAGAGGACGCTCCAGGTCCACTAATAATTTGTGACTGCTGCTGTGAATTCTGTGCAGCATTACCATTTTGTGCATCTACATCATCAATCACATTTACTGGTTTATACCAGCTACTCATCTCATCAAAAACAACATCTCTGCTCACTGTACACTTACGAGTAGAAGGGTTATAGCATCTATACCCTTTTTGCTGCAGAGAGTAACCAATAAAGATGCACTTCTCAGCTTTTGGATCCAACTTGGATCTCAACTCATCTGGCACATGTACATAGGCAATGCAACAAAAAATTTTCAAATGAGAAATATCTGGTTTCCTACCAGTATACCCCTCCTCTGGAGTCATTCCATGTATTGCTGCAGTGGGAGTCTTGTTCATTATGTAGACTGCTGTAGCAACTGCTTCAGCCCAATAAAAATCTGGCAAGTCTTTTTCATTGAGCATGGCACGAGATACCTCTCCAATATGCCTGTTTTTCCTTTCTGCAATTCCATTTTGTTGTGGGGTATGACTGCATGAATATTGCTGCTTTATGCCATGCTCCTGCAAGAACTTTGCAAACTCATTTGAGAGGTACTCTCCCTCTCCATCTGACCTTAGGCATTTTATTTGCAGGCCTGTTTCTTTTTCAACCATAGCTTTAAGGATTTTGAAATGCCCAAAAACTTCACTTTTCTTTTTCATAAAATACACCCAAACTTTTCTGCTATAGTCATCAATAAAAGTGGCAAAATAATGACAGCCTCCAAGAGATGCAGCTTTAGTAGTCCACACATCAGAGTGGATTAATTCCAATGGCTTCTCACTCTCTTGAACAAGCCTAGGAAATGGTTTCCTTGCCTGTTTTCCAAACTGACAGGCTTCACATACCTTATGCATTTCTGAAACCTTGAATTTCGGCAAACCTGCAACAATATTTTGGGCCTGCATTGATTTAAGTCGCTGTACATTAACATGACCAATGCGTTTATGCCAGATATCAATATCTGCAACTACACCGGTCCCATGTGCAAACATTGCTGCACTCAATTGAGACATGTCTGCATCCAATGTAAACATTTTGCCCTTCTTCTTTCCTTTTGCTATCAAGCGACCTTTATTTTTCATATCCTCAACAAAGCATCCATGAGGATTAAATCTGACCTGCAAGCCCTGTTCAACCATTTGACCAATAGAAACCAGATTCTTGGTGATATTCGGGACATGAAATACATCGGACAGGTATTTCTTTTTCCCATCCTGCATAGACAAGGGAATTTTTCCAATCTGCACAATAGGATGTGCAGTATCATCACCAGTCTCCACCAATCCTGGTTTTTCCATTTTCCTTGCATCCTCCATCCATTCTGCATGACCTGTCATGTGGTTTGATGCTCCTGAGTCAACATACCATACATCATTGCTTTCTTCTGCACTTGTCACAGAATTGTTCATGTACTGCACCATAAACAGATGCTCATTTCTGTCATCACCCTGTCTACTAGAGGATGCATAATTTCCTTGTTGCAGTTTTCCATTCATGATGTCATTCTGCTTTTTATAGTAGTCTTTAGCCATATGACCCATTTTACCACAATAGTAGCATTCAACATTACTGTTTGCATTTTGGCCTCTTTGCCATCCACCATGACCTCTTTGGCTCCCCCTGCCTCTAGAGTTACCACGTCCTCCTCCATAGGACTGGTTTTCTTGAGTTTGCTGCATATTCTGATTTCTACCACGGCCTCCAAATCGGCCTCCTCTACTTGTGCCTCTACCTCTTCCAGCATTTGAGTAGAAGACAGCTTCTTTTGAAGTTCCTCCTGAAGAAGATGCACCACCATTTCTCTGCTCCTCAGAAATTATAAGAGCAATCAATTCCTCAAAATCAGGAAATCTTTCACGAACTGAAATGGATGTCCGAAACTGTGCATAATCCTTTCCTAGACCATTCAAGGTCACAGAAACTAAATCATCATCTTCTACTGGCGACCCAATGGAAGCAAGTGCATCTGCAATCTTCTTCACCTTCATGTGGTAGTCATTGATGCTCATATTTTCTCTTTGCACATTATGCAACTCTTGCTTGAGCTGCATTTTCCTGGCTTGCGTATTTGTGCTATACATTTTTGACAAAGTATCCCATGCCTCCTTTGGCGTACTTGCATCCTGAATATGCACAATCATAGAGTCTGAAATGCTGATAGACAGCCAATACATAACTTTCCCGGCTCTCTCATGCCATGCTTTAAATGCCTGCATTTGCTGTTGATTGGGAACATCAGGAAGAACTGGTTTTTCTTCATTTCCTGCAACAAATTTCCAATATCCTTTTCCCATGAGGAAATTCGTCATTCTAAACTTCCATGCTTGGAAGTTGTTCTTGTCAAGCTTTTCAGTGACAATCTGTGAAAGAGAATTAGACGCCATTACAGAACACTGCAAAAAATTCTGTCACTGCAAAAAACAGAGCTTCACCCTCACAAGGGCAAATCTGCAAAACTGGCAAAAGTGGTATTTGACCACACAGTCACTTCCTAGTGACGATTTTGCATAAACAGGAACCAAGGATGATTCTGTAACTCCCAATGTCTCTGCGCACAAGCATACGATGCAATTTCTACAGTAACTTTTCACCGACCTGTAGAACAGTGGTTGCACAGCATAAAACTGGGCCTTTTCCTGAGTGCGTGCAGAAAACTTCCGCCTCCAAAACAGGCCCCGAAATGGCCTCAAATAAAAAAAACAAGGTCGCCAAGGGCTAAAGCCTTTCCCGCAGCATATACTGCCCTCTTGCTTCACCGAGAAGGGCGTCTCAACCTGAGACAATGCACTCTTGCAATTTCCGGCTGTGCTACCTGTAGAGATCTGCTCCCAAAACAGAAAATGAAAGCAACACTGCTCCTCTTACCAGAATACCACGAGCTTGGCTTGCTTTCTTGAGCTCCTTACCACGAACAAGGCTCTGATACCATGTCAAGATTGTGGGAGAGAAGGAAGGAGTCTTGCTTGAAGCTTTCTTGCTTGCACAATGGGGGAAGACACACAAGGGTGGAGGCTGAAAACAGTTTTTCTCTTCTTAGTTGTGTAAGCCAAAAGAACTCAAGTACAAAGAAATAGAAGAACCCTATATATGGGTCTCAAACCAAACTCAACTAACTAAGGTGGCATACTAACTGAGCCACGAACTAGAGTAGATAAGGATAGCTATCATGTAGCTATTATTCATGGGCGGTGTACCAACCGCGTCTGCAACTAACAAGTCGGTGACATAAATACACAACGGTCACCCTGGCGTATCACGAGTGGAGCTCGATATCTCAACATCCTCTATGACTCGTGCATTTCTCATCCAAGGTCGGCCTAATAGTATGTCGTAATCCACTCCCTTCATGACAATGAATTTCACCAAGAATTACACACTGGCAATCTTTACCAGCCAATTCTTTAAGACCCCAAATGGTCTTACCCTCATTCCGTTTGCTAGCGTGACATTGAATCTAGCAGTCTCTATAGGAGAGTTTTCCCATGCCTCTAGGACCGCATGATTTAGCACACTAACACCGGCGCCTGTGTCAATTCCTTTCCGAGTCATGTCTCCTAAGGCTAGGATGGGAAAAACTACGTGCATTTCAGTGCCTTTCCAAAAAGCATTGATGTGCAAAGAATTAGGATCTAAGTGTAGAGTTAGATTTGGGATCCGTGTAACTGCATCATGGTCTTGCGGGTCAGCACCTGCAAGTCCTGCATGTCCCTCGATCGAGTCTTTTAACTCCTGCCACAAGGAGTGATTTTTCCTAAGTAGATCCTCCAAGCTTAGAGTTACTGGAGTGGACAGCAAAGTTGTGAGGAGGCTATTGGACCCTTGTCTTCCTTTTGTCAAGATTGTGGGAGAGAAGGAAGGAGTCTCGCTTGAAGCTTTCTTGCTTGCACAATGGGGGAAGACACACAAGGGTGGAGGCTGAAAACTGTTTTTCTCTTCTTAGTTGTGGAAGCCAAAAGAACTCAAGTACAAAGAAATAGAAGAACCCTAGATATGGGTCTCAAACCAAACTCAACTAACTAAGGTGGCATACTAACTGAGCCACGAACTAGAGTAGATAAGGATAGCTATCATGTAGCTATTATTCATGGGCGGTGTACCAACCGCGTCTGCAACAATTGACAAGTCGGTGACATAAATACACAATGGTCACCCTGGCATATCACGAGTGGAGCTCGATATCTCAACACGATCTACCAGTGGATATGTGTTCTCTTTTGGGAGTGCTGCAGTCACTTGGAGCAGCAAGAAACAGCCTACAGTTGCCTTGTCGAGCACAGAGGCTGAGTACAGGGGTGCAGCAATGGCTGCATGTGAGGTAGCTTGGTTACATAAGCTACTTTATGATATGCATCAGTCTACAGATGGACCAGTTGTCATTTATTGTGACAACATGAGTAGTATACACTTGGCAAATAACCCAATCTATCATGCTAGAACAAAGCACATTGAGGTGCATTATCACTATGTGCGAGAGAGGGTTTTACTAGGTCTTATTGATCTAGTTTATGTCAGCACAGAGGATCAAGTAGCTGACATATTCACGAAGGCATTGGGCACAGAGAAGCTGCGCAAGTTCAGAGACCTGCTATTCTGTAATGGCGTCTGATTCTCTTTCACAGATTGTCACTGAAAAACTTGACAAGAACAACTTCCAGGCATGGAAGTTTAGAATGACGAATTTCCTTATGGGAAAAGGATATTGGGAATTTGTTGCAGGAAATGAAGAAGAACCAGTTCTTCCTGATGTTCCCAATCAACAACAAATGCAGGCATTTAAAACATGGCATGAGAGAGCCAGGAAAGTTATGTATTGGCTGTCTATCAGTATTTCAGACTCTATGATTGTGCATATTCAGGATGCAAGTACGCCAAAGGAGGCATGGGATACTTTGTCAAAAATGTATAGCACAAATACGCAAGCCAGGAAAATGCAGCTCAAGCAAGAGTTGCATAATGTGCAAAGAGAAAGTATGAGCATCAACGACTACCACATGAAGGTGAAGAAGATTGCAGATGCACTTGCTTCCATTGGGTCGCCAGTGGAAGATGATGATTTAGTTTCCGTGACCTTGAATGGTCTAGGAAAGGATTATGCACAGTTTCGGACATCCATTTCAGTTCGTGAAAGATTTCCTGATTTTGAGGAGTTGATTGCTCTTCTAATTTCTGAGGAACAGAGAAATGGTGGTGCATCTTCTTCAGGAGGAACTTCAAAAGAAGCTGTCTTCTACTCAAATGCTGGAAGAGGTAGAGGCAAAGGTAGAGGAGGCCGATTTGGAGGCTGTGGCAGAAATCAGAATATGCAGCAAACTCAAGAAAACCAGTCCTATGGAGGAGGACGTGGTAACTCTAGAGGCAGGGGGAGCCAAAGAGGTCGTGGTGGATGGCAAAGAGGCCAAAATGCAAACAGTAATGTTGAATGCTACTACTGTGGTAAAATGGGTCATATGGCTAAAGACTGCTATAAAAAGCAGAATGACATCATGAATGGAAAACTGCAACAAGGGAATTATGCATCTTCTAGTAGACAGGGTGATGACAGAAATGAGCATTTGTTCATGGTGCAGCACATGAACAATTCTATGACAAGTGCAGAAGAAAGCAATGATGTATGGTATGTTGACTCAGGTGCATCAAACCACATGACAGGTCATGCAGAATGGATGGAGGATGCAAGGAAAATGGAAAAACCAGGATTTGTGGAGATTGGTGATGATACTGCACATCCTATTGTGCAGATTGGAAAAATTCCCTTGTCTATGCAGGGTGGGAAAAAGAAATACCTGTCCGATGTATTTCATGTCCCGAATATCACCAAGAATCTGGTTTCAGTTGGTCAAATGGTTGAACAGGGCTTGCAGGTCAGATTTAATCCTCATGGATGCTTTGTTGAGGATATGAAAAATAAAGGTCGCTTGATAGCAAAAGGAAAGAAGAAGGGCAGAATGTTTACATTGGATGCAGACATGTCTGAATTGAGTGCAGCAATGTTTGCACATGGGACCGGTGTAGTTGCAGATATTGATATCTGGCATAAACGCATTGGTCATGTTAATGTACAACGACTTAAATCAATGCAGGCCCAAAATATTGTTGCAGGATTGCCCAAATTCAAGGTTGCAGAAATGCATAAGGTATGTGAAGCCTGTCAGTTTGGAAAACATGCAAGGAAACCATTTCCTAGACATGTTCAAGAGAGTGAGAAGCCATTGGAATTAATTCACTCTGATGTGTGGACAACTAAAGCTGCATCTCTTGGAGGCTGTCATTATTTTGTCAGTTTTATTGATGACTATAGCAGAAAAGTTTGGGTGTATTTTATGAAAAAGAAAAGTGAAGTTTTTGGGCATTTCAAAACTCTTAAAGCTATGGTTGAAAAAGAAACAGGCTTGCAGATAAAATGCCTAAGGTCAGATGGAGGGGGAGAGTACCTCTCAAATGAGTTTGCAAAGTTCTTGCAGGAGCATGGCATAAAGCAGCAATATTCATGCAGTTATACCCCACAACAAAATGGAATTGCAGAAAGGAAAAACAGGCATATTGGAGAGGTATCTCGTGCCATGCTCAATGAAAAAGACTTGCCAGATTTTTATTGGGCTGAAGCAGTTGCTACAGCAGTCTACATAATGAACAGGACGCCCACTGCAGCAATACATGGAATGACTCCAGAGGAGAGGTATACTGGTAGGAAACCAGATATTTCTCATTTGAAAATTTTTGGTTGCATTGCCTATGTACATGTGCCAGATGAGCTGAGATCCAAGTTGGATCCAAAAGCTGAGAAGTGCATCTTTATTGGTTACTCTCTGCAGCAAAAAGGGTATAGATGCTATAACCCTTCTACTCGTAAGTTTACAGTGAGCAGAGATGTTGTTTTTGATGAGATGAGTAGCTGGTATAAACCAGTAAATGTGATTGATGATGAAGATGCACAAAATGGTAATGCTACACAGAATTCACAGCAGCAGTCACAAAATATTAGTGGACCTGGAGCGTCCTCTAGCAGTGGTTCACATTCTTCGCCATGGACAGGCAGATTGAGATCAGGAGAATCTTCTCAAAGCAATGCAGATAGTGGTATGCAGGTATCACGAAAAGGAAAAGAGAAGGTTGATCAGCCCATGTTTGATGTGAATGCAGGTCACTCTTATGTGGATGGTGAATCCAGTGGCTCAGAACAGAGCATTGATGATGAGTTGGGTATTCCTTCTATTGTTACACCTGGAGTAAGGAAGACCAGGGATGTTTTGAGAGCACCTGGGAGTGAACCTACTTTGCGCAGGTCTACAAGAGCTAGGTATCCTGTGAATAGGCTGAAATATGATGGATTTACAGCCATTCACTATGCATATATGGTCAAAGTGATACAGGAACCAGAACCCACATCTTTTGAGCAAGCCATGGGAAAAGAAAAATGGGAGAAAGCCATGGATGAAGAAATGGATGCCTTGGAAGCAAATGCTACATGGGAGTTAGTACCTTTGCCTAAAGGTAAGAATGCAATTGGCTGTAAGTGGGTTTATAAGGTGAAGCACAATGCTGATGGTTCTGTGAACAGATACAAGGCAAGATTAGTAGTCAAGGGGTATGCACAAACATATGGCATTGACTATGAAGAAACATTTAGTCCGGTTGCAAGGATGGCAACCGTAAGAGCAGTCATTGCTATGGCTGCATCAAAGGGATGGTCTTTACATCAGATGGATGTAAAGAATGCCTTCTTGCATGGTGATTTGCAAGAAGAGGTCTATATGGAGCAGCCACCAGGTTATGTGCATGCTGTTCATCCTGAGTTTGTTTGCAGGTTGAAGAAAGCCTTGTATGGCTTGAAGCAAGCACCTAGAGCATGGTCTGACAAGATAGGACAGTATCTTGTCACTATTGGCTTTCAGATTTCCAAGGCAGATTTCTCACTTTATGTGAGAAAAACAGAGAAAGGTATTATGCTGCTTGTCATTTATGTTGATGATTTGATTATGACAGGTGACAGTGATGAAGATATCCTTCATGTGAAAATGCTATTGAAGCAGAAGTTTGAGATGAAGGATTTGGGAGAGCTGCGTTATTTCTTGGGCATTGAGGTGATTAGATCACCAAGTGGGATACAGCTCTTGCAGAGGCAGTATGGATTGGACATGCTGTCCAAATATGGGATGACAGGTTGTAAGCCTATTTCAGTTCCTTTGGAGCAAAATGTGAAGCTGAGCACAGATGCAGGTGAGCGTCTAGAAGACCCTACTATGTATAGACGCATAGTAGGAAGTTTGATTTATATGACTATTACCAGGCCAGATTTGAGCTATGCTGTTGGATTGGTAAGTCAGTTTATGCAGGCTCCAAGGAAACCACATTTGGATGCGGCTAGACGCATACTTAGGTATGTGAAGTCCACATTGCAGTATGGACTATTTTATGAGACTGGGGTTCAGATACAGTTGCATGGATACACTGATGCTGATTGGGCTGGTAGTATTTCTGATAGACGATCTACCAGTGGATATGTATTCTCTTTTGGGAGTGCTGCAGTCACTTGGAGCAGCAAGAAACAGCCTACAGTTGCCTTGTCGAGCACAGAGGCTGAGTACAGGGGTGCAGCAATGGCTGCATGTGAGGTAGCTTGGTTGCATAAGCTACTTTATGATATGCATCAGTCTACAGATGGGCCAGTTGTCATTTATTGTGACAACATGAGTAGTATACACTTGGCAAATAACCCAGTCTATCATGCTAGAACAAAGCACATTGAGGTGCATTATCACTATGTGCGAGAGAGGGTTTTACTAGGTCTTATTGATCTAGTTTATGTCAGCACAGAGGATCAGGTAGCTGACATATTCACGAAGGCATTGGGCGCAGAGAAGCTGCGCAAGTTCAGAGACCTGCTTGGTGTGCAGGAATTGGGATTGAGCTCGAGGGGGAGTGTTGAGATATCGAGCTCCACTCGTGATATGCCAGGGTGACCGTTGTATATTTATGTCACCGACTTGTCAGTTGCAGACGCGGTTGGTACACCGCCCATGAATAATAGCTACATGATAGCTATCCTTATCTACTCTAGTTCGTGGCTCAGTTAGTATGCCACCTTAGTTAGTTGAGTTTGGTTTGAGACCCATATATAGGGTTCTTCTATTTCTTTGTACTAGAGTTCTTTTGGCTTACACAACTAAGAAGAGGAAAACTGTTTTCAGCCTCCACCCTTGTGTGTCTTCCCCCATTGTGCAAGCAAGAAAGCTTCAAGCGAGACTCCTTCCTTCTCTCCCACAATCTTGACAGATCGTCTATCAGAAATACTACCAGCCCAGTCAGCATCACTGTATCCATGCAACTGTATCTGAACACCAGTCTCATAAAATAGTCCATACTGCAATGTGGACTTCACATACCTGAGTATGCGTCTAGCCGCATCCAAATGTGGTTTCCTTGGAGCCTGCATAAACTGACTTACCAATCCAACAGCATAGCTCAAATCTGGCCTGGTAATAGTCATATAAATCAAGCTTCCTAATATGTGTCTGTACATAGTAGGGTCTTCCAGAAGCTCACCTGCATCTGCGCTCAGCTTCACATTCTGCTCCAAAGGAACTGAAATAGGCTTACAACCTGTCATCCCATATTTGGACAGCATGTCCAATCCATACTGCCTCTGTAAGAGCTGTATCCCACTTGGTGATCTAATCACCTCAATGCCCAAGAAATAACGTAGCTCTCCCAAATCCTTCATCTCAAACTTTTACTTCAATAGCATTTTCACATGAAGGATATCTTCATCACTGTCACCTGTCATAATCAAATCATCAACATAAATGGCAAGCAGCATAATACCTTTATCTGTTTTTCTCACATAAAGTGAGAAATCTGCCTTGGAAATCTGAAAGCCAATAGTGATAAGATACTGTCCTATCTTGTCAGACCATGCTCTAGGTGCTTGCTTCAAGCCATACAAGTCTTTCTTCAACCTGCAAACAAACTCAGGATGAACAGCATGCACATAACCTGGTGGCTGCTCCATATAGACCTCTTCTTGCAAATCAGCATGCAAGAAGGCATTCTTTACATCCATCTGATGTAAAGACCATCCCTTCTCCCATTTTTCTTTTCCCATGGCTTGCTCAAAAGAAGTGGGTTCTGGTTCCTGTATCACCTTGACCATATATGCATAGTGAATGGCTGTAAATCCATCATATTTCAGCCTATCCACTGGATACCTAACTCTGGTAGACCTGTGCAAAGTGGGTTCACTCCCAGCTGCTCTCAAAACATCCCTGGTCTTCCTTACTCCAGGTGTAACAATAGAAGGAATACCCAACTCATCATCAATGCTCTGTTCTGAGCCACTGGATTCACCATCCACATAAGAGTGACCTGCATTCACATTGAACATGGGCTGATCAACCTTATCTTTTCCTTTTCGTGATACCTGCATACCACTATCTGCATTACTTTGAGAAGATTCTCCTGATCTCAATCTGCCTGTCCATGGCGAAGGATGTGAACCACTGCTAGAGGACGCTCCAGGTCCACTAATATTTTGTGACTGCTGCTGTGAGTTCTGTGCAGCATTACCATTTTGTGCATCTACATCATCAATCACATTTACTGGTTTATACCAGCTACTCATCTCATCAAAAACAACATCTCTGCTCACTGTAAACTTACGAGTAGAAGGGTTATAGCATCTATACCCTTTTTGCTACAGAGAGTAACCAATAAAGATGCACTTCTCAGCTTTTGGATCCAACTTGGATCTCAACTCATCTGGCACATGTACATAGGCAATGCAACCAAAAATTTTCAAATGAGAAATATCTGGTTTCCTACCAGTATACCTCTCCTCTCGAGTCATTCCATGTATTGCTGCAGTGGGAGTCCTGTTCATTATGTAGACTGCTGTAGCAACTGCTTCAGCCCAATAAAAATCTGGCAGGTCTTTTTCATTGAGCATGGCACGAGACACCTCTCCAATATGTCTGTTTTTTCTTTCTGCAATTCCATTTTGCTGTGGGGTATGACTGCATGAATATTGCTGCTTTATGCCATGCTCCTGCAGGAAACTTGCAAACTCATTTGAGAGGTACTCTCCCCCTCCATCTGACCTTAGGCATTTTACTTGCAGACCTGTTTCTTTTTCAACCATAGCTTTAAGAGTTTTGAAATGCCCAAAAACTTCACTTTTCTTTTTCATAAAATACACCCAAACTTTTCTGCTATAGTCATCAATAAAACTGACAAAATAATGACAGCCTCCAAGAGATGCAGCTTTAGTAGTCCACACATCAGAGTGGATTAATTCCAATGGCTTCTTACTCTCTTGAACATGTCTAGGAAATGGTTTCCTTGCCTGTTTTCCAAACTGACAGGCTTCACATACCTTATGCATTTCTGCAACCTTGAATTTTGGCAATCTTGCAACAATATTTTGGGCCTGCATTGATTTAAGTCGCTGTACATTAACATGACCGATGCGTTTATGCCAGATATCAATATCTGCAACTACACCGGTCCCATGTGCAAACATTGCTGCACTCAATTCAGGCATGTCTGCATCCAATGTAAACATTCTGCCCTTCTTCTTTCCTTTTGCTATCAAGCGACCTTTATTTTTCATATCCTCAACAAAGCATCCATGAGGATTAAATTTGACCTGCAAGCCCTGCTCAACCATTTGACCAACAGAAACCAGATTCTTGGTGATATTCGGGACATGAAATACATCGGACAGGTATTTCTTTTTCCCATCCTGCATAGACAAAGGAATTTTTCCAATCTGCACAATAGGATGTGCAGTATCATCACCAGTCTCCACAAATCCTGGTTTTTCTATTTTTCTTGCATCCTCCATCCATTCTGCATGACCTGTCATGTGGTTTGATGCACCTGAGTCAACATACCATACATCATTGCTTTCTTCTATACTTGTCACAGAATTGTTCATGTGCTGCACCATAAACAAGTGCTCATTTCTGTCATCACCCTGTCTACTAGAAGATGCATAATTTCCTTGTTGCAGTTTTCCATTCATGATGTCATTCTGCTTTTTATAGCAGTCTTTAGCCATATGACCCATTTTACCACAGTAGTAGCATTCAATATTACTGTTTGCATTTTGGCCTCTTTGCCATCCACCACGACCTCTTTGGCTCCCCCTGCCTCTAGAGTTACCACGTCCTCCTCCATAGGACTGGTTTTCTTGAGTTTGCTGCATATTCTGATTTCTACCACGGCCTCCAAATCGGCCTCCTCTACCTGTGCCTCTACCTCTTCCAGCATTTGAGTAGAAGACAGCTTCTTTTGAAGTTCCTCCTGAAGAAGATGCACCACCATTTCTCTGCTCCTCAGAAATTAGAAGAGCAATCAACTCCTCAAAATCAGGAAATCTTTCACGAACTGAAATGGATGTCCGAAACTGTACATAATCCTTTCCTAGACCATTCAAGGTCACGGAAACTAAATCATCATCTTCCACTGGCGACCCAATGGAAGCAAGTGCATCTGCAATCTTCTTCACCTTCATGTGGTAGTCATTGATGCTCATATTTTCTCTTTGCACATTATGCAACTCTTGCTTGAGCTGCATTTTCCTCGCTTGCGTATTTGTACTATACATTTTTGACAGAGTATCCCATGCCTCCTTTGGCGTACTTGCATCCTGAATATGCACAATCATAGAGTCTGAAATACTGATAGACAGCCAGTACATAACTTTCCTAGCTCTCTCATGCCATGCTTTGAATGCCTACATTTGCTGTTGATTGGGAACATCAGGAAGAACTGGTTCTTCTTCATTTCCTGCAACAAATTCCCAATATCCTTTTTCCATGAGGAAATTCGTCATTCTAAACTTCCATGCCTGGAAGTTGTTCTTGTCAAGCTTTTCAGTGACAATCTGTGAAAGAGAATCAGATGCCATTACAGAACACTGCGAAAAATTCTGTCACTGCAAAAACTTAGCTTCACCCTCACAAGGGCAAATCTGCAAAACTGGCGAAAGTGGTATTTGACCACACAGTCACTTCCTAGTGACGATTTTGCATAAACAGGAACCAAGGATTATTCTGAAACTCCCAATGTCTCTGCGCACAAGCATACAATGCAATTT
The DNA here is from genome assembly GCF_053477565.2 of Lygodium microphyllum. Lineage (NCBI taxonomy): Eukaryota > Viridiplantae > Streptophyta > Polypodiopsida > Schizaeales > Lygodiaceae > Lygodium > Lygodium microphyllum. Next base: position 162,094,126 of record NC_141141.1, on the reverse strand, counting down.
CTACAGTAACTTTTCACCGACCTGTAGAACAGTGGCTGCACAGCATAAAACTGAGCCTTTTCCTGAGTGCGTGCAGAAAACTTCCGTCTGCAAAACAGGCCCCGAAATGGCCTCGAATAAAAAAAAACAAGGTCGCCAGGGGTTAAAGCCCTCTCCCGCAGCATATACTGCCCTCTTGCTTTAGCGCGAAGGGCGTCTCAACCTGAGACAATGCACTCCTGCAATTGCCGATTGTGCTACCTGTAGAGATCTGCTCCCAAAACAGAAAATGAAAGCAACACTGCTCCTCTTACCAGAACACCGCGAGCTTGGCTTGCTTTCTTGAGCTCCTTACCACGAACAAGGCTCTGATACCATGTCAAGATTGTGGGAGAGAAGGAAGGAGTCTCGCTTGAAGCTTTCTTGCTTGCACAATGGGGGAAGACACACAAGGGTGGAGGCTGAAAACTGTTTTTCTCTTCTTAGTTGTGGAAGCCAAAAGAACTCAAGTACAAAGAAATAGAAGAACCCTAGATATGGGTCTCAAACCAAACTCAACTAACTAAGGTGGCATACTAACTGAGCCACGAACTAGAGTAGATAAGGATAGCTATCATGTAGCTATTATTCATGGGCTGTGTACCAACCGCGTCTGCAACAACTGACAAGTCGGTGACATAAATACACAACGGTCACCCTGGCGTATCACGAGTGGAGCTCGATATGTCAACACCTTTGAGGCTAGCAGTTCTAGGCCATGCATTCTGTCTGCCCTGGTAAGCTTCCCCCCAGCCTTGCTGCTGAGTCATTGCTAGTGGTGCAGGTATGCTCCCAGCCTGTGGTTTTGAGGGTGAGATTGGTGTGCTAACATTGGAGAAATCGTCCATAGGGTCTTCCAATATGGGTTCAGTATCTTTGAGGTGCTTTTGGGCGTCCTTGACCCACTCCTAGACCTTGGCTATAGCTTCGAGTTGCCGTTTGGGGTGGGGATATTCCCCTACCTTGGCACTCCCTAGCTCTGCTGTCTTAGGAGCCGAGGTCTTTGCCTCTGCATCTATGACCTTCTTTCCTGTTACCAGCGTAGTCGTTTCCTCGGTTTTAAGGGTTATCTTCGCATCGGTTCTCTTTTTCTGTCTCCTCCGGATTTTCTTCCCTATCGAGGTTGCATCAAGGTTACTTGGCCTTGGCAACAAGATGCCTGCTTGTTTCGTCTGAGCTCGCGTCATAGCATGTAGCGGGATGGGCGTATCCTCAGTACTAAAAGTTTCCACTCCAAAGAGCCCCAAAGGCACCGATGGCATGTTGGCAGCACTCGTTGATGGATTTCGCCTAGGACAATCAGGAAACAGATGTGTGATTCCACACTCTGTGCATCGGAGATCCGCTTTGTCTTTGTTAGCTTGTTCTCGCTCTAGTAGCGTGATGAAATGTGGCCTGGGTGGCCGCAAGTCCAGCATGTGACTGGATCCTGGCTAGGCCCTCCAAGGCCTCTGCCTCGTCCTCTTCCTAAAGCCATTACCAACATGGCCGATAGTCTATCAGGACTGGGTTTCCCTCCTCGTCGTAGGATACATACGGATTGACATATGCCTCTTCCTCATTAGGCTCCTCCACAAAGTGAATAGGAGCGTCGCTAGGTGGGTGAGTCACAAAAGGCCCTGGTGGCCTGGGTATACCAGTTGGGTTCATCTCTAGCCTAGGCACGATAGGTCTTGAGTCAGTTGGTGCTGGAAGAGCTAACTGGGTTCCCCTGCCAATGAAATTAGGTGGCCTATTACCTAAGTATGGAGGGTTGTACTGCTATGTGTATGGGAATCTCCTTGGCATTCTGCAATGCGTTGCATCATGTCCGAATCTACCGCAATTTGAGCACAGCTGAGATCTAGGATCTTGGCACTCCACTGGGAGGTGATTGCCGCCGCAGTACACACATTGTACATGGGATCTCACAGGCTTTCTAACGAGCTCTTGCAACCGCGCAATCTCCATTCTCATCTCTGCCATCCCTTGGTCGTGGTCTACACTCTTGTCCTTGTCCTGCGCGCTAGTAGTTACTTTTTCCCCTAAGGTGGTTGATCTCTCAGGGTCCCTCTGGCTTGCACTATCTTGGTTGGTAGTCCTCATGCTACGTTCCCTAAGTTGATCATCTACGTGTATTGCCTCCTCAAAGACTTGAGTTAGCACGTCTCATTGTAAGGTGGAGTTACTGGCCGAAGCCTTGTAGAGCTCCTTGCTCCGAATCCCGTTCATGAATACTGTGGATACTTGACAACACCTAAAAACATGCCATTTATTGCAACAATTTTTTGGCAAAATTATACAATTGACACCTTATTACTAAATTTTTACATGAATTCAATGCAGATGCAGTGTTCGTTGTTGCTGTCTTTGGAGGCCGTGTCCTTGCAGTCTAGCCAAGAGATGTGGTACAAGGAAGTTCTTGTACGGGAGGAAGGTGGAGTTTTAGACAAAATTTGATAGGTTTACTTAGTGAATCTCAGCTATGACTATTTAAAATTTTCCTGTAGGGATTATTATCACTTAGAGGAGATAAGACCTTGTTATAAATTAGGAGTCTTCGGGGGAATTTTAGACTTGACAAGGTCTTGACAAGTTGATAGGATATTTTTAGTATTAATCTCAGGGATGGAGGATTTCATTAGTTATGCTACCTCCTACCTCCTAATGATGAAATTCTTTATGAAAAATACATAGCATTATGATTGTGATTATTGTTTGCAGTAATACTGTAGTGATGATCAAGGGGTGATCATTAAATCATTGATGATTATTATGAAGATTTCTTTGGGGAGGTGTTGAATATTAGATTCAAGAGAATAGACTCTTGGCAAGGACGAAGTAATCCTAAGGGGACTGCTTTGCTACTAGGCAATTCCCTATGGAGGCCAACATGGGTGTTATCAAGGTAATATGAAAATCACCCATGTGCATCAAGGTAACCATTAGCAGCCTTTGACCATGTTGAATATGTCTTATAAGCTTTTTGTCAAGGCTTTGGCACTCAAAATTAAGTGATTACTAGCTTAAGTCATCCACCCCGAGCATTATGGCTTCATTTTCTTTATCAGAAGATAGAAAATGCCATTCCTAGCCTTGCAACAGCTATTGACTAAGCAATGATTGGTGGACAGGACTACCTCTTAGTGAATGGATTTTGAAAAGGCATGTAATTACATTCCTTAGGATTTCATCTGCCTTTACCTCGAAGCAATGGTCTTTGGAAGGAGTTCTCTAGGATGACTATGACACTCCTTTCAAATGTAGAAGTTAAGAGTATCCATTAATGGGGCGATCTCCAAATCCTTTGAACTCAAAAGGTCTATGTTCCTTATAGTATAAGTCTTGTTGCGACGACACAATTGACAGAAATTTTCGGCAGCTTTTGTGCTTGTGGATCCAAAGTGAGTCCATGCGTGACATTCGATCACCTCTCCACGAACAAGTTCATGTTATGCTGCTCCCTTTATGTAAATCAAATCATACGATCGTGATTATTCCAGATTCTCAATTCTCATATGTTTTATAGGATTGTGATTTGAGACATATTAAAACGTTTAAAAAAAAAAGAAGAAAAAAAAAACGGTTATGAATGGGAAGAGGAAGAAGAGACGAAGGAGCAAGGGCCGTTGAACGAGGGGGGGGAAAGGGTCCATCTCTATCTGCCATGGCACTCCCCAAAGAAGAATTTTGATCTTGCCATGCAACGGAGGAGAGCATCATCCACATGCTGCCTGAGGTCCTGCCAGCGGAGGACACGCTGAAGGCCATGGATACGCAGCAGGATCAGCTCCTGGCGGACGACGCCAAGACAGAGAGAGAGAGTGACAGCGAGGGCAATGCCGCAGTGTGAAAGCCAAACCCCCACGTCTCCATCCACGGAAACATGACTCCATTGTTGGTAACTTCAGTACTGGGAGGACGGAGAGAGTTGATAAGAATAGCCATGAGAGAGAGAGTAGTCAATGATGAATAACGATTGTCAAGAGTGATGAAGGAACGAGAAGAGTAATGGGATCAATGGCGAGCTCTACAAAAGGCACAGATTGTTGAAGCTGACAGCGAGGGCAAGCCGCACAGGCAGCGACCAACATCCAATCTTCAAGCATCTCCTGCGACCAGGCTGTAGCACGCGCGTTGGACCGGAACAACCCCCTGGATTCTGTGCATTGCGGTTTGCTCTTCTTGGTGGATCAATGTCTCTCACCATAAGGGCATTCAGTCTTCTTCTGGACTTTGCCACTGTTTGTAGTAAGGAGTACATATATTAGAGAAACCTGATTGTTTGTTCCGCGGACAAAGACAGAGAGAGAGAGAGAGAGAGGATGGAATCAATGCGACTGCATTGACCCCCTTCCTTTGCCATCGCCTTGCCATGCAAACTATACGTTAGCTATTGTCGCCCAGACCTATAGATGTGCTACCCTGCAATGAACCCTTCTCAACATACTATAGACACAATGGAACAAAGACAAAGATTGGCAATATAGAGCAAAGATACAAAGAGAAGCGTTTGCAACAATTACCATAGCTTTAGGCAAGTGCAGAGAATGAAGAACCATCTCCATGGAAGCCTAAACAAGATTGGAAGATCGTTGCAGACATCAATGGAATCCCCATGTCTCTTCTACTTCACCATGCCTTCCTTATAATAGCCAATTTAGAGCTTCAATACACTGGTATAATCTGAAGTTATAGGCAAGAATAGCATCTGGGGTAATTGTGGGGAAGAAAAACAAGATGATGAGCTTCCATTTGAATCGACTGGATAGAAGACAGACATTGGCTGGATTGTAGGGGGACACGGTCTCCAAGGACGTGACGACGACCCTCGATTTTACAAGTAAGTGTCTAACTGATTTATCTAAAATAAATGATATGGCATGATAATTTCTTAGTTTAATATTTTTAAAATATGTCTTTAAACCTGTTTTCTTATGCTACATGGTTGTTTGCATTTATCTGAACTAGTTTTTATTTATTTAAAATAAAAAACAGTCGAAAATACTAAAAAAATGACTCAAAATGATCATAAATAAAATTTTATAAAACTACTGATTGAAAATTTATAAGTTCTGATATTTTTCTTATAAAGCTTATGAGTCAAGGAATTTACTGAATTTCTATCAAGATTTTTAAAGATGTTTTGTTATATTTAAAAATTAGGAAAGAGTTATATTTAGAGAAAAAAGCATAGTTTTCCTTTACATAAAATGTGTTATTTATTGATATAAACTATGGATTCTTAGTGAAATATTGGAAACAAAATCTTTGATTTGTTAGTGCATTTATGTTGTAAGGGTTAAAGAAAAGAAACAACAATTTAATAATATTTTACTTAAGAAATGCTCGTATAAAGATATGGTGTTTTGGTTTTGAAAGGAGAGATTATATACGGTGTGAGCATTTAGGAAACATGGGAAATTACAAATAAAAAGTTTGACAATACTTTATAATGATTAATAATGTTAGGTTGCAGTTATAAAATTTAGTTTAAATTAAAACCAAAATAAAATCAAACAATTTAATGATTGGATGGCATGAGGAAAAGCCTCAGCATCTATATTAAATTTTTACATGTTATTCATTTTACAATCAATTTCTTAAATACATGGAGTGGAGGGCCACTAGGGTAATTTAAAGAAAACTAAGGGGATATGCGGGATTTAAAATGAACGTTGTGTGTGAACCATAAGAGTGTGGAAAGAATTTGTTTTATCATGCTAATACTGGTTATAGAAGAGGAAAAGAAAGGACGTGATTTTCGCAGAACGAAAAATTTATTTAAAAACTAATAAGTAACAACGAAATTTATATACGGAGTGGGAAACGTCTACCAAGGGAGATTAAAATTTAGGAGTTTATGATATGTCAAAAAATTTGATTTGAATGTTTGTTTAAAATTAAACAAATAAAAAGAACTAATTTTAATCAGGTGGAGAAAAACATAAAAAGGAATTTTAAATGGAGATATACAAATAGATCTAAGAGATCTATATCCCTGAAACAACCTTTTCAAAGTCAAACATTAAAAACATTTCCTGGATAAACCGCCTCTAGCATGGCAGGAGTACATTATGAGGAGCTGCCTCTGAGAGATGAGGAGAAACCATAGTTATCTTAGGTTTAGCAATTTAGTGCCCAATATAATTTATTGAAGTTTAGAATCTTTGCAGTTGGACTACTACAAACAACGTTGTAGATTTTAGGGAAGGCTAAGTTAAGTTAAATTAAAACAATTAGTGCAATAATCACTTGTTTAGTGCAACAACTCTTAGGAGTTGGCTTGTTAACCTAGGTAAAAGTGGCTTGGTCTTTGGCCAGTCAATACTACCCCCTTGGTAGGTCACTCATTGGCAGGGATTCTCTTGTAGAGGCTACGCACCTGAGTAATGTAATCCCTAACATCCTCCTTCTCCCTTTGACTGATATTCATCAACCTAACAATGAGGTTATCCGAATACCCTGCCTTCGAAAACCTCTTGATGAAGAGGCCCTTAAGGCGAGCAAAGTTTGTACGTTCTGCATCATCTAGACTAGAGTACAAGGTCCTCCCCTTGTCGCCTAAGCACAGGCTGAAGGCTTGAGCTCGCTGCACCGGGTCAATAAGACCGTTCACCTCACATACTTGCTCGAACTACTCCATGAAGCTGTACGAGTCACTGCTAGGTTCATATCGAGCTAGTTGTTTTGCTACTACGGGGATTCTAGCCTGCCCTTTAGCCCCTTGCGTAACTCCCAATCCTGACAGTAACGCGGTGGCTAGAGCACTAGCACTCTATTCCACAGATGTATTGTCCATGAGTCGCTTTGCCACTAGTTCGCTCAATGTCATGCCAACCTCTGATGCCCGTTCCCTCTCTACGTTCGGTCCGGACTTGGCTGCCCCAGCTAGGTCTAATACTCATCTAGCCTCGTACATATCCACGTCTTGCTGCAGCCTTCTAGCCCTTTGCTCATGGTTGTAGAAAATTATGCCTTCCAACACTCTCTTGATAGCTCTTCTCTCTTCTTCCAGGTTAGCCACCACTTCCTCTATAGGTCTACCTAGGATCTCAGTCTTGGTGAGTAGATCGTAGTCGTGGACCAGTTCCTGGACCGAGATTGGAAATTCTCCTAAGTCTAGTTTGTCTTCCCCTTGGTCGCCTCTTGATCCCGACATTGTTTCTGCTTCCAGCTCCACAAGATTGTCAATGAATCCAATCAGCTTCGACAGCTTTCACTCCTCTATCTTGTTGCTTCCCGTGTCTTCATGTTCTCTTCAGGTACTACTAGTAGGGCTCTAAGGCACTTATCTAAGTCTTGGGGTCTTCTCCTACTAGTGGGTTCCTTAATGTTTTTAGATATCCAGATATGTTTCTTGTTATTTGAAAGCAGTGGCGATCCTTACTCACACGTTGTGCTTAGTGCTTTTGTGGTGCTTGGTGCGAAAACATGCTCTTTTCGTTTCTTGCTGTGCAGGTTTAGTGGAGCACAAAAGTGAAATGCCGATGCAGAAAGTGTTTGATGCAAACTCCACCTTGTTTCTACCCACATTCTTAGCCTAATTTGAGTTTTCAACTCGGTTCCCGGCTATCCTATGATCTTTCCGCACCCTAAGTTCGATTAGTCTCTGTGGTCCTAATGGTTGAACTGGGTCTTGGGGGTGTTCAGGGTTCCATCCTAGGGTCAGGTCTGTGGCAAGGTCAGCAAAAGATCCTTATCTTTTTGTTCTGGCGAGATGGTCCAATTCTGGGAATCGGACAAGGATGGTCTGACTCTGGGAGTCGAACGGTCCGATTCTGGCAATCGAACCGGTTTGGTCCGACTCTAACAGTCGGATGGGGTTGGTCCGATTCTAGGAATTGTCCGACCTTTGGTGCGCAGATCGGTCGCAGTATGCTCACGTAGTGAATCCCGGAAGGTCCCCAAGAATAATGAACTCTATCTTTTTGCACAAAAAACAATGTAAAAGCATGAACGATAAGAGGCAAGAGACCAATTGGGTTCAATCTCCCCCCATGCCTTGTGTGAGCGCTTCACCAAGCATGTATTTTATGTATATTTCCATCTTCATGCTCAATAATAGCCCAATTTACAAAAATATGACAAGCTTTTAGCTTTTGAGTTTGCTTTCTACAAAAATAGAAAATAAAGCTAATGGACGGTGCCCATAGAGTCTGGCACGCCCAATCTCAATGTCCAAATAGAAATAACATATCCGTGCGCATAGGCGCATACAAAATAATAATCAATAATCGATGTCTCAATAGACATAACAAAATATAGGCGTGGCGCCTATCAAAATATAATCCAAAGGTCGAATACTCGCTAGACTCCAATGCTTTCCTCCGCCACTGCTACTATCTCTACACATCAATTGAAGCATTCACAATTGTTAGTAAAATAATACAATTAAACCGACAAAAGTGAATACCTAGCAGTCTTCAGCTACATAAATAAATCAACTGGATAGAAATAAATCCTAACCTTAATTTATTACGAGTGCGCACTCTAAACTCATAAACGTTTATTAATTTAATATGCATTTTGCGGAATCACCCGCTATGGAATCACCCACGTACACACTAAATTAATGAAACGCCCGAAAAGGACAGGCGTCCCCATCAACTTCTCGCACAAAGAATCCTCTTTGTGTATGAGCCCCGGTCATCTAAGTTTACGGAATCCACCGTAAAACCTCACGGAATCCACCGTGGAATATGCCTCCTGGCATCATACCCCCGGGGTGGGATAGCAATTGACCTCAATTGCTATTAGCTCAATGTGGAGCTAACAGAGTGGGGAAAGCATTTAAGTCTCTAGCGTGCATCCATTGTGCTTCCTCTACAGGATGGTTCTTAAATTTTACTAGATATCTAGAATACCTTCGGCCAGTTCTAGTGGTCATGTAGTCAGTGTCTATGATGGCTTCTGGTTCAAGTATTTCGGTCTCTTCCTCTAATAAAGGTGGGTTTTCATAAACAGGGTGGATAGGTAATTGGCCTCTAAATGGTATCAATAAACTAATATGAAATGTATTATGAATTTTTCAATGAGATGGTAATTCTAACTTGAATGCATTATCATTAATCTTATGAATGATTCTAAATGGTCCATAGAATCTAGGAGCTAATTTGACAACTGGATGTCTATCTACACTTTGCAGTCTACGCTTTTCTATTCTAAGCCAAACATAATTATCAACTTTGAAATTCATAGCTTGTCTTTTCTTGTTGGCTTGTTTGGTATATGATTGTTGGGCTTTAGCAATCATATCCTTAACCTGATCAAAAATACTGTTATGCAGACTAGCAATATCACCAGCACTCTGAATTCTATTAGACAAAGATGCAACAGGTGTAGATAATCTATATCCATAAATGACTTCAAAAGGTGCTTTCTTTGTAGATGTGTGGGGTGTATTGTTGTATGCAAACTGTAATAAATGCAAGTGAGTGTCCCATGTCTAAGGTTTAAAGATAGTATATGCACGTAAAAGATCTAAAATGGTGTTGTTTGTGGCTTCTGTTTGTCCATTTGTTTCTGGATGAAATGCAGATGAGAAATCAATCTTTGTGCCTAGATTTGCAAACAGTGTAATCCAAAAATTGTTACAAAATCTAGAATCACGATCTGAAATAATCACTTTTGGCAATCCATGGTTAGTAAAAACAGTTTTCAAAAATAATTGTGATGCTTGTGATGCTGTTAAAGTTTTCTTACATGGAATAAAATATGCTTGCTTACTAAATCTATCTACAATTTTCCAAATCGTGTCATGGTTAGATTTAGTATTTGGTAAACCAGTAATGAAATCCATAGAAATATGTTCCCAAGGTTTAGATGGAATAGACAAAGGCATTAGTAATCCATATTGTTTACCATGATATCTCTTTATTCTTTGACAAATCAAACATTCAGAAACGAAATTAGATACATCTGCATCCATATGCGGCCAATAAAAATCTTCAGTTAACATGCGTAATGTAGATATGATACCTCTATGACCTTGATATGGGGGACAATGAATTTCATTCAAAAGAAAAGATCGGAATGGAATAGTAACACACAGTCTCTTTTCAAAAAACATAAATCCATCATTATATGACAATGAATCAACAGGAATAAAATTATTTTGAACTAATTTTTGCCAATCAGAATGAAAAGTAATATCCTGGTGATATGTATCTTTCATAGCAATCAAAGAATCAAAAGATATGACAGAAATATTATGAATTGCAGGTCTTCTACTCAATGCATCAGCAACTACATTTTCTTTTCCAGGTTGGTATTGAATGATAGGATGAAAACTTTGAATGAAGGAAGCCCATTTGATATGACGGTCAGAAATTTGGGGTTGGCTAAGTAAATGTCTAATGCTTTGCTGGTCGGTCTTTATCATGAATTTTGAACGCATTAAATAGTGTTTCCATTGTTTTAATGCTTGTACAACTGCTAATAGTTCTTTGTCATAAGTGGAATATTTCAGCTCAGAAGGTTTCAGCTTAGAACTAGAATATGCTATTGGATGATTGTCTTGCATTAGTACGGCTCCTATTCCTGATCCGCTAGCATCGGTCACAACTAGAAAGAATGGTCTATTAAAGTCGAGCAATTGTAGAACAGGGGCATTGGTTAATGCACGTTTCAGTAAGTCAAAGGATTTTTGCTGAGTTTCAGTCCATTGATAAACAATTCCTTTCTTAAGAAGTTTGGTTAATGGTAAAGCAAGTAATGAAAAATTACGTACAAACTTCCTATAGAAACTAGCAAGACCAAGGAATGAGCGTAATTCATGTACGTTTTTAGGAACAGGCCAATGCAATATTACATCAATTTTCTTAGGATCAACTTTAATTCCTTCTTTTGATACAATATGACCTAAATACTCAATTTCCGTTTTAAAGAATTCACTCTTTTCAGGATTTGCAAACAATTGATTTTCTTTCAGTAATTGAAAGACTAATGACAAATGCTCATAATGCTCTTTTTCACTTTGACTAAACACCAAAATATCATCAAAGAAAACAATCACACAGTACTGATATTTCAAAAAGATACGGTTCATCATTCTACTGAAAGTGGCAGGTGCATTAGTCAATCCGAATGGCATGACTAAGAATTCGTAATGGCCAAACTATGTTCTGAATGCAGTCTTAAATAGATCAGATTTATCTAGCCTCACCTGATGATATCCAGACTTAAGGTCAATTTTACTAAATATAGAAGATCCTTGCAGTTTGTCCATAAGGTCATCAACTCTAGGTATAGGATACCTATTCTTTACAGTGATCTTATTTAATGCTCGGTAGTCAATACACATACGATAAGTATTATTCTTTTTCTTGACTAAGAGTACAGGTGCACCGAATGGAGAATTGCTAGGTCGAATTAAGCCTCTATTTAGTAATTCTTCAACTTGACTCTGCATTTCTTTTTGCTCTATTTGATTGTGCCTATATGGTGCTTTGCAAGGTGGTTGTGTGCCAGGGATTAAATCAATCTTATGGTCTTCTAGACGTGAAGGTGGTAAACCTGGTGGTAGGTCTTCTGCAAAATAGTCTTTAAAATATGCAAGAAATTCCTTATGCCTAGGGTGCATATGATTTTCCTTTGCTTGCAATTCATTCACCCAAATGAGATATGATTTAGTACTCTTGCGTAATGCACGTTTTGCTTGAGTATGCGAAAGCAGTGGAAAAATATTAGATGCATGCATACCATATAATGTAATAGATTTTCCTTGAAAATTAATATTCATTGTGTGCGTGGAATAATCTATATTTGGATTATGCTGGTGTCTCCAAGGCATTCCTAAAATAATGTCGCTTGACTGTAATGGGACAACTAAGAAATTTCTTCTTTCAATATATGAACCAATTTGAATCTCTAAATCTTGAACTTCTTGTGTGCCATTGTACCTAGTGCCTAAGAATGCAGCTTTTATGCGATAATGCGTAGGTACAATCTGTAATTTCAATTCCTTTACCAATTTTACTGAAATAAAGTCATGAGTACTACCGTCATCATGCAAGATATTTCTTTCCTTTCCATGCACCAAACATTTCATAGTCAATAATGAATGTGGAGTAGGCATACCTGGTAAATTTTCGGAAGTAGTAGTAGGATCATCCTCATCTTCAGTGAAATCAGGCATATCCTCATGCTCGTCTTCGTCCATGGCTCCAAGATAGTTGATATGTGCTGGTGGCTTCTTTGAATGACAATTTGCTGCGAGATGCCCTGGTTGGTGACACTTATAATATACTATTGGCTTGGCTTTGGTTATATTATTTGCAATGGCTGGAAGTCTGGGTACATTTGGATTTGCTTGTGGAATAGGCTTAGGATTTGGATTGACATTGGATGGTAATGCAGGTGGTTTAGCCCAATTCTTGCGAAAAGATGGTGATGAGAAACGACCTGGATTAAACCTTCTAAAATTGGAATTGAATTGTTTAGATCCATAATTACCATTGGCTTGGAATTGCTGTGGTCGTCTGTCTCTTCCGCGTAACTTATCTTCAGTGTCATGAGCTAGTGAGATGGCGTCTTCAAGGGTAGCAGGCTTGAACATGTTCACTTCAGCGTAATAATGTCCAAGAAGTCCAGACATATACTTCCGCTTATGTGTCATCTCTGATACGTCTTCAAGCATGCATAGCTCTAGGAGTGCATTCCAAAAATGCTTTGTATACTGTGGAATAGGCTCATGATCCCGTTGTTGAAGTAAATCCCATTGCTTGATAGCCTTCTCATGAAATTGCGGTGGAAGGAAATTCTGCATGAACTCCTTCTTGAAGTCTTCCCAAGTAGCAGGACATTCTATGCTCTTGCGTACTACAGTCCACCAAAGTGATGCTCTGTCTACCAAATGATTAGTAACACACTTGATTTTATCTTTTTCTGGATAAGTTTCCTCATGGAAATAGTCATCAAACTGGCTAATGAATGATAAAACAGTCTTTCCTTCTCGTATGCCATTGAAAGTGCGAAATTTGAAACTTCGTTTACTTATCTTGGATTCCTTGCGAATGGTTTATGCTTCAAGAGTGGCGTCGATGGTATGTCGAATCAAATCTTCAGCTTGAGGTTCTTCTTTGTCAGTAGACACTCTTTGTAATTTTGTCAATTGCGCTTGCAATGCTTGCCTAGCCCTTCGCTCTTCTTCCAATTGTAACATGATTAGATCCAGCTTTTGTTCCATGGTAGGCTCAGGTAGGTCGTCTTTAGCCATAGGATCATCCATATGTGGGGTCGTCATCCTGCAAAACTCAATAAACCTTTCTCACTCAAAATCAGGTTAGCGGGATGAGCGTAGCTCAAATTCGGGGTTACAAGGCTATGTATTTTTGGGTATTTCTTTCTCAATTTTCAGAAAATCTGTAATATTTCCGTCTTCATTTGCTGAAAATACTTCAACGAACCTGTAGATAGGTAGAACACCTTGCCACGAATAAGTTTCCAGTTCAGAGTTTTTGCGTAGGAACAAGCCTTCTAGGAGTTTTGAGCACTAATCAGTTCTGACTCCAGTTGACTAGTCTGACTTGCAGAGTTGCAGACTTAGCTGACTTACAGAGTTGCAGACTTACAGAACTTAGGCCGACTTGATGAACTTGCAGGACTTGATTCCAGTCGACTTGCAGGACTTGACTTCTGGTGCACAGGACCCAGAGTTTGGTGACTTTCTTGCACTGTGTGACTTGTAGAAAGCTTAAAGCTTTGATTGACTTAATGGATTAAGAAGCTTTAAGCTTCTTAATCCGTCGTGGATTTTTAGGACAAGAGGATGTCCTTCACGGATTCGCGCCACCCTGGACAGCCTCACGCCGCTTCGATTTCGATTTGCTTAAGAGAAGCCTTCTTAAGCTTTTGATCAAATTGATTAAGTTGTAACTTGAAGCTTTGAAGCTTAATGAAGAAAAAGAGTTACTCTTTTTGTCTGTTATCCACGATTTTGGTGAAGGAGATGATTGCGTGGTCCTCCGCCCATACAGCCTGGTCCTTCGCGATCTGACAGTAGAAACAGGGGTTCTTGATCGCCAGAAGTCTGCCTGTATCGACGATTCGCGACGAGATTGACTGTAGAGCTCAGTCATTCGTGGAGCTCCGCCTTCGCTTGAGATTGGTAGCGATTGGAAGCTCTTGATCTCAGCTCCGCTCTGATACCATTGGTGCGTAGATCGGTCGCAGTATGCCCACGTAGTGAATCCCGGAAGGTCCCCAAGAACAATGAACTCTACCTTTTTGCACAAAAAACAATGTAAAAGCATGAACGACAAGAGGCAAGAGACCAATTGGGTTCAATCTCCCCCCATGCCTTGTGTGAGCGCTTCACCAAGCATGTATTTTATGTATATTTCCATCTTCATGCTCAATAATAGCCCAATTTACAAAAATATGACAAGCTTTTAGCTTTTGAGTTTGCTTTCTACAAAAATAGGAAATAAAGCTAATGGACGGTGCCCATAGAGTCTGGCACGCCCAATCTCAATGTCCAAATAGAAATAACATATCCGTGCGCATAGGCGCATACAAAATAATAATCAATAATTGATGTCTCAATAGACATAACAAAATATAGGCGTGGCGCCCATCAAAATATAATCCAAAGGTCGAATACTCGCTAGACTTCAATGCTTTCCTCCGCCACTGCTGCTATCTCTACACATCAACTGAAGCATTCACAATCGTTAGTAAAATAATATAATTAAACCGACAAAAGTGAATACCTAGCAGTCTTCAGCTACATAAATAAATCAACTGGATAGAAATAAATCCTAACCTTAATTTATTACGAGTGCGCACTCTAAACTCATAAACGTTTATTAATTTAATATGCATTTTGCGGAATCACCCGCTATGGAATCACCCACGTACACACTAAATTAATGAAACACCCGAAAAGGACAGGTGTCCCCATCAACTTCTCGCACAAAGAATCCTCTTTGTGTATGAGCCCCGGTCATCTAAGTTTACGGAATCCACCGTAAAACCTCACGGAATCCACCGTGGAATATGCCTCCTGGCATCAACCTTGGTGGTCGGATTCTAGGAATCGGACAGGGATGGTCCTACTTTTGAAGTGGTCATGGTCCGATTTTAATGGGCAGTCCGAGTGCCACATGGCATTGCACCACACCACCCCTCCCCCCCTCCAAAATTCGCCTCCCCCCCCTCAAAAATTCACCCCCCCCCTCAACACACACCACCCTAGCCCTCCCCCCCTCAAAAATTCGGCCCCCCCCTTCAAAATTTGGCCTCCCCACCTCCCCCCTTTCCCCCCTCCAAAATTCGGCCCCCCTCACCATGACATCCCCCCTCCACCCCCTCCCCCACCCATAACACGACACGACGTGACGCGCCCCCCCATGACATCCCCCCACCCCCCAATGACACGACACAATGCGACGCGCCCCCCCTCCCACCAATGACACGACGCGACACGCCCCCCCTCCCACCAATGACGTGCCCCCCCACCCCCCAATGACACAACGCGACGTGCCCCCCTCCCCTTAACACACACACCCACCCACCGCGATCCCCCCCCAACACACACCACACCATCTCGCGACGCCCCCCTCTCCCCCCCCCCCCCCCCCGCCCCATGACATGACACGACGCGACGTGCTCCCCTCCCCTTAACACACACACCCACCCACCATGACGCCCCCTCAAAAATTCCGCTCCCCCCCCTCCCCAACACACACCACACCACACTACCCCTCCCTCCCCTCCGAAATTCGGCCCCCCCCCCCCAACACATACCACCCCACCCCTCCCCCCCCCCTCAACACACACCACCCTAGCCCTCCCTCCCCCCCCCAAAAAATTCGCCCCCCCTTCAAAATTCGGCCCCCCCCACCTCCCCCCTTCCCCCCCTCCAAAATTCGGCCCCCCTCACCATGACATTTCCCCCCCACCCCCTCCCCCACCCATAACATGACACGACGTGACGCGCCCC